>NC_091991.1:10771090-11071090 GCF_044704955.1 Pristiophorus japonicus
GGGGGGGAGGGAGAAGAGGCGTGGGGGGGGGAGGGAGAAGAGGCGTGGGGGGGGGAGGGAGAAGAGGCGTGGGGGGGGGAGGGAGAAGAGGCGTGGGGGGGGAGGGAGAAGAGGCGTGGGGGGGGGAGGGAGAAGAGGCGTGGGGGGGGGAGGGAGAAGAGGCGTGGGGGGGGGAGGGAGAAGAGGCGTGGGGGGGGGAGGGAGAAGAGGCGTGGGGGGGGGGAGGGAGAAGAGGCGTGGGGGGGGGAGGGAGAAGAGGCGTGGGGGGGGGAGGGAGAAGAGGCGTGGGGGGGGGAGGGAGAAGAGGCGTGGGGGGGGGAGGGAGAAGAGGCGTGGGGGGGGGAGGGAGAAGAGGCGTGGGGGGGGGAGGGAGAAGAGGCGTGGGGGGGGAGGGAGAAGAGGCGTGGGGGGGGGAGGGAGAAGAGGCGTGGGGGGGGGAGGGAGAAGAGGCGTGGGGGGGGGAGGGAGAAGAGGCGTGGGGGGGGGAGGGAGAAGAGGCGTGAGGGGGGGAGGGAGAAGACGCGTGGGGGGGGAGGGAGAAGAGGCGTGGGGGGGGGAGAAGAGGCGTGGGGGGGGGAGAAGAGGCGTGGGGGGGGGAGAAGAGGCGTGGGGGGGGAGAAGAGGCTTGGGGGGGGAGAAGAGGTTTGGGGGGGGAGAAGAGGTTTGGGGGGGGAGAAGAGGTTTGGGGGGGGAGAAGAGGTTTGGGGGGGGAGAAGAGGTTTGGGGGGGGAGAAGAGGTTTGGGGGGGGAGAAGAGGTTTGGGGGGGGAGAAGAGGTTTGGGGGGGGAGAAGAGGTTTGGGGGGGGAGAAGAGGTTTGGGGGGGGAGAAGAGGTTTGGGGGGGGAGAAGAGGTTTGGGGGGGGAGAAGAGGTTTGGGGGGGGAGAAGAGGTTTGGGGGGGGAGAAGAGGTTTGGGGGGGGAGAAGAGGTTTGGGGGGGGAGAAGAGGTTTGGGGGGGGAGAAGAGGTTTGGGGGGGGAGAAGAGGTTTGGGGGGGGAGAAGAGGTTTGGGGGGGGAGAAGAGGTTTGGGGGGGGAGAAGAGGTTTGGGGGGGGAGAAGAGGTTTGGGGGGGGAGAAGAGGTTTGGGGGGGGAGAAGAGGTTTGGGGGGGGAGAAGAGGTTTGGGGGGGGAGAAGAGGTTTGGGGGGGGAGAAGAGGTTTGGGGGGGGAGAAGAGGTTTGGGGGGGGAGAAGAGGTTTGGGGGGGGAGAAGAGGTTTGGGGGGGGAGAAGAGGTTTGGGGGGGGAGAAGAGGTTTGGGGGGGGAGAAGAGGTTTGGGGGGGGAGAAGAGGTTTGGGGGGGGAGAAGAGGTTTGGGGGGGGAGAAGAGGTTTGGGGGGGGAGAAGAGGTTTGGGGGGGGAGAAGAGGTTTGCGGGGGGGAGAAGAGGTTTGGGGGGGGAGAAGAGGTTTGGGGGGGGAGAAGAGGTTTGGGGGGGGAGAAGAGGTTTGGGGGGGGAGAAGAGGTTTGGGGGGGGAGAAGAGGTTTGGGGGGGGAGAAGAGGTTGGGGGGGGGAGAAGAGGTTGGGGGGGGAGAAGAGGTTTGGGGGGGGAGAGGTTTAGGCGGGGGAGAGGTTTATTGGGGGGGGGGAGAGGTGTGGGGGGGGAGGTTTAGGCGGGGGAGAGGTTTGGGGGGGGGAGAGGTTTGGGGCGGGGGGAGGTTTATTGGGGGGGGGGGGAGGTGTGGGGGGGGGTTTAGGCGGGGGAGAGGTTTGGGGTGGGGGGGGGAGAGGTTTGGGGGGGGGGGGGGAGAGGTTTGGGGGGGGGGGGGAGAGGTTTGGGGCTGGGGGGGAGGTTTAGGTGGGGGAGAGGTTTATTGGGGGGAATTGCAGAGTTTAGGGCCGAGAGGAACGGCTGGAGGTACTTACCATGTTCCTCTCCGGTGGGTGGAAAGCGGGATTCTGCATCTTCCAGTCCGTTGGGCAACTCAAACTCAAACTCTGTCCAAATCAACAGATAAAAGAGGTTTTACACGGTTGTGGCAGAGGGTGAAGATCAGCACGCGTCTCACACAAGGGACACAAGGACAGTGGGGCAGAGCGAAAGCTGACTGTGACAGGAGTGCCCAGCGACACTTGATACCTCGCTGATCCCGGTGTGAGCAGAGCTGACTCCGGAGGCTCCCCTCGTGCAGCCAGTGAACCCTTTGCGATTTACCCGCAACCAGTTTCCATTCGCAAAGACCCCATTTGTACCTGAGCTGCTGCCACAAGTCTCACACAATTTGTGGTCTGATCGAACAGCGATTGGGCCAGCAATACGGAGGTCGCGAGTTCAAATCCCACAAATTGAACCCAGTAAATTTGCTAATCCGTGCGCTGGCACCAGAGAAAGTCACTGTGAAATCAGCCGGGTTGTCGTAAAAAACCCAACCAGTTCACTAAAGCCCTTCAGGGACGGGAACCTGCCGACCTTACCCGGTCTGGGCCTAAACGTGACTCCAGTCCCAGACTGTGTGGCTGATTCTTAATGCCCTCAGGGGCAACCAGGGATGGGCAATAAATGCTGCCTTGCCAGCCTACATCCCAAGAATGAACCATTCTTTTAAGAATTTTAAAAGGCGAAGATCATTGTTAAAATTATAACCCAAGTCAACCATTAGCGGCCGTGCCTTCTGTTGCCTGGGCCCCAAGCTCTGGAACTCCCTCCCTAAACCTCTCCACTTCTCTTTCCACCTTCAAGACGCTCCTTAAAACCTATCTCTTTAACCAAGCTTTTGGTCACCTGCGCTAATTTCTACTCATGCGGCTCGGTGTCAAATTTTTATCGCATAGTGCTCCTGTGAAGTGTCTTGGGCAAGGCGTTGGAAAAATTACCCCTCAGGCCAATACTCCAGTTATATTGGCCCGGAATTTATAATGGCGTACGCCGACATAAGTGCTGCGAATGACCCCAATCGATGCACAGGCCCGAAAACCCGGAACTTGCAATCTGACAAGTTTCTCCTCGACAGGACGTACACATCGATCGGCCTAGAAATCCCGGTTTCTCCTTCCCGCGGGCGTTCGACTAGATTCTAGATAAAAGAAGCGCACCGACCTGAAACTGCTGCGCCCACGCGAGATCCCGGTCTGGAAGCCTCCCCTAACTGCGTGTCGCAACACGTGCACGTCAGGACGTGCGCAGGCCTGGAGCTGGAGTCACATGGCTCTGGGCAGCCAATCAGGTAACATATGGTCTCATTCACAATAATAGGAGCTGCGGACTTACGAAACTCCTATTACTATGAATGAGAAACACCCCCAAACACTACATAAAACATTTTTTTTAAAAACACCTCATATAAATACACTACAGAAATTAAAGTTGATAGAAATGTTTTTGAAAAAAATATTTGCCGATTTTCTAAAAAAGTTTTAATTATGGTTTAAAATAAAATGACCTGAGTGGGCAGAGTTTTTAACATAAATATGTATTTTTAAATTTTATTTTACTATGTTTTTGATATGTTTTTAAACACTTACGCTGGTCAAAGTAGGCTATGCGCTTGCTTTTACCAGGCGCAAGAGTTTTAAGGACATTCGCTGGGCCAGAGACGGGCAAATAGCCCAATTCTCTGCCGTGGGATTGCCCTCGTTACCGATCTGCAGGAGATCCCTCAAGCCAGAAACTTGACAGATCGGAAAAGCCGGTTTTCAGCGCATGCGCATTGCGCGCCGAAAATCGGCTTTTCTGATGCCTTCCCGGGTCCGTACACACTCCGTAAGGACGCGGGGAGGCCCCAATTTCCGGGCAATCTCTGTAAATTCACTTTCGCTGGCTATTTACCCCAATACTGGCCAGCATATCCTGACCAAACCCTAGCGCCTCATAAAAGCAGGCCTTTTATCAGTGCAAGGGTTAAAATACATTTTTTTTTTTTTTTAAATGATTTAAACATTCACTTACATTTAAAATTAGTTTTGGTTATTCCTGTCCCATTTAAAAATGTTTACATTTATTTTTCAAAAAAAATTATTTTTATTTTAAATGTTTAATTAAAGGGTATTTTAATTAATTTTGAACCTGTGATCATTTATTTTTATTTCAGTGTTATGAAACTTTATTTATTAGGTGATTCCTATAATGTTTATGGGGATTCTGTACGTAAATGGAATCTCCATAAACATAATGGGAATCCCCCTTTGTGATTGGTTGGGCCGGCCCATGTGATCCCAGGGACGCTTGCGAACTGCGTGCGCCCCGGGATACATGGGCCTTTACCCAGGCCTGCAGACTCTGGACCGCAACAGTCCAAAGCTCCAGAAACACAAGGTATATCAGCTGTGGCTCAGTGGTCAGCTCTTTCACCTCGGAGTCAGAAGGTTGTGTGTTCAAGTTCCACTCCAGAGACTTGAACACAAAAATCTAGGCTGACACTCCCAGTGCAGTACTGAGGGAGCGCTGCACTATCAAAGGGGCAGTACTGAGGGAGTGCTGCACTGTCGGAGGGACAATACTGAGGGAGTGCCGCACTGTCAGAGGGGCAGTACTGAGGGAGTGCTGCACTGTCGGAGGGGCAGTACTGAGGGAGTGCTGCACTGTTGGAGGGACAGTGCTGAGGGAGTGCTGCACTGTTGGAGGGGCAGTACTG
The DNA here is from genome assembly GCF_044704955.1 of Pristiophorus japonicus. Classification (NCBI taxonomy): domain Eukaryota; kingdom Metazoa; phylum Chordata; class Chondrichthyes; family Pristiophoridae; genus Pristiophorus; species Pristiophorus japonicus. The sequence continues at coordinate 10,775,658 of NC_091991.1, forward strand.
AGGGAGTGCTGCACTGTCGGAGGGACAGTGCTGAGGGAGTGCTGTACTGTCGGAGGGACAGTACTGAGGGAGTGTTGCACTGTCGGAGGGGCAGTACTGAGGGAGTGCTGCCCTGTCGGAGGGGCAGTACTGAGGGAGTGCTGCACTATCGGAGGGATAGTACTGAGGGAGTGCTGCACTGTCGGAGGGACAGTGCTGAGGGAGTGCTGCACTGTCGGAGGGACAGTGCTGAGGGAGTGCTGCACTGTCGGAGGGACAGTGCTGAGAGAATGCTGTACTGTCGGAGGGACAGTACTGAGGGAGTGCCGCACTGTCAGAGGTGCCGTCATTTGGATGAGAAGTTAAACCGAGGCCCCGTCTACCCTCGCAGGTCGACGTAAAAGATCCCGTGGTACTATTTTGAAGAAGAACAGGGGAGTTCTCCTCAGTGTCCCGGGGCCAATATTTATCTCTCGATCAACATCGAAAAACAGATGATCTGGTCATTATCACATTGCTGTTTGTGGGACCTTGCTGTGTGAAAATTGACTGCCATGTTTCCTACATCACAACAATGACTACACTTCAAAAAGTACTTCATTGGCTGTAACGTGCTTTGGGACGTCCTGAGGTTGTGAAACGCGCTGTAGAAATGTAAGACTTTCTTAAGTATGGAGTTTTCATCGTGGTTTGGAGGCGTGCTCAGGCCGTTATATCGCCAGGGAGCTGACAACTGACAGTTAGCGAGTAAGAAACATTTCACACACTTTGGATAAAGTGTATCATCAGTGAACGGCTGGCAGCGGTAACTAAAATAAAACCCGCGTGGCCAGAAATATTGACAGGATCTGACAGGGTTGACACAGAGAACCTATTCCCTCTGGTAGGGAAGAGTCTAGAACGAGGGGGCGTGACCTTAAAATTAGAGCCAGGCCGTTCAGGGGTGATGTCAGGAAGCACGTCTTCACACAAAGGGTGGTGGGGATCTGGAACTCTCTCTCCCAAGTGGTTGTGGTTGCTGGGGGGCAATTGGAGCTTTCAAGACTAAGCAAGTCATAGCGAGGGGATTTGCGTACAGGGGCAGGGAGGTGTTGCTACAGTTGTACAGGGCCTTGGTGAGGCCACACCTGGAGTATTGTGTACAGTTTTGGTCTCCTAACCTGAGGAAGGACATTCTTGCTATTGAGGGAGTGCAGCGAAGGTTCACCAGACTGATTCCCGGGATGGCGGGACTGACCTATCAAGACAGACTGGATCAACTGGGCTTGTATTCACTGGAGTTCAGAAGAATGAGAGGGGACCTCATAGAAACGTTTAAAATTCTGACGGGGTTAGACAGGTTAGATGCAGGAAGAATGTTCCCAATGTTGGGGAAGTCCAGAACCAGGGGACACAGTCTAAGGATAAGGGGTAAGCCATTTAGGACCGAGATGAGGAGGAATTTCTTCACCCAGAGAGTGGTGAACCTGTGGAATTCTCTACCACAGAAAGTTGTTGAGGCCAATTCACTAACTATATTCAAAAAGGAGTTAGATGGAGTCCTTACTACTAGGGGGATCAAGGGGTATGGCGAGAAAGCAGGAATGGGGTACTGAAGTTGCATGTTCAGCCATGAACTCATTGAATGGCGGTGCAGGCTGGAAGGGCCGAATTGCCTGCTCCTGCACCTATTTTCTATGTTTCTATGTTTCTATGGATAGATTTTTGTTGGGTAAGGGTATGGAGGGTTATGGAGCAAAGGCAGGTGGATGGAGTTGGGGTGCAGATCAGCCAGGATCTGATTGAATGGCGGAGCAGGGTGGAGGGGCTAAATGGTCCCTCTGTTCCTGAACTAAAAAAGAACATTTTGCAATTTCCTCGCATCGCCTTACACTGAGGTGGGGCCTTTACTAGTAAACAGAAGGAAGTAACTGATCGTTACCTCCAGGCTCGACTATTCCAACGCTCTCCTGGCCGGCCTCCCACCTTGCACCCTCCGCGAAGTTGAGCTCAACTAGGAACTGAAGTTGGCTGGCAGCCCACACACAAAGCCCATCGCCGAGCGCTGCGTGACACCACTGCGCTCAAGCACGCTTCCCACTCACCGTACTTCTCCCTCAGCTCTCGCAGGCTCCGGTACAGATCTTCGCCCAGGTACCCAAACGTCCGAATGAATCTCTCCAACGACATTGCGCACAACTGCTTGCCGCTGGCGTCACACGGGGCCAAGAAGATGGAAGATGAGTCCCACCGGTTTCTTGCCACATAGTAGTTCAGCCATTGCAGGACCTCCTCCTCTCCCCAGAACTGCGGGTCCGTGTCGAACCAGTTACAGGGCCCTGAAACAAACAGGTGTGGAGTGTGAGCTGCAGGGGTGGGAGTCTTTTTTCTGTTAACCGGAGCTTTCGATTTGTAACTTGAAGCCATGGAATGCTGCTATGCTTCTTCCTGCATGAATACATTTCATAGAATCACAGAAATTTACGGCACGGAAGGAGGCCATTTCGGCCCATCGTGTCCGCACCGGCCAACAGAAGGCTATCCAGCCTAATCCCACTTTCCAGCTCTCGGTCCGTAGCCCTGTAGTTTACGGCACTTCAAGTGCACATCCAAGTACTTTTTAAATGTGGTGAGGGTTTCTGCCTCTACCACCTTTTCAGGCAGTGAGTTCCAGACCCCCATCACCCTCTGGGTGAAGACATTTCCCCTCAAATCCCCTCGAAACCTTCTACCAATTACTTTAAATCTGTGTCCCCTGGTTGTTGACCCCTCTGCGAAGGGAAATAGGTCCGTCCTATCCACTCTATCCAGGCCCCTCATAATTTTTATACACCTCAATAAAGGTCTCCCCTCAGCTTCCTCTGTTCCAAGGAAAACAAACCCTGCCTATCCAATCTGTCCTCATAGTTAAAATTCTCCAGTCCAGGCAACATCCTCGTAAATCTCCTCTGTTCCCTGTCTAGTGCAAACACATCTTTCCTGTAATGTGGTGACCAGAACTGCACGCAGTACTCCAGCTGTGGCCTAATCAGTGTTTTATACAGTTCAAGCATAACCTCCCTGCTCTTGTATTCTATGCCTTGGCTAAAACAATTCATTCTCGGGATGTGGGGGCCGATGGACATTGATTGGTCATCCCTGGTTGCCCTCAGGAGATGGTGGGCCTTCATCTTGATACAACTGAGGGGCCATTTCAGGGGCAGTTAAGAGTCGACCATATAGGCCCAGGTCGGGTAAGGATGGCAGGTTTCCTTCCCTAAAGGGACATTAGTGAACCGGTTGGGTTTTTACAACAATCTGACAAATTCATGGTCACCATTACTGAGACCAGCTTTTTATTTCTAGAGATCTGAAACCGAATTCCAATTCTCAAACTGCCCTGGTGGGATTTCTGGATCCTGGATTATTAGTCCAGTAACAGAACCGCTTTCATAATTTAAGGTGAACTAATTGGTTATGGCTCTATATGTGATATTTTAATATAACTTCTAATTTAATATAACATCTGTAAAACAGATTATCTGGGTCATTATCACATTGCTGTTTGTGGGAGCTTGCTATGCGTAAATTGGCTGCCCCGTTTCCCACAATACAACAGTGACTACACTCCAAAAATTACTTCATTGGCTGTAAACTGGTACTGAGGTTGAATGATCAGCCTCGATCTTATTGAATGGCGGTGCAGGCTCAAAGGACCGAATGGCCTACTCCAGCACCTAATTTCTATGTTTCTAAACATCCGATGGTCGTGAAAGGCGCTATATAAATGCAAGTCTTCCTTTTTTTAATACAATATCCTGCGAATGCTAAGAACAATGTTTTTAAAACAAATTCTAGCCTGTGGCTACACTCTCAGATATACCCTTAACTTGGAGATTGCCCAGCCGTGAGTGATAGCGGAGTGTAATCCAATGTATATCTGCCGCTTTCTGACTTCACACAACAGGAGATCTACTTCATGCATACAATTTTGGTCTCCGTATTTAAGGAAGGATATACTTGCGTTGGAGGCTGTTCAGAGAAGGTTCACTCGGTTGATTCCGGAGATGAGGGGGTTGACTTATGAGGATAGGTTTAGTAGGTTGGGTTTATACACATTGGAGTTCAGAGGAATGAGAGGTGATCTTATCGAAACATATAAGATAATGAGGGGGCTCGACAATGTGGATGTAGAGAGGATAGCTCCACTCATAGGGGAAACTAAAACTAGAGGACATAGTCTCAGAATAAGGGGTCGCCCATTTAAAACTGAAATGGAGGAATTTCTTCTCTCAGAGGTTGTAAATCTGTGGAATTATCTGCCCCAGTGAGCTGTGGAGGCTAGGTCATTGAATAAATTTAAGGCGGAGATAGACAGATTTTTGAGCGCTAATGCAATAAAGAGTTATGGGGAGCGGGCAGGGAAGTGGAGCTGAGTCCATGATCAGATCAGCCATGATCTTATTGAATGGCGGAGCAGGCCTTGAGGTGCCAGGTATTCTACTCCTGCTCCTATTTCTTATGTTCTTAAATCTATGCTGACACTCCAGTTAAACCAAGGCCCTGTCTGCCCTCTCTGGTGGATGTATAAGATCCTATGGCCACTATTTTGAAGAAGAGCAGGGAAATTATCCCCGGTGTCCTGGCCAATAATTATCACTCAACCAACATCACCAATAAACAGATTATCTAGTCATTCTCTCATTGATGTTTGTGGGAGCTTGCTGTGCACAAATTGGTGCCGAGTTCCCGACGTACAACAGTGACCACATTCCAAAAAGAACTTCATTGGCTGTAAGGCTCTTTGGGATGTCCCGCGGCTGTGACAGGCGCTATCAAAATGCAAGTTTTTCTTTACTTTTCTCTTTGCCGGTCTGACGTGTGGTGACTGTTGTATCGGAGGGAAAGGCAGCCCCCAGTGTGTATAATCCCGAGGTTGTTGTGTGTTGTTACTGAACCTGTTCTACCTTTGGCACAGAGCCACTGTTCCCTTTTCCAGGTGTGTCTCTGGGGAGAATGGAACGTGCAACTTCTAATAATCACCTGAAGCAGTCCGGCAACGTCAGCCCCAACTTCTGCAAAGGTCATTTGTTTTCTATTCGCATCCCTGAAACAGGCCTTCTGATTGGTTCATCCGACAAATCAGTTAGACAGTGTGATTGGAGCAGATCATATCATAAATATTGGCCCAGGACACCGGGGAGAACACCCCTTGCTCCTCCTCAAGACAGTGCCATGGGATCTTTTATGTCCACCTGAGAAAGCAAGTTTATTGTCTCATCCGAGGGACGGCACCTCCGACAGTGCGGCACTCCCGCAGTACTGCCCCTCCGACAGCGCAGCGCTCCCTCAGTACTGCCCCTCCAACAGTGCGGCGCTCCCACAGTACTGCCCCTCCGACAGTGCGCCATTCCCTCAGTACTGCCCCTCCAACAGTGCGGCGCTCCCTCAGTACTGCCCCTCCGACAGTGCGGCGCTCCCTCAGTACTGCCCCTCCGACAGTGCGGCGCTCCCTCAGTACCGCCCCTCCGACAGTGCGGCGCTCCCTCAGTACCGCCCCTCCGACAGTGCTGCACTCCCTCAGTACTGCCCCTCCGACAGTGCGGCGTTCCCTCAGTACCGCCCCTCCGACAGTGCGGCGCTCCCTCAGTACCGCCCCTCCGACAGTGCTGCACTCCCTCAGTACTGCCCTCCGACAGTGCAGCGTTCCCTCAGTACCGCCCCTCCGACAGTGCGGCGCTCCCTCAGTACTGCCCCTGCGACAGTGCTGCACTCCCTCTGTACTGCCCCTCCGACAGTGCGGCGCTCCCTCAGTACCGCTCCTCCGACAGTGCGGCGCTCCCTCAGTACTGCCCCTCCGACAGTGCGCCGCTCCCTCAGTACTGCCCCTGCGACAGTGCTGCACTCCCTCTGTACTGCCCCTCCGACAGTGCGGCGCTCCCTCAGTACCGCTCCTCCGACAGTGCGGCGCTCCCTCAGTACTGCCCCTCCGATAGTGCAGCACTCCCTTTCAGTACTGCACTGGAAATGTGAGCCAGGATTGGACACCGGGGAAAACTCCCCTGGTAGTGGTTCTGGCACTAGACCACCTACCCCAGTCATCAGTTCAAATCCCACTCTGTCCAGTTATGAAATTGAATTCAATAATTGTGGGAACTTGCAAGAACTAAAAAAATGAACTTGTCATTAAAAACCCAAGCTGCTCACTAAGCAAAAGAAGCCTGCTGCTGACCACGGAACTTAACAGCGTAGAAGGGGCCATTCAGCCCACTGTGCCAAAGCTGGCTGTTTGCTAGAGTAATCCCAAACGAATTCTATTGCACGTCTCACCCCCGATAGCCCCGCATCTGATTTGAGTATTTTCCCCTCATGGATGCAATGGTCTCTGCCTTAATTTCTCCCCGTGACAAAATATTCGAGCTCCATCAACCCTCTGTGTAAAGAAATCCTAAGGTTGTGAAAGGCGCTCTATAAATGCAAGTCTTTCTTCACTCTCAGAGTAATGAGGTTCATTTGTTGAACTTCCATTGCTGATTCCCCAAACGGAAGAAATAGCTTCCCCCAGGTGACTCTAATAAAACCAGTCATAATTTATACATAGCCTTCATAGTATTTACAGCGCAGAAACAAGCCAAGCAGCCCAACCGGTCCGTGCCGGTGTTTATACTCCACATGAACCTCCTCCCACCCCTCTTCATCTCACCCCATCAACATATCCTTTCCTTTCCCCTTCTTGCAGTTATCGAGCCTTCCCTTAAATGCATCGATACTATTCGCCTCAACCCCTCCCTGTGGCAGCGAGTTCCACATTCTCACCACTCTCTGGGTAAAGAAGTTTCTCCTGAATTCCCCATTGGATTTATTAGTGACTATCTTATATTGATGGCCCCTAGTTCTGGTCTCCCCCACAAGTGGAAACATCAACTCTACGTCTACCCCATCGAACCCCTTCATAATCTTAAACACCTCTCTCAGCTCACCCTTTCTGATCGTTATAACCTCTCAGTTCTGGTATCATCCTAGTAAATCTTTTTTGCACAATGTCCTGTGTCTCGGTGCTTTTCATAATATGGAGACCAGACCCGCTCACGGTGCTCCGTGTGGTCTGAAGCTGTTAAATCGGCTTCTCAACTCCAGTGCAAATAATCCCAGTGTCTCAAGTTTCTCAATAATGATGGGATCCCATCCCTGGTGAATTTACTTTTACATTCTCTGTGGTTTAAAGTCCTTTCATAAAGAGGAAAATCCATGAACTGCCTTTCAACTGCAACTAATCAAAGTTTTGCATAAATTTATCATTAATTCTTCACTCTGTGCCCCTATTTATCAAACCAAAACTCTGTCGGCCTTTTTATGACCTTATTGAGTGAGGTGTGCTTCGAATTATGTGTTTGCATCCCAAGGTCTTCCTGCAACGTTCACTCTAGTCTTTCTCTTGGGCCGTGTGGTCCCTTTAACGGGCTGCGTGGCCCATTCACAATTCCCCGCAGGCACGGTTTTACCATTAACGAGCCGGTGAGCCGTTGGCGGGGTCACATGGTCCAGTCACCGTCTTTCCAGTGAGTGCTCCTTTTTACCGCCCAACATGTATTGCCTCACACTGATTCGCATTAAGCTGCCCCTGCCCCCACCCCTACTCTGCCCCTACTCCTCCTCTGCTCCTGCCCCCACCCCACACGACCTCTGCCCCCGCCCCCACCCCCACCCCTCCTCTGCCCCTACCTTACTCTGCCCCCTCCCCTCCTCTGGGTTGCCTGTCCTGCGAGCCGACTCCCATCCTCAAGGCATCTATTTCGAAGAAGAGCAGGGGAGTTCTCCCCGGTTTCCTGGGGCCAATATTTAGCCCTCAATCAACATCATTAAAACAGATTATTTGGGTCATTATCACATTGCTGTTTGTGGGAGCTTGCGGTGCGCAAATTGGCAGCCGCGTTTCCAACATTACAACAGTGACTGCACTTCGAAAGTACGTCATTGGCTGTAAAGCGTTTTGGGACGTCCAGTGATCGTGAACAGCGCTATAGCAATGCAAATCTTTCTTTCTGTCTACGATCCTCCTTTCTGTCTGCCAAACCCCTGCCCAATCTGGCCGACTCGCCCCTCCGGCTTAGCTCTTGCTGCCCCCTTGGCGTGCCGTGCCAAGCAGCGTGGGTGACACAGCAAGTATGGGTGTGTGCGATAACTGGGGGGGGGGCCATGGATAGAGCTGTCCACATTCCCAGAACAAGTGGGAGTCTGAGCTGGGTGGCGGTGAATCCGCCTTCGGCCAATAAACAGACAGCGCACGACGGGGTCGTGAGTTTTCGGCGGCGGACCCACGGTGGAGCTTTGCGGTTGTGGCCACCAGCTTACCTTGGCTGTCGGGCGGAGGCACTGCTGGTCGGTGCTGGGGTAACCCGGGCTGGTCAGGGTCCGCGCCGATGGAGTTTGCCGGGACGAGGCTGTCTTCGAGCTGGTAGACCGAGCGCAGCACACTCCCAATATCGCTGATGTTCATTCCGACGAGGTTTCTGCCGACAAACTGCAGATGTAGAAAAATAAATCAGAAGCAGCCAGAGGTGCCGGTGCGACCGATCAGAATAATAGTAAACGTGGAGAGAGTAAAGTGCTTAACAGTAAGCCCCAGAAATTAATCCAAACACGTCAACCAACGGAACTCAACACGTGGAATTAAACTCACTGAAGTTGGGAATGAAGGTCCCGAGTTGATCAAACGGTGCAACCACTAACATCGACAGTCCAACCCACTACCTTCCAATGTGCTAAAAACGTCTTAATGACAGCCTTTCAGCTCTCCACAGAACTGGAAGTGTCTGCGCTCTTGGCTGCTGTGCCAAGACGTACTTTTATTTAAGTGTCGTGATAACTGTGGTGGGGGCAGTGCCTCGGTTCTGGAGATTGATTTTAGTGCCCCAAAAAAAAAAAAAAAAAAGGGCCTTGTAAATGTCTTGTGTGTGTCATCCAGGTCGGGTGGCACGGATACATGTTTTATGTTTTGCAGGTTAACTCAAAAGAGTTTCAGACACCACTCCGCTCAGAGACATATTGGCTCCTGCTTTTGGAACATTTGCATAAAATTATTTGCATATATCCACCGAGCACCGAGAGTCGGCCAGCGTCGACAGAACAAAAAGAATCCACCCACAGGCACCTTCCACCCTTCAACATGTAGTTCGGGACCTAGAATACCAGCTCCCTCATTGAAACACCTGTGAACTCATCCCTTTTTGGTGTGGAAGTGGATCATCCTCAATACGAGGGACCGCCTAATACTAATACATAACAATCCCAAACTGCAACATCACTGACTTTTCTGTCTCAAAACCAATTACTAATCGTTAACTTTATTGGAGGTGGGTCACAAAGCAAAGGTTTCCAATTTAAACAGCTCACAATGCTAAATTAGTTTGCACTTTATTAAACACGCAGCTCGATAATGATCAAACAGGAACAGCCCATTGCTAAAATGCATGTAAGTGCTTTAAAATCAGTCACTTGCCGATGAAAACTTTGTTATGTCTCTTAATTAGCTGTGGCTCGTGGGCAGCACTCTCGCTTCTGAGTCAGCAAGTCTGAGGTTCATGTCCCACTCCACGAACTTGCGCACAAGAATCTAGGCTGACATTCCCAGTGCAGTGCTGAGGGAGTGCTGCACTGTCGGAGGTGCCGTCTTTCAAATGAGACGTTAAACCGAGGCCCCGTCTGCTCTCTCAGGTGGATGTAAAAGATCCCGTGGCTCTATTTTTAAAGAAGAGCGGGGGAGATCTACCCAGTGTCCTGAGCCAATATTTATCCCTCAATCAATATCACTAAAGACAACAGATTTATCTGGTCATTATCACAATGATGTTTGTGGGAGCTTGCTGTGTGAAAATTAGCTGGTTGCGTTTCCTATCTTACAACAGTGACTACACTTCAAAAAGTACTTCATTCGCTGTAAAGCGCTTTGAGATGTCTGGTGGTCGTGAAAGGCGCTATATAAATGCAAGTCCTGCTCACCTGTCATCCCCTACATTGGCCACCACTCCGGCAACGCCTCGCATTTATAATTCTCATCCCTCCATGGCCTCGCCCTTCCCTATCTCTGTAACCTCCTCCAGCCCTACACCCCTCCCTATCTCTGTAACCTCCTACACCCCGCTCTATCTCTGTAACCTCCTACACCTCTCCCTATCTCTGTAACCTCCTCCAGCCCTACACCTCTCCCTATCTCTGTAACCTCCTCCAGCCCCTACACCCCTCCCTATCTCTGTAACCTCCTATACCCCTCCCTATCCCTGTAACCTCCTCCAGCCCCTACAACTCTCCCTATCTCTGTAACCTCCTACACCCCTCTCTATCTCTGTAACCTCCTCCAGCCCCTACACCCCTCTCTATCTCTGTAACCTCCTCCAGCCCTAGACCCCCCCTATCTCTGTAACCTCCTCCAGCCCTACAACCCTCCCCCCCACCCACCCCGCGATCACTGTGCTCCTCCAATCTGGCATCTTGGGCAACCCCCCCCCGATTTCCATCGCTCCACCATTGGCGGCCGTGCCTGGGCCCCAAGCTCTGAAATTCCTTCTCTAAACCTCTCCGCCTCTCTATCCCTTGTTCCTCCTTTAAGATGCTCCTTAAAACCTCCTTCTCTGGCCAAGCTTTTGGTCACCTGTTCCTGATATGTCCTTATGTGTGCCAGTATCAAATTATGTTTGATAATCACCTTGAGATGTTTTATAACATTAAAGGCACTATATAAATGCACGTTGTCATTGTTGTTTATATTTCGATGCCTTTACTCTGCTCCACGCTCGAGGCCTTTACTCTGCTCCACGCTCCTGGCCTGGATGGGACAGAATAGAAGCGGGAAATGAGGTAAAGTGAGAACCACTGCCCCATCATCTCTCCCACCTTCATTCCCTCCCTCTGCTCCTGCTGGTACTGCATTGGTTCCACATCACTGCCACACCCACCACATGCATATGCCAGTAATGGGGCAGGGCCCAATTCTAGGCAGACATGCCCAGTGCAGTACTGAGGGAGCGCCGCACTGTCGGAGGGGCAATACAGAGTGAGTGCTGCACTGTCAGAGGGGCAGTTCAGAGGGAGCGCTCCTGTATGGCTCAGAGACATGGACCATGTACAGCAGACACCTCAGGTCGCTGGAGAAATACCACCAATGATGTCTCCAGAAGATCCTGCAAGTCCCCTGGGAGGACAGACGTACCGACGTTAGCGTCCTTGTCCAGGTCAACATCCCCAGCATTGAAGCACTGACCACAATTGATCAGCTCTGCTGGGAGGGCCACATTGTTCGCATGCCAAACACGAGACTTCCAAAGCAAGTGCTCTACTCGGAACTCCTTCCCGGCAAATGAGCCAAAGGTGGGCAGAGGAAATGTTACAAGGACACCCTCAAAGCCTCCCTGATAAAGTGCGACATCCCCACTGACAACTGGGAGACCCCAGCCAAAGACCGCCCTAAGTGGAGGAAGTGCATCCGAGAGGGCGCTGAGCACCTCGAGTCTCGTCACCAAGAGCATGCAGAATCAAGCGCAGGCAGCGGAAAGAGCTTGCGGCAAATCAGTCCCACCCATCCCTTCCCTCAACGACTATTTGTCCCACCTGTGACAGAGTCTGTGGTTCTCGTATTGGACTGTAACAGCCACCTGAGAACTCATGCTAAGAGTGGAAGCAAGTCTTCCTTGATTCCGAGGGACTGCCTATGATGATGACTGAGGGAGCGCTGCACTGTCGGAGGGGCAGTACTGAGGGAGCGCTGCACTGTCGGAGGGGCAGTACTGAGGGAGCGCTGCACTGTCGGAGGGGCAGTACTGAGGGAGCGCTGCACTGTCGGAGGGGCAGTACTGAGGGAGCGCTGCACTGTCGGAGGGGCAGTACTGAGGGAGCGCTGCACTGTCGGAGGGGCAGTACTGAGGAAGCGCTGCACTGTGGGAGGGGCAGTACTGAGGGAGCGCTGCACTGTGGGAGGGGCAGTACTGAGGGAGCGCCGCACTGTCGGAGGGGCCGTCTTTCGGAGGGGATGTTAAACCGAGGCCCCGTTTGCTCTCTCAGGTGAAACATAGAAACATAGAAACATAGAAAATAGGTGCAGGAGTAGGCCATTCGGCCCTTCGAGCCTGCACCACCATTCGATAAGATCATGGCTGATCATTCCCTCAGTGCCCCTTTCCTGCTTTCTCTCCATATCCCTTGATCCCTTTAGCCATAAGGGCCATATCTAACTCCCTCTTGAATATATCCAATGAACTGGCATCAACAACTCTCTGCGGCAGGGAATTCCACAGGTTAACAACTCTCTGAGTGAAGAAGTTTCTCCTCATCTCTGTCCTAAATGGCCTACCCCTTATCCTAAGACTGTGTCCCCTGGTTCTGGACGTCCCCAACATCGGGAACAATCTACCTGCATCTAACCTGTCCCGATCCGTCAGATGTTTCTATGAGATCCCCTCTCATCCTTCTAAACTCCAGTGTATAAAGGCCCAGTTGATCCAGTCTCTCCTCATATGTCAGTCCGGCCATCCCGGGAATCAGTCTGGTTTTCGCTGCACTCCTTCAATAGCAAGAACGTCCTTCATCAGATTAGGAGACCAAAACTGAACACAATATTCCAGGTGAGGCCTCACCAAGGCCCTGTACAACTGCAGTAAGACCTCCCTGCTCCTATACTCAAATCCCCTAGCTATGAAGGCCAACATACCATTTGCCTTCTTTACCGCCTGCTGTATCTGTATGCCAACTTTCAATGACTGATGTACCATGACACCCAGGTCTCGTTGCACCTCCCCTTTTCCTAATCTGCTACCATTCAGATAATATTCTGTCTTCGCATTTTTGCTCCCAAAGTGGATAACCTCACATTTATCCACATTATACTGCATCTGCCATGTATTTGCCCACTCACCTAACCTGTCTAAGTCACCCTGCAGCCTCTTAGCGTCCTCCTGGCAGCTCACACCGCTACCCAGTTTAGTGTCATCTGCAAACTTGGAGATATTACACTCAATTCCTTCATCCAAATCATTGATGTATAAGAGCTGGGGTCCCAGCACTGAGCCGTGCGGCACTCCACTAGTCATTGCCTGCCATTCAGAAAAGGACCCGTTTATCCCGACTCTCTGCTTCCTGTCTGCCAACCAGTTCTCTATCCACGTCAGTACATTACCCCCAATACCATGTGCTTTGATTTTGCACACCAATCTCTTGTGTGGGACCTTGTCAAAAGCCTTTTGAAAGTCCAAATACACCCCATCCACTGGTTCTTCCTTGTCCACTCTACTAGTTACATCCTCAAAAAATTCCAGAAGATTTGTCAAGCATGATTTTCCCTCCATAAATCCATGCTGACTTGGACCGATCCTGTCACTGCTTTCCAAATGCGCTGCTATTTCATTCTTAATGATTGATTCCAGCATTTTCCCCACCACCGATGTCAGGCTAACTGGTCGATAATTTCTCACTCCCTCCCTTTTTTAAAAGTGGTGTTACATTAGCTACCCTCCAGTCCATAGGAACTGATCCCGAGTCCATAGACTGTTGGAAAATGATCACCAATGCATCCACTATTTCTAGGGCCACTTCCTTAAGTACTCTGGGATGCAGACTATCAGGCCCCGTGGATTTATCGGCCTTCAATCCCATCAATTTCCCCAACACAATTTCCCGCCTAATAAGGATATCTTTCAGTTCCTCCTGCTCACTAGACCCTCGGTCCCCTAGTACTTTTGGAAGGTTATTTGTGCCTTCCTTCGTGAAGACAGAACCAAAGTATTTGTTCAATTAGTCTGCCATTTCTTTGTTCCCCATTATAAATTCACCTGAATCTGACAGCAAGGGACCTACGTTTGTCTTCACTAATCTTTTTCTCTTCACGTATCTAGCGAAGCTTTTGCGGTCAGTTTTTATGTTCCCAGCAAGCTTCTTCTCGTACTCTATTTTCCCCTTCTTAATTAAACCCTTTGTCCTCCTCTGCTGAATTCTAAATTTCTCCCAGTCCTCTGGTTTGCTGCTTTTTCTGGCCAATTTATATACCTCTTCCTTGGATCTAACACTATCCTTAAGTTCCCTTGTTAACCACGGTTGAGCCACCTTCCCCGTTTTATTTTTACTCCAGACAGGGATGTACAATTGCTGAAGTTTATCCATGTGATCTTTAAATGTTTGCCATTGCCTATCCACCATCAATGGTTTAAGTACCATTTGCCAGTCTACTCTAGCCAATTCACGCCTCAAACCATCAAAGTTACCTTTCCTTAAGTTCAGGACCCTAGTTTCTGAATTAACTGTGTCACTCTCCATCCTAATAAAGAATTCTACCATGTTATGGTCACTCTTCCCCAAGGGGTCTCGCACAACAAGATTGCTAATTAGTCCTTTCTCATTACACATCACCCAGTCTAGGATGGCCAGCTCCCTGGTTGGTTCCTCGACATATTGGTCTAGAAAACCATCCCTAATACACTCCAGGAAATCCTCCTCCACCGCATTGCTACCAGTTTGGTTAGCCCAATCAATATGTAGATTAAAGTCGCCCATGATAACTGCTGTACCTTTATTGCATGCATCCCTTATTTCTTGTTTGATGCTGTCCGCAACCTTACTACTACTGTTATCCCTGGTGGCCTGGCCAATATTTATCCTTCAATCAACATAAAAAAACAGATTCTCTGGTCATTATCACATTGCTGTTTGTGGGAGCTTGCTGTGTGCACATTGGCTGCCGCATTTCCCACATTACAACAGTGACTACACTTCAAGAGTACTTGGTTGTAAAGTGCTTTTGGGACGTCCGATGGTCATGAAAGGCGCTATAGAAATGCAAGTCTTTCTTTCTTTCACAGTGCAGCTATACTCAGAACTGCCAGGTTACGTGCTGAAACAGTCGCTGGTGTTACAGTGACAGGAGGATGATTGGTGGCAGAATGCAGAATCAGACGTTCTGTGCACAGTGATGTTCTGGGACTGCAACCCTGCCAAGGTTGATCTTCACCTGCTCTTTCTGGTTTGTACTCAGTCCCCAGGCATTGGGCGGGTGTTCTCCCGGTGAAGGGATTACGGCAGTTCCAGACGTTATAGCTACTGCAGTTCAAATATTTTTAATGTTTTTTTTTCAGGCTATCATTGGTTTTTCTTTTTTTCATCATCATCATAGGCAGTCCCTCAGAATCGAGGAAGACTAGCTTCCACTCCTGAAGTGAGTTCTTTGGTGGCTGAACAGTCCAATACTTTTATGTATATAATGACTCAAAAGACTTGTTACTGTAAACTCACTCAGGTGTAAACCTGGCCCACTTTATTCGCGCCAAAGTGACTACAAGACATGGTACCAGCACTTATATACCAGGGCCCGCTTACACGCGCGTACAGCCCGATGACCTCCGACAGTGGCGCCCCCTGGTGTCTAGTGACCCCAAGCATCCATACATGACAACATCCCCCTTCAAGACCTTAGTATCAGTCTCTTTACAAATTAAGATGGTCTGGGGCTTTACGCTCACGAGTTGATCGTCTCAGTTCAACTCCAGTTCTGGGCGAGCGTTCTGAGTCAGTTATGATCTGATGGGAGTGGTAATGACCATGTCAGAGACTGAAAGTCCGGGTTCGGTAATAACAGCAAAGTCCTCTGATGAATGACCATTGGTTGGTTGGTCACTGACGGCATCTTCCTCAAGCGGTTCCAGTTCATCCGTGTGCCGCAGTTTCACTTGATCAACATGTTTCCTGCATGTTTGCCCGTTCTTGAGCACGACAATAAACACTCCGTTACCCTCCTTGGTTGTGACAGTACCGGTGATCCACTTTGGACTTTGACCATAGCTCAATACATAAACCGGATCATGGACAGAAATATCACATGACACAGCATCACGATCATGATACCACTCTGACTCTGATGTCTGTTTTCAACACGATCATTCAAATCGGGATGAACAAGAGAGAGCTTGGTCTTGAGACTTCTCTTCATCAGTAGTTCAGCAGGGGAGACTCCAGTCAGTGTGTGAGGTCCTGTCCTGTAACTAAGCAATATGCGTGACAAACGAGTCTGCAGTGAACCCGGAGTCACACATTTCATGCTCTGCTTGATGGTTTGAATAAATGGTGACAGATTAGGAAAAGGGAAGGTGCAACGAGACCTGGGTGTCATGGTACATCAGTCATTGAAGGTTGGCAAGCAGGTACAGCCGGCGGTTAAGAAAGCAAATGGCATGTTGGCCTTCATAGCGAGGGGATTTGAGTACAGGGGCAGGGAGGTGTTGCTACAGTTGTACAGGGCCTTGGTGAGGCCACACCTGGAGTATTGTGTACAGTTTTGGTCTCCTAACTTGAGGAAGGACATTCTTGCTATTGAGGGAGTGCAGCGAAGATTCACCAGACTGATTCCCGGGATGGTGGGACTGACCTATCAAGAAAGACTGGATCAACTGGGCTTGTATTCACTGGAGTTCAGAAGAGTGAGAGGGGACCTCATAGAAACGTTTAAAATTCTGACGGATTTGGACAGGTTGGATGCAGGAAGAATGTTCCCAATGTTGGGGAAGTCCAGAACCAGAGGTCACAGTCTAAGGATAAGGGGTAAGCCATTTAGGACCGAGATAAGGAGAAACTTCTTCACCCAGAGAGTGGTGAACCTGTGGAATTCTCTACCACAGAAAGTAGTTGAGGCCAATTCACTAAATATATTCAAAAGGGAGTTAGATGAAGTCCTTACTACTCGGGGGATCAAGGGGTATGGCGTGAAAGCAGGAAGGGGGTACTGAAGTTGCATGTTCAGCCATGAACTCATTGAATGGCGGTGCAGGCTAGAAGGGCTGAATGGCCTGCTCCTGCACCTATTTTCTATGTTTCTATGTTTCTATGATCCATATGAAAGATCATGAACCATACCATCAGATGACACCTTGACGAATGCACTGACAATCTCTGGTATGAGTTCCTTAGTGTAAGTATGCAACTTGGCATTGACTGAACTCAGCTTCACCGCCTCAGTGTCCCACAGCTTGCCGAATGTCCTTTGTCTCTTTATCGACTGACTCGCACCCGTATCCAACTCCATCGATACCGGCACACCATTCAGTTTCACATTAACCATTATCGGCTGGCTTTTGCTCAGAAACGAATGCAGACCATACACTTTCTCCTCGGGTTGTGCATCCGGGCCAGCATTAGACTGGTCATCATCACCACCAATGTGATGAGCGGCAGCACGCTTGCTCAGTTGTGGGTACATTCTCTGAAGATGCCCCATTTTGGAACAGCCGTTACAGATGTACTGCCTAAACCGACACTGATGAGGCCGATGATTGCCCCCACAACGCCAACAGGATGAAATAGTATTCATACCAGTTGGCGGATTTTGAGCAGCTACAGGTTTCACATAAGCAGTCAAGTAAGCCCTGCCATAAGCAGCTCTGCCAGACAACGACACAATCTTGCCGTGGAGCTCCGACTTTTCGATGATATCTGCCTCAAATTATCATCAGTCGTCGTGCATGCCTGGGCAGTCGCGATGGCCTTGCTCAAATCCAGCGTCTCTGCAGCCAATAACTTCCGGAGAATCACATCATGGTTGATGCCTATCACGAAGAAATCTCGCAGCATGTCTTCCAACACGGTCCCGAACTTACACGGCTCAGCAAGAGGTCGTAGGTCGGCAACGAATCCGGACACATCCTGGCCCTCAGCATGAACATGTGTGTAGAAGCGATAGCGTGATATGATGATCCCCTCGTTTGGCTTACGATGGTTACGTACCAAAGCACACAAATCCTTGTATTCTTTGTTCGTTAAACGTGCAGGCGAGAGCAGATTCTTCATGAGGCCATATATTCCTGAACCACAAACAGTGAGGGAAACTGCCCGGCGCCTAACTGCATCATCGTCTCCCGCCATGTTGTTGGCCACAAAATACTGATCCAGGCGGTCGATAAAATCTGCCCAATCCTCGCCATCCATGAATCTCTCCAGAATTCCAATAGTGCCCATTGTGCATGCGAAGGTTCTTAAGTTACCTCGTTGCCAAATGTTATGTATATAATGACTCAAAAGACTTGATACTGTAAACTCACTCAGGTGTAAACCTGGTCCATTTTATTCGCGCCCAAACTGACTACAAGACATGGTACCAGCACTTATATACCAGGGCCCACGCACACACGCGCATACAGCCCAATGACTTCTGACAGTGGCTTGGTGTCTAATGACCCCAAGCATCAAAACATGACAAATACGAGAGCCACAGACTCTGTCACAGGTGGGACAGATAGTCGTTGATGGAAAGGGTGGGTGGGACTGGTTTGCCGCACGCTCTTTCTGCTGTCTGCGCTTGATTTCTGCACGCTCTCGGCGATGAACTCGAGATGCTCAGTTCCCTCCCGGATGCACTTTCTCCACTTAGGGCGGTCTTTGGCCAGGGACTCCCAGGTGTCAGTGGGGATGTCGCACTTCATCAGGGAGGCTTTGAGGGTGTCCTTTTTCCGCTGCCCACCTTTGGCTCATTTGCCGTGAAGGAGCTCCACATAGAGCACTTGCTTTGGGAGTCTCGTGTCTGGCATGCGAACTATGTGGCCTGCCCAGCGGAGCTGATCGAGTGTGGTCAGTTCTTCAATGCTGAGGATGTTAGCCTGGACGAGGACACTGATGTTGGTGCACCTGTCCTCCTAGGAGATTTGTGGGATCTTGCAGAGACATTGTTGGTGATATATCTCCAGCAACTTAAGGTTTCTACTGTACATGGTCGATGTCTCTGAGCTATACAGGAGGCCGGGTAACCAGCCCTTATCCATGTCCTTTTTTGATCTTACAAAGGCCTTTGACACTGTCAACCGTGAGGGTCTATGGAGCATCCTCCTCCATTTCGGATGCCTCCAAAAGTTTGTCAACATCCTTTGCCTGCTCCACGATGACATGCAGGCCGTGATCCTTACCAACGGATCCATCACAGACCCAATCCACGACCGGACCGAGGTCAAACAGGGCTGCGTCATCGCTCCAACCCTCTTCTCAATCTTCCTCACCGCCATGCTCCACCTCACAGTCAACAAGCTCCCCGCTGGAGTGGAACTAAACTACAGAACCAGTGGGAAGCTGTTTAACCTTCGCTGCCTCCAGGCCAGGTCCAAGATCACCCCAACCTCTGTCGTTGAGCTGCAGCACACATTCAGAGTCTGAACTCCAGGATATAATCAATGTATTCACTGAGGCGTACGAAAGAATGGGCCTTACGCTAAACATCTGTAAGGCAAAGGTCCTCCACCAGCCTGTCCTCGCCGCACAGCACTGCCCCCCAGTCATCAAGATCCACGCCGCAGCCCTGGACACCGTGGACCACTTCCCATATCTCGGGAGCCACAAATTAACAATTTAAAACTTTAATGAAAACCTTTAATCAAATCAGAATTTCTACAAACCTGTGAGCATACATTACAGTAGGATTGTTCTTTCAGACTCCCATTAAAAAAAAGATTTGAGGGCGTGGTCTTCGAACACTCTTTTCCTCAACAAGAGCAGACATTGATGACGAGGTTCAACACCGCCTCCAGTGCGCCAGTGCAGCCTTCGGCCGCCTGGGAGGCTGAAAGAACAATGCTGTTGCATTGTGAGTGGTTTAGCCAGTCTCGCTTCCTGACATCACCACTGACAGGCCTGGCTCTAATTTTAAGTTGATACAACTTGTCCTGGACTCCCCCCACCAGAGGAAACAGTTTCTCTCTCTCTTTATCCCAACGAATGCTTTAATCATCTTAAACACCTCAATTAGATCACCCCTAAATCTTCTAAACTCGAGCGAATACAAGTCTACTTTGTGCAACCTCATAATTTACCCCAGGTGCTACTGCTGCTCCGAGGCCGATATATCCTCCCTGAGGGGCGGGGCCCAGAACTGGGAAGACAGATTGATGTTTGTGGTGGGGGCTCTTGATGGTGTTGTGGAGTATTTAAAATAAACACTTAACACCAGGTCTGGGTTCGAAGACTCAAGTAGTCTTTATTTGCACCGGTGGGGAGCCTGGCTGCTGGTTGTCTGTAGCCAGGCCTCGCCGATGATACAAAGTTCCAAGCAACCCGTTATACACTTAATGATGCATGTCAGCCTCATGCATGTGTACGTGGTTTTGCCCGTGGTGGTTTCGAATGACCCCGCTTACAATAGTTCCAGACACCGGAATTATAGTGGTGAACAGAAGTACACAATTATAGCCAGATCGTTCGGTCTCAACTGACCAATCTTCTTGATCTCTCACTGATTACAAGGCAAAGGGCCTCCCCATCAACCATCTTCTTGCCATTTCAGCCATTGATTCCTGCCCACCTGATGTGTATTCTTGTGGGACTTGTTTGGACCTGTCCCACATTAGGCTGCCTGCCTTTGTGCAGTAACAGCCAAGTTCCAAAACTTAAAGTCCAAAGGCATAAGTCCAAAAGTTGATGCTTTTGCTGTCAATGTTTTCACTGAATTCTTACACATGTCCCCCCCGCCATGCCATTTAATTGGCCCAAAGCCCTCGTGCACAATTGCTGATTGACCAAACCCCTTTCGTGTCACACAATCATTGGCCTATGTCTCACACCAGATGGAGTTTCTCCAACGTGTCACTTCTGACACCTTGCCCCGTTTAGCTGCCCCTCTTGGGGAGGGGGCGGGGGAGAGACGAGGCAGAGAGACGAGGGGGAGGGGGAGGAGTGGAGGATGACGAGGGGGCGGGGGCAGAAGGGAAGAGATGGAAGTGTTGGCTCTGCCTCAAAGCCGGTGAGAGGGTTTTAAAGCAACAAAGGACTCTTGTGAAAGCTGGACGGAGATTGGGTGGATTTCCAGACACAGATCATCTCAGCGAAAATGCATCAAGCCATCCAATCAGTGAGGAGCGACATTCAGAGGGAGAATGGGCTGGAGCGTTGAGCACTGTAACCTCCTCCCTCTGACCTGCGGACCCTCCGAATGTGGGTCCACATTGAGGTACCAGTGAAAGTAACCGAGAAACGGTTGGATTGTCGTTAAAAACTTAACTGGCTCACTGATGTCCCTTCAGGGAAGGTAATCTGCCATCCTTACCCGGTCTGGGCCTATAGGTGACTCCAGACCCACACCAACATGGTTGACTCTGAACTGCCTTCTGAAATGGCCCAGCAAGTTACTCAGTTGTATCAAAACTGCTAGAAAGAATAAGAAGTCCCTCCTTAATAGCACTGTGGGAGCACCTTCACCACACGGACTGCAGCGGTTCAAGAAGGCGGCTCACCACCATTTTCTCCAGGGCAATTAGGGATGGGCAATAAATGCCGGCCTTGCCAGCGACGCCCACAGCCCAAGAATTATTTTTAAATGGGAGGAGCAAGATTGCAAACAGTAAATGTTGGGGTAGGTTTTTAACTTCATAAAACTGGTGTTGGGGATAAGGTGCACATATCAAAGAGTCACTAATAAATCCAATGGGGAATTCAGGAGAAACTTCTTTACCCAGAGAGTGGTGAGAATGTGGACCTCGCTACCACAGGGAGTGGTTGAGACGAATAGTATCGATGCATTTAAGGGAAAGCTGGATAAACACATATGGGAGAAAGGAATAGAAGGATATGTTGATGGGGTGAGATTAAGGGAGTGGGGGGAGGCTCGTGTGGAGCATAAACACCGGCACGGACCTGTTGGGCTGAATGGCCGGTTTCTGTGCGGTACATTCTATGTAATCATAGAAACAGCCTGTTTTCTTTTATGCAATGGAAAAGCGGACGGTTTCTACAATCGTGGATCATCTGAAAGGCCAGAGTTTACCCGGGCAGAACGTTTAAAATCTCTCCTGATGCAACTCACCACCGATCCAAAACTGGACCAATGTCGCCTCCTGCTGGTGCCAGGGGATAACTGCAACTTTCTCGAAAGCTCCAAGAATTGCCTTTCGCAGTAATCGGGGGATAGCTCGGGGAATTAACCCTTTAATGACCACAATGGTGCTTCTGCAGAAAAAGAGAAATTGGCAAAGCACGATTAAGGAGCCAGTGAATGCCAACGTCTGGGGTCTGGCATTGTGGAGACGCCCCCCCGGGGTAGAGGCGCACATTCTGGTTGGGCGTATTCATGGGGGTATCGTCACATTACCTCCTTCCTCCAATCATCCCGCCCCCTCACCCTCCCGCCATTGGTCGCCCGACACATCCATCCTCCCGAAGCCCCGCCTTCCCACAGCCTATTGCAAAGCAAACAGACGATTGGATAATTCTTGATTATCCGTCAAATGACCTTATTCCCACACCTCCAATATTTTTATAATTAATAAACAAGTGTTCAAATTAAATTTGAAAACACTTTTTTTCAATGCCCCTATGATCCTTCTAAGTTTTTTTTTCAATCACAGGATGTGGGTGTCGCTGGCAAGGGCAGCATTTATTGCCCATCCCTAATTGCCCTTGAGAAGGTGGTGGTGAGCCGCCTTCTTGAACCGCTGCAGTCCGTGTGGTGAAGGTGCTCCCACAGTGCTGTTAGGGAGAGAGTTCCGAGATTTTGACCCAGCGACGATGAAGGAATGGCCGATATATTTCCAAGTCAGGCTGGTGTGTGACTGGGAGGGGAACGTGGAGGTGGTGGTGTTCCCATGTGCCTGCTGCTCTTGTCCTTCTAGGCGGTAGAGGTCGCGGGTTTGGGAGGTGCTGCCGAAGAAGCCTTGGCGAGTTGCTGCAGTGCATCTTGTAGATGGTGCACACTGCAGCCACGGTGCGCCGGTGGTGGAGGGAGTGAGTGTTGAAGGTGGTGGGTAGCGTGTCGATCAAGCGGGCTGCTTTGTCCTGGATGGTGTCGAATTTCTTGAATGTTGTTGGAGCTGCACTCATCCAGGCAAGTGGCGAGTATTCCATCACACTCCTGACTTGTGTCTTGTAGATGGTGGAAAGGCTTTGGGGAGTCAGGAGGTGAGACACTTGCCGCAGAATACCCAGCCTCTGACCTGCTTCTGGTCAATGGTGATCCCCAGGATGTTGATGATGGGGGATTCGGCGATGGTAATGCTGTTGAATGTCAAGGGGAGGTGGTTAGACTCTCGCTTGTTGGAGATGGTCATTGCCTGGCACTTGTGGCACGAATGTTACTTGCCACTTATCAGCAGAAGCCTGAATGTTGTCCAGGTCTTGCTGCATGCGGGCATGGACTGTTTCATTATCTGAGAAGCTGCGAATGGAACGGAATACTACTTGCAGCAGTGTCTGAAAATGAATCTTCAATCTCTCGATACTCAAGGCCAATCCTGGACTGTTGGCAACCCTTACCCTGGGGTGTGAGACCAATGCAACATTCCATTGTTCCTTGCCTTTATTGTTTTATGGCGGAAGAGGCGAATGAATTTTGTGCTTACCGAGCTGATTGATGTGAAGTGGTGGAGAGTCCAATTTGCAAACGCAAACGTTAAACGCTTCCTTGTTAGGTATAGTACAACAACAACAAATTGTATTTATATAGCACCTTTAACGTGGTGAAACGTCCCAAGGCGCTTCACAGGAGTATTCTGCGATAACATTTCTGACACCGAACCGCAGAAGTAGAAATTAACACAGGTGACCAAAAGCTTGGTCAAAGCGGTAGGTTTTAGGGAGCACCTTGAAGGAGGAGAGATAGAGAGGTGGAGAGGTTTAGGGAGGGAGTTCCAGAGCTTGGGGCCCAGGCAGCTGAAGGCACGGCCACCGATGGTTGAGCGATTATAATCAGGGATGCTGAAGAGGCCAGAATTAGAGGAGCGCAGACATCTCGGGGGGGGGGGGTTGTGGGGCTGGAGGAGATTACAGAGATAGGATCAGGTGCAGAGTGCAGATCCCGATATTTATACCACAGTGGTCCTTGCTCCTCCAGTGATTCAAACATCCCATTCTACACAACCTTCCATCTTCCCACACCATCATTGCAAGACTCGAGGTCGATTTCACTCCTGTGAAGCACCGTGGGACATTTTGCTATGTTAGAGTCGCTATATAAATGCAGGATGTCGTTGCAGTCTGTCAATCTCTCTTGACACTCTGTTGATCATGTTGCCATCGTGCAGAGACAAAGGCACAAGTCACTTCTTGATTCTTGCCCTGCGGTTTGAGGAAACGAAGGTCTGAAGAACAGAATAGAAGAAAATGAACTTGCATTTATATAACATCTTCACGGTCTCAAAGTTCCTCACAGCCGCTGAATGACTATTTGAAGTAGTTTCAGAAATGGGCAATTTTCACACAGTGACGTTTCACAGACAGCAACCATCTAATCATAGAATGGTTACAGCATAGAATGCTATATATGTACACTTATATTTACTCTGTACAGCCACCAGAGGGCTCATCCCCTGGAGTCCCAAGGGATCCCATAATCCCTTGGGGGCACAGGTATTTAAGGAGGCCTCACAGGTTGGAGAGAGAGGCACTCTGGAGACCTGAAATAAAAGACTAAGGTCACACTTTACTTTAAGCTCACAGTGTTCAGTCTGACTCTTTCTCCATGCATAACACAGAAGGAGGCCAGTCGGCCCGTCGAACCCGTGCCGGCTCTCTGCAAGAGCACCTCAGCCAGTCCCACTCTCTTGCCCTTTCCCCGTAGCCCAACACATTTTTTTTCCTTCAGGTTCTTATTCAATTCCCTTTTGAAAGCCACGATTGAGTCTGCCTCCACCGCCCTTTCAGGCCGTGAATTCCAGATCCTAACCACTCGCTGTGTGAAAATGTTTTCCCTCATGTCGCCTTTGCTTCTTCTGCCAATCACCTTAAATCTGTGTCCTCTGGTTCTCCACCCTTCCGCCAATGAGAACAGTTTCTCTCTCTCTTCTCTGTCCAGACCCCTCATGATTTTGAGCACCTCGATCAAATCTCCTCTCAACCTTCTCTGCTCCAAGGAGAACAACCCCAGCTTCTCCAGTCTATCCCCGTAACTGAAGTCCCTCATCCCTGGAACCATTCTCGTAAATCTTTTCTGCACCCTCTCGAAGGCCTTCGCATCCTCCCGAAAGTGCGGTGCCCAGAATTGGACACAATACTCCAGTTGAAGCCAAACCAGTGTTTTATACAGTCTCATCATAACTTCCTTGTTTTGTACTCTATGCCTCTATTTATGAAGCCTTGCATCCTGTAAGCTTTTTTTAACCGCTTTCTCAACCTGCCCTGCCACCTTCAACGATTTGTGCACATATACCTCCAGGTCTCTCCGTTCATGCACCCCCTTTAGAATTATACCCTTTAGTTTATTTTGCCTCTCCTCATTCTTCCTACCAAAATGTATCACTTCGCACTTTTCTGCGTCAAATTTCACCTGTCACGTGTCCGCCCATTTCACCAGCCTGTCTATGTCTTCTTGAAGTCTATCACTCTCCTCCTCACTGTTCACTATACTTCCAAGTTTTGTGTCATCTGCAAATTTTGAAATTGTGTCGTATACACCCACATGTTTCTATTTTTCTACATCCAAGTCATTAATATACATCAGGAAAAGCAGTAGTCCTAGTACCAACCCTTGGGGATCTCCACTGTATAACTGATTAGTTAATCTCTTGTTTGTGGTGGTGTTTGAGGAATGAATGTTGGCCTGCACATGAGGAGAAATCACCTGCGCTTCCTCAAATAACTGCCGTGTACAGGGCCTCAGTTTAATGTCTCATCCAAAAGACAGCACTTCCGACAGTGCTGCATTCGCTCAGTACTGCACTGGAGTGTCGACAAAGGTTATGTACTCAAGTTCTAGAGTGGGACTTGAACCCACAACCACAACCACTTGCATTTATATAGCACCTTCAACACAGTAAAACATCCTTCGGTGCTTCACAGAAGCGATGATCAAACAAAATTTGACACCGAGCCACATAAGGAGATAGTTGGACAGGTGATCAAAAGTTTGGCCAAAGAGGCAGGTTTGAAGGAGCGTCTTAAAAGGAGACGAGAGAGAGATAGAGAGGCAGAGAGGTTCAGGGAGGGAATTCCAGAGCTTGGGGCCCAGGCAGCTGAAGGAACGGCCGCCAATGGTGGAGCGATGGAAATCTGAAGTCTGTTGGGGAGGAGGATCCCTGACTCAGAGACAAGCCTTCACCAACCCCGACTGACTTCCAAGATGGTGAACATTTATCCAATCAAAGGGGAAAAAAAAGAAAAGTTGATCTTAAAAAGGGAGGCAGCCCATTGGTGGAGAAGACTCAGACAGCAAGGACTAGACAAAACCTACAGAATTCAATAAGGTGCCACATAAAAGGTTACTGCACAAGATAAAAGTTCACGGGATTGAGGGTACTATATTAGCATGGATAGAGAATTGGCTAACTAACAGAAAACAGAGAGTTGGGATAAATGGGTCATTTTCCGGTTGGCAAACAATAACTAGTGGGATGCCGTAGGGATCAGTGCTGGGACCCCAACTATTTACAATCTATATTAGTGACTTGGATGAAGGGACCGAGTGTAATGTAGCCAAGTTTGCTGATGATTCAAAGTTGGGTGGGAAAGCAAATTGTGTGAGGAGGACACAAAAAAATCTGCAAAGGGATATAGACAGACTAAGTGAGTGGGCAAAAATTTGGCAGATGGAGAATAATGTGGGAAAATGTGAGGTTATCCACTTTGGCAGAAAAAAATAGAAAAGAACATTATAATTTAAATGGAGAAAAATTGCAAAGTGCTGCAGTACAGAGGGACCTGGGGGTCCTTGTGCATGAAACACAAAAAGTTAGTATGCAGGTACAGCAAGTGATCAGGAAGGCAAATGGAATGTTGGCCTTTATTGCAAGGGGGATAGAGTATAAAAGCAGAGAAGTCCTGCTCCAACTGTACAGGGTATTGGTGAGGCCACACCTGGAGTACTGCGTACAGTTTTGGTCTCCATATTTAAGGAAGGATATACTTGCATTAGAGGCTGTCCAGAGAAGGTTCACTAGGTTGATTCCGGAGATGAGAAGGTTTATGAAGATAGGTTGAGCCTATACACATTGGAGTTCAGAAGAATGAGAGGTGATCTTATCGAAACATAAGATAATGAGGGGGCTCAACAAGGTGGATGCAGAGAGGATATTTCCACTCATAGGGGAAACTAAAACTAGGGGGCAGTCTTAGAATAAGGGGTTACTCATTTAAAATGGAGATGAGGAGAAATTTCTTCTCTCAGAGGGTTGTAAATCTATGGAATTCGCTGCCTCAGAGAGCTATAGCTGGGTCATTGAATAAATTTAAAGCGGAGATAGATAGATTTTTGAGCGATAAGAGAATAAAGGGTTATGGGGAGCGGGCAGGGAAGTGGAGCTAAGTCCATGATCAGATCAGCCATTGAATGGCGGAGCAGGCTCGAGGGGTCGTATGGCCTACTCCTGCTCCTATTTCTTATGTTCTAATAGCAACAGAACAGAATATTGACAGAAGATTAGGCCCCAGCTGGAGTAGTGTGTCCAATTCTGGGCACCGCACTTTAGGAAGGATGCCAAGGCCTTGGAGAGGGTGCAGAGGAGGTTTACCAGAATGGTTCCAGGGGTGAGGGATTTCAGTAAGTTGGAGAGACTGGAGAAGCTGGAGAAGGTAAGGGGAGATTCAAAATTATGAAGGATATTTATAAAGTTGATAGAGAGAGAAACTGTTTCCAGCGGCAGGAGGGATGGTAACCAGAGGACACGGATTTAAGATAATTGACATAAAAGCCAGAGGGGGAGAGGAGGAAAATGTTTTCACGCAGCGAGTTGTTGTGATCTGGAACGTGCTGCCTGAAAGGGCAGTGGTAGAAGATTCAATAGTAACTTTCAAAAGGAAATTGGATAACTACTTGAATAGGAAATAGTTCCAGGACTGTGGGGAAAGAGCCAGGGAGTGGGACTAATTGGATCGCTCTTTCACAGAGCCGGCACAGGCACGATGGGCCGAATGGCCTCCTTCTGTGCTGTGAGTTTCTACAATTTTAAGGTAGCTGAGAGAGTTTGGGCGATAGAGTGGGTTAGCACTTGGTGTCACGTCTGGGCTGAAAGTTTGAACTCAGCCCAGAGCAATCAGATGAAAGTCCCTAACATCTGCATAAATATCTGATAGTCACCAATAAATCCAATCGGTAATTCACAAGAATATTGTTTACCCAGAGCGCGGTGAGAATGTGGAGCTCACTACCACCAGGAGTGGTTGAGGTGAATAGTATCGATGCATTTAACGGGAAGAACGCAAGGACATGAGGGAGAAAGGAATAGAGGGATATTGTGATCAGGTGAGATAGAGAGAAAGCAGCAAAGGTGAAGAGAAGGAAAGATGGAGAGAAAGTAAGATGAAGAGAAAGAAAGAAAGATGGAGAGAGTAAGATGGAGAAAGATGAAGAGAAACACGGATAGATAGAGCCTTTCATGACCACCAGATGTCTCAACGCGCTTATTGTAATGTATGGGAGGAGGCATGTGCGGAGCATAAACACCAGCATGGACCTGTTGGGCTGAATGGTCTGTTTCTGTGCTGTAAATTCGATGCAAGTCTCAAGGTAGTTTCTTGTGAGAAGTAACCCTGGGGGTAGACATAGAAAGTGCTCTTTTAAACAATTCATTCTTGGGATGTGGGCATTGCTGACAAGGCTGGGCATTTATTAGCCATCCTGGAGAAGGTATGATGGGCATGTTTTAACCTCTAAGTAACATCTTTAAAGGTTTCCTTCCCTTGCTCACAATCATTAGAAGAAGAATTGAAGGACTTTATATACGATCATTGTGTCGAGTGATTTCCGTTGTTATGTAGGCGAGCACGACAGCCATTTCCCCCTCAGCAAGGTCCCACGACCAGCGCTGAAGTGAAAGACCGGGGATGGTTCTCTTGGTTGGTGTTGAATGAAGTGGAGTTGAATCTTGGCCGGGCTATCAGGAAATCACCAAGCCGCTTTGATTGGTGCCACATCAACCTACACACCAGTTGCAGGCTTGGTTTAACATCTCGAGCATGGAACGGTACTCCCCACAGGGTAGCACTTCCCTCAACGGTGCAATGAATTGTCACCCCAGGCATTATAAGAAATAGGAACAGGAGATGACCATACGGACCCTCAAGCCTGCTCCACCATTTAATAGGATCATGGCTGATCTGATCATGGACTCAGGTCCATTTCCCTGCCCGCTCCCCATAACTCCTTAATCCCTTATTGGTTAAGAAACTGTCTATCATTGCTTGCTGGCTGACCCGGGTAGGGGTTGAAACTCTCAAACTCCTGACTCAAGACCGAAGAGAGCTACCAACTGAGCCAGGCAAAGAAACACAGACACACGTGCATGAAGGAGCAGTAAATGAGCGTGTGAAAACAGCAGCCAGATGGTACAAGAGTGGCCGGAGAATAACGATCAGAGCCATTGGAAGGAGACAATTGCCAGTGGAATACAGCATCAACATATTTCATTTATATAATGCCTTAAAACGTCCCAAGGCGCTTAACGACAGCGGTATCAATAAAAACATTTTTCACACCGAGACACGGAAGGCTTGGTCAAAGAGGTAGGTTTTAAGGAGCGTCTTAAAGAAGGAAAGAGAGGTGGAGGGGCGGAGAGGTTTAGGGAGGGAGTTCCAGAGCTTGGGGCCTCGGCAGCTGAAGGCATGCTCAAAATCGAGGAAGCGCAAGAGGCCAGAATTGGAGGAGCGCAGAGATCTCGGAGGGCTGTGGCACTGGAGGAGATTACAGAGATAGGGAGGAGCGAGGTCATGGAGGGATTTGAATACAAGGATGAGGATTTTACAAATTGAGACGCTGCTGGACTGGGAGCCAGTGTAGGTCGGCGACCACAGGGGTGATGGGCGAGCGGGACTTGGTGCGAGTCAGGATACAGGCAGCCGAGTTTTGGATGAGCACAAGGTGGAAGATGGGAGGCCGGCCGGGAGGGCATTGGAATAGTCTAGTCTGGAGGTAGCAAAGACATCGATGAGGGGCGGGAGCCGGGCCATATTACAGGAGGTGGAAGTAGGCGATCTTGGTGATGGTGAGGATATGGGATCGGACTCTCGACACCCATCGATGCAGCAGAGAAAGGGTGTTAAAGCGAAGCAAAGAGAAGGGTTTGGGCTTTTGAAGGGGATGTCTGGAGGGAGAGGATGAAACAGGAAGGAGTTGTGCGGAAAAGGAAGTGGAGGAGCAGGAAGTAGCAATTAGCAATGGCATAGGTGCACAAGGAAATTTCTTTCAACTTTGACCTCGTTAATCTGCAACATGTGACCCTAAAATCAGGGCAACTTGCTGCACAACGGGCTTTCTGGCCATTTAACTTCAAAAATAACACGAAAGATGAAGTACTTGCCAATATTCATGATAGCAAAGAAGAGCTTGATAGTCCCTTAATTCATTGCTTGGTAATGATTTGCTAGTTAGATCGTGATGAATTTACTGACATTCAATCTCGTTTAGGAATTCAAATCGCAGGTCGATCGACAGCCTGAGAAACCAACTAGGGTGAGCATCAGGCTGGCCGTGCTTTAGTTACCTCAGGATTCAATGTCTCAAACATCTCCCTCAGCAACCTAGCGAGCTCCTCCCTACACAAACTCCATCTCATCCAAAAATCCGCTTGCCCCCATCCTATCCCCCATTTAGTCCCACTCACTTAAATGCGATAAAATTAAAATTTGACGGTACCTCCCAAACCCGCGACCTCTACCACCTAGAAGGACAAGAGCAGCAGGCGCATGGGAACACCACCACCTCCACGTTCCCCTCCGAGTCACACACCATCCCGACTTGGAAATATATCGGCCGTTCCTTCATCGTCGCTGGGTCACAATCCTGGAACTCCCTCCCTAACAGCACTGTGGGAGCACCTTCACCACACGGACTGCAGCGATTCAAGGCGGCTCACCACCACCTTCTCAAGGGGCAATTAGGGATAGGCAATAAATGCCGGCCTTGCCAGCGACGCCCACATTCCCAGAACGAGTTAAAAATGAATCCATCGCCGCTGATCTCCCAAAGCCCCGAATTGAAAATCATTGACTTTGCCCCACCTCTCTCCTGCCCTCCATCCCAACTTGTCCCCAGTCCCCGGACCCAGCTCGTGCACATCAGTTCCTCGCTTGCTGCCGTCGCTTTCATTCGCCTAGCTGCTCCCCTCATGATTTCCCAACCCACCACGGGAAGACTCGTAAAAACCTCTCCGATTGCTCTCGTCTTAACTCTCCCTCTCCAAACCCTCAGTCTGTTGTCTCCCGAGGGAAGCGCCTGGAGATTTTTTTTTTAATTAAGTTCTTGGTACCATGTAAATTGCAAGTTGCGATAACCTCAGAAGTGGTAAATGAAATCACGATCAGACGAGAGCACAACTTCAGGGGAATTAAGTTAAGTTCATAACAGCTAAAGTGCAGTACTGCGACTCTGGGGACACGCTTGTATTACACAAGAACTTAAGAATTAGGAGCAGGAGTCGGCCATTCGGCCCCTTGAGTTTGCTCCACCATTCAATAAGATCACGGCTTATCATCGACCCTAACTACACTTTTCCGTCCAATCCCCATATCCCTTGATTCTCCTCGACTCCAAAAATCTATCGGTCCCAGCCTTGAATACACTCAGAGACTCAGCAAGTATATCCTTGCTCAGATAAGGAGACCAAAACTGTGCACAATACTCCAGGTGTGGTCTCACCAAGGGCCTGTAGCCAAATGTCCTTGCCCTTATATTCCAACCCTTTTGCAATAAAGGGCAACATGCCATTTGCCTTCCTTATTGCTTTCTGTACCTGTTTGCTCACTTTGTGTTTCTTGCACAAGGACACCCAAATCTCTCTGAACATCAACATTTAAAAGTTTCTCACCATTTAAAAAAGTCTGTTTTTCTATTCTACCGACAAAGTGAATAACTTCACATTTCCCCACATTACACTCCATCTGCTGCCTTACCACTCACCCACCCACTTAGTCTATCTATATCCCTTTGAGTTTTAGGAGATTGAGGGGTGATCTAATCGAGGTGTTTTAACATGTAAACAGGATTCAATGAGATAGTTATGGGGAAACAATGCCCTCTGGTGGGGGGAGTCCAGAACAAGGGGGCAGAACCTTAAAATTAGAACCAGGTCGTTCAGAGGTGATGTCAGGAAGCACTTCTTCACAATGAGGGTAGTGGGAATGTGGAACTCTCTCCCCCAAAAGGCTGGGGTCAATTGGAGCTTTCAAGACTGAGATCGATAGATTTTTGTTGGGTAAGAGTATCAATAGATAGTGTTATATATGCAGACTATTCTCTGTGTAGTCACTGTATTGTCGCATAACTTGTTTACCTGATGTACTATCTATAAGGTTTACACTGTGTATATACTATGCTGGTACACACCAGGTCCTTCTGGGATCACGCTGGTTGGAATGACTCAGTAACGTTACAGTTTGAAGGAATGTTTTGCATTAGTTCTTTGTAGCAGCGTGATGTTTTTTTAAAAAGCAGGATTAGTGCTGGGACACCCTCTTGATAAGGTGTACAACACAGGAGACAGAGAAGGGGTCCTGATGGGGAGATCTGTTGCTTGAGCTGGTCCATACATACCTTCTCCGTGTGCAGCAAGGGATAGCTCAGGGATGGAAAACTCTTCAGTTTCTGAGGTATTCTCCAGATCCTTGCCAATCACAGCCAGGACAGCAGTTGTGGCATTACAGGAGGTCAGCCACATTCTTCAATTAGCAAGGAGTAAAATCTGCCAGGGTTCCTGCTCTGGATCGGGAAAGTGTGTGTGTGGGGTGAGAACGAGATTGGATTTGGCAGTGGTGCCTCTTATGATCAGTTAGGTGGCCGGTGGCCACGCTCCTACCCACCTGACAGACGGTCACTTGAGTGTCAGTGCCCGTGGGACTGTACCCCAAAGAGTTGACCCCCTTCATGAGTGAGCAGGAAGGAAAAAAAAGTGGCACACGTGTGTGTCTGTGTCCCCCTTCTCTGCTGCTTTGCACACCATGTCCTAGTAAAAGATCCTCTTGGAATGAGTGATCACAGTATGGTTGAATTTTTAATACAGATTGAGGGTGAGGAAGTAGTGTCTCAAACGAGCGTGCTATGCTTAAACAAAGGGGACTACAGTGGGATGAGGGCAGAGTTAGCTAAAGTAGACTGGGAACACAGACTAAACGGTGGCACAATTGAGGAACAGTGGAGGACTTTTAAGGAGCTCTTTCATAGTGCTCAACAAAAATATATTCCAGTGAAAAAGAAAGGTGGTAAGAGAAGGGATAACCAGCCGTGGATAACCAAGGAAATAAAGGAGAGTATCAAATTAAAAACCAATGAATACAAGGTGGCCAAGGTTAGTGGGAAACTAGAAGATTGGGAACATTTTAAACGACAGCAAAGAATGACGAAGAAAGCAAAGATAGATTACGAAAGTAAACTTGGGCAAAACATAAAAACAGATAGTAAAAGCTTTTACCGATATATAAAACAGAAAAGAGTGACTAAAGTAAATGTTGGTCCCTTAGAAGATGAGAAGGGGGATTTAATAATGAGAAATGTGGCAATGGCTGAGACCTTAAACAATTATTTTGCTCCGGTCTTCATAGTGGAAGACACAAAAACCATGCAAAAAATTGCTGGTCACGGGAATGTGGGAAGGGAGGACCTTGAGACAATCACTATCACTAGGGAGGTAGTGCTGGACAGGCTAATGGGACTCAAGGTAGACAAGTCCCCTGGTCCTGATGAAATGCATCCCAGGGTATTAAAAGAGATGGCAGAAGTTATAGCAGATGCATTCGTTATAATCTACCGAAATTCTCTGGACTCTGGGGAGGTACCAGCGGATTGGAAAGCAGCTAATGTAATGCCTCTGTTTAAAAAAAGGGGGCAGACAAAAGGCAGGTAACTATAGGCCGGTTAGTTTAACATCTGTAGTGGGGAAAATGCTTGAAGCTATCATTAAGGAAGAAATAGCGAGACATCTAGATAGGAATAGTGCAATCAAGCAGATGCAACATGGATTCATGAAGGGAAAATCATGTTTAACTAATTTACTGGAATTCTTTGAGGATATAACGAGCATGGTGGATAGAGGTGTACCAATGGATGTGATGTATTTAGATTTCCAAAAGGCATTCGATAAGGTGCCACACAAAAGGTTACTGCAGAAGATAAAAGGTACGCAGAGTCAGAGGAAATGTATTAGCATGGATCGAGAATTGGCTGGCTAACAGAAAGCAGAGAGTCAGGATAAATGGGTCCTTTTCGGGATGGAAATCGGTGGTTAGTGGTGTGCCACAGGGATCGGTGCTGGGACTACAACTGTTTACAATATACATAGATGACCTGGAAGAGGGGACAGAGTGTAGTGTAACAAAATTTGCAGATGACAAAGATTAGTGGGAAAGCGGGTTGTGTGGAGGACACAGAGAGGCTGCAAAGAGATGTAGATAGGTTAAGCGAATGGGCTAAGGTTTGGCAGATGGAATACAATGTCGGAAAGTGTGAGGTTATCCACCTTGGGGAAAAAAAAAAGTAAAAGGGAATATTATTTGAATGGGGAGAAATTACAACATGCTGCGGTGCAGAGGGACCTGGGGGTCCTTGTGCATGTATCCCAAAAAGTTAGTTTGCAGGTGCAGCAGGTAATCAGGAAGACGAATGGAATGTTGGCCTTCATTGCGAGAGGGATGGAGTACAAAAGCAGGGAGGTCCTGCTGCAACTGTACAGGGTATTGGTGAGGCCACACCTGGAGTACTGCATGCAGTTTTGTTCACCTTACTTAAGGAAGGATATACTAGCTTTGGAGGGGGTACAGAGACAATTCACTAGGCTGATTCCGGAGATGAGGGGGTTACTTTATGATGATAAATTGAGTAGACTGGGTCTTTACTCATTGGAGTTCAGAAGGATGAGGGATGATCTTGTAGAAACATTTAAAATAATGAAAGGGAGAGACAAAATAGAGGCAGAGAGGTTGTTTCCACTGGTCAGGGAGACTAGAACTAGGGGGCACAGTCTCAAAATATGGGGGAGCCAATTTAAAACCGAGTTGAGAAGGAATTTCTTCTCCCAGAGGGTTGTGAATCTGTGGAATTCTCTGCCCAAGGAAGCAGTTGAGGCTAGCTCATTGTATGTATTCAAATCACAGATAGATAGATTTTTAACCAATAAGGGAATTAAGGGTTATGGGGAGCGGGCGGGTAAGTGGAGCTGAGTCCACGGCCACATCAGCCATGATCTTGTTGAGTGGCGGAGCAGGCTTGAGGGGCTAGATGGCCTACTCCTGTTCCTAATTCCTATGTTTTTATGTCCAGTAATGAGGCTTGGCTGGTGCCTACCACTCACCTCTGCCAATGTGGCTGTATAACTGGGATTTGGCAGTATAAAAGGGCTATAAAAGAGCTAAAGTGGCAGGCCTAGGACATCGTGGCTCCCCGACCTGCGAGAGAACAGCTCCGCAGGTCGGGCTATAAAAGAGCTCAAGCGGCGTACCACTTCAACCTCCAACGCGAGCTGCTCCAAGTATGGGACGACTTTGAGATGGGCGACTGGGTGACGTCATCAAAACCCTGGTTGCTGTTTTTGGAGCGTGGGCAGGAACATCGGCAGGGCCCAGGTACAGCAGAGTGGGAAGGTCGGGGCGGAGGAGTGGCGAGTGTGTGTGGCGAGATGCGGTGAACGTTTACGGCGGGGGAACGGTGCGAAATCGTGGCCGAGGTGCGACAGATGAGGGTACGGGGCCCGCACTGCGATGTGTGCGCGCACTCGGTCTGTGCAGCAGAGCAGATCTCCAGTCGTCCTGGTTAACTTTTGCCACTGGATAAAGACCTAGCTCTGTCAAGCCCGTGCGGTGGCTGATGTGCAATGGTCACCACACATTTAAAAAAAAAAAATCCACGCCCAGGCATCTTCCACCCCATCAATTGGAGTTCAGGACTGGAACATCGGGTCCTTCATCGAAAAACCTGTGAACTCGTGGAAGCAAGTCATCCTCGTTCGATGACGACGACTATGCTGGCACCGCTAGAGGGTGCAACTGGTGGAGACCGGGGTTTCCTGTCCTGGTGGCAGGGGCTGTATAAAAGGGGAGCCACCATGAGACTGCCTCACTCTGGAGTTTGGAATAAAAGGACCAAGGTCACTACAGTTTGAGTACAACACATTGTAATGTACCCATGAATGACTCCACAAGGCAAACATAATAGATAGAAGACAGGAAAATGGAAGTAAATATCAGCCATGATCTAATTGAATGGTAGAGCAGGCCTGAGGGGCTGAATGGCCTCCTCCTGTTCCTAAATGAAATTAAATCAGTATAAAACATTGTCCATTAATGATAACTAAAAGGTGCATCAGGCAAGTCAAAGGCCTCCATAGATTGTTGCTCCCAAACCACGGGTAGGATCGGGGTTGTACAAGTGGTTCCGCAGGAGCACAGGATGTTGATGGGGGACTGCATCAGGCTGCGGGTCTCCACATTCACAACTGGGCCGGTCCCTCAGCTCATATTGTTGGCAGTCTTTGAGACTGTGGCTACATACGACACAGGGTGAAGAGCGACAGGTCATTGACACAACACAACACAGCTCGATCCAGCCAAGGCTCAGGTCCAAAGGAAGACAGGAAAATAAAATTAATTTGTAGTCTGTAAAAAAAACAGCAGCTTCTGCACAAGAGAAAAAGTGGGGGAAAAAAAAGGAGGGGGGGGAGAGAGAGGAGGAGGAGGAGGAGGAGGAGGAGAAGAAGAGGGAGCAAGAGGCAGAGGAGAGGGAGAGCAAGAGGGGGAGGGGAGAGGGAAGAGGGAAGAGCTTTCCACATCAATCCAAATTTTAAAAAAAACACCAAAAATGTAAGAAAACTGCTTTACTGTTGGTTTAAAAAAAAAATGTACAACTTTGTGTACAGAATGTTCCGGAGCTTGATCCGTCGGAGCCAGGGACAGAGTCACCCTTGGAAACCAAACTTCACGTCAAACATCAGGGTTTTTGGTTTTAAAAACAAAAATATGAAGGCAGTCTGTTGACTAGAACGGACACAATGTCATGCACAATAACAGCAGCTACTGAATCGAAAGGTCCTTTGGCAACCAGACTTCCACAGGCAGAAAACAGACAGCAGATCGATTGGCGAGGACCCCAGAAGGCTTCGATTTGTGCAGCTCACCCATACCGCTCGCTCCGTGAGGATGGTTTTTGCAGTTTGAGTTAGCTCCAGTGGCTCTATTACACCGGGAACCTGTGCTGGGAGGGTCCCGTCTGTTACCTGGAGGTACAGCTGCCCCAATGGGAACACAGAAACATGGCAGTTGCCAATTTTAGTGTTGAAATAACTGGAACATTTGGCTCACCATACAGAATGGGCTGAGGGAGCAACCTTGGCTATATTCAGTGTTACAGGGCTGGAGTGCGAGAGCAAGCGAGAGAGAGAACGTATTGTTATAGCACCTTTCATAGTCTTAGGGCATCCCAAAACATTTTACAGCCAATGAAGAACTTTTTGAAATGTGGTCATTAATGTAATGAAGGAAACGCAGCAGCCAATTTGTGCACAGCAAGGTCCCACAAACAGTAATGCAATAATGACCAGATAATCTGTTTTAGTGATGTTGATTGAGGGATAAATATTGGCCCCAGGACATCCCCCTGCTGCTCTTCAAAATATTGCCGTGGGATCTTTTATGTCCACCCGAGAGGGCAAATATGGCCCTCTGTTTAACGTCTCATCTAAAAGACGGCACCTCCAACAGTACCGCACTGGGAGCGTCAGCCTGGATTATGTGCTCTGGAGTGGGGCTTGAACCCACAACCTTCTGACTCGGAAATGACAGACACACACACACACACACACACACACACACAGAGAGAGAGAGAGAGACACACACACACACACACACACACACACACACACACAGAGAGAGACAGAGACAGAGACAGAGACAGGAGAGAGACAGACAGACAGACAGACAGACACAGACACAGAGAGAGACAGACACAGAGAGAGACAGACACAGAGAGAGACAGACACAGAGAGATCCCCAATGAGCCATGGCAGAGGGTGAATTTTAATTGCGTGGATTAGAGTGCTACAGCCCGCTCCTTACAGCTGATGAAAGGGTGAGCAGCTTAATGATGATCGTGGTCTTGTAACGCCTGGGGACGATGCCATGCCCATGCACCTCATGACTCTGCCGGCTTGGAGCTCAGAACTAACTCACTGCAAATAACCCATTCACATTCAGTCATACATGCGGCAGAAATAGAACTGGTCACAAACCCGAGCTCAGGCAACACCTCGCCCGCTGAACACCAATACACACCTTAAATTAGAACGTTTTCCCCGCCCCCCCCACCCCCACGACACAGACACATACAGACAGAGTGCCCGCTGGCTTTAACCCAAGTACCATCATTGAGGGAGAGAATCCAGGAAAGGCCGTGGAATTTTGTCTCTGCTGACCCAAGTTTAAATTATTATTTTTTTTTTTAAAAAGTAAATTTAGTTGTGGTCGCAGGAAATCCTAATCCAGTAGAATTCCGGTTGATTCTGGATGTGAAACTACAAGTTGTCGAACAAGGGAGACACGCAGGTCCAGTGTGGCTGCCCGGCAGTGTCCGTCGTCCTCACAACTTCCCCGCTTTCATGTAGAACGGGATGGTTCCCCGAGCGGTCAGGCCCTCGAACCTCTTGTACGTGTAGTTGATGAATACCCAGTCCTTCGATTTATAATCCGACTCCGTCACGTTTGGCACTGAAATTAGAAGGAACAAAAAAAAAACAAGTTACAGGTTTGACAGCAATAAAAGACTTCTCACCATGTGGCCCAAAAGTTATAATAAAAAAAAGCGTAAGAAATAGGAGCAGGAGTTGGCCACCTGGCCCCTCAGGCCTGCTCTGCCATTCAATAGTGTTATGTAAGTAAACGTGTAAATACCATGTCTAACCACCAGAGGGTTTATCCCTTGGGAGCACCTGTATATAAGAAGGCCTCACAGGCTGGAGAGGCACTCTGAGATCTGTAATAAAGGACTATGGTCACACCTTACTTTGAGCTTGCAGTATCTAGTCTGACTTTATTCAAGACATAACAAATAAGATCATGGCTGATCTGATCTTGGCCTCAACTCCATTTCCCCATGGCCCTCGACTGATCGTTCAGTTAAAAAAATGACAAGAGCAATGAACTGGCATTTATTTAGCAACTTTCACGTCCTCGGGACGTCCCACAAGGCTTCTCGACCAATGAAATGCAGGGGGTTTGGTTGACGGGTAGAGTGTTGGCCAAGGCACTGGGAGAGAACTCGACCGCTCTTCCTAGAATGTACCAGGGGGGAGCTTTTGCATTCACCGGAGCAGGCAGACGGGGCCTTGGATTAAAGCGGGTCTTGTTTACCGCTTTTATACTGGGCCAAGGATCGAGTCAGTGCTTCTGGATCACTGCAGGCAGCGAGAACACAATAGTAAAATGGTCCCAGAGCCAGACACAGTTAAATTGGGTCATTTAATTTGTCGTCTCTGCTGGACTGTGGTCAGATTCACGCAGCACCAATAGGACAATATAAAAAAGGGGCTTTTAATTGGGTAAACTTTTCCCCAAGTTGGCAGGGGGTCTCGTGTCAGCTGTGGCTCAGTGGTTGGCACTCTCGTTCGAAGGTCGTGGGTTCAGGGCCCACTCCAGAGACTTTTGAGCACAAAATCAAGGCTGATGCTCCCAGTGCAGTGCTGAAGGAGCACCGCACTGCCGGAGGGGCCGTCTTTCGGATGAGACGTTAAACCGAGGCCCCCCGTCTGCTCTCTCAGGTGGACGTAAAAGATCCCATGGCACTATGTTGAAGAGCAAGGGGAGTTCTCCCTGGTGTCCTGGTCAATATTTATCCCTCAACCAACATCACAAACACAGATTATTTGATTATCATGTTGCTGTTTGTGGGAGCTTGCTGTGCACAAATTGGCAGCCATGTTTCCTACATTACATAACATATTATACTCCATCTGCCAAATTTTTGCCCACTTAGTCGGTCTGTCCTTTTTCAGATTTTGTGTCCTCCTTTTCAGATTTTGTGACATTGCTTTTCCTCCCATCTTTGTGTCGTCGGCAAACTTGGCTACGTTACACTCGGTCCCTTCCTCCAAGTAGCTAATATAGATTGTAAATAGTTGGGGCCCCAGCACTGATCCCTGCGGCACCCCACTGGTTACTGATTGCCAACCCAAGAATGCACCATTTATCCCGACTGTGTTTTCTGTTAGTTAGCCAATCCTCTATCCATGCTAATATATTACCCCCAACCCCGTGAGCTTTTATCTTGTGCGGTAACCTTCAGTGACTACACTCCAAAAAAGTGCTTCTTTGGGATGTCCGGTGGGCATGAAAGGCACTATATAAATGTAAGCCTTTTACAATACAAGCCTCAGCTCATTAGCATATTTTAAACATTTTGCTATTGTGTCTTTCAAATGCTCGACTGAAGCACTAAAGGGGTTAATGAGCAGCGAGTTTAATCAATTCCACCATACCTGGCTGCAGGATGTCCGATTCTGGAAATTCATCGAAATTGGAAGTGTCATCGATACTTTTTATTTCGATGGGGATTGCTGCCGGCCTCTCCCTGTTGGAAGGAAGCAAAATGCACGGGTCTCATCAATCCTCAACTCCGCATTCAAACTTCCTCTAAAGACCTTGCAACAACAACTGGCATTTACACAGCACCTGTAACGCAGTAAAATGTCCCAGGGCGCTTCACGGGAGTGTTATCAGACAAAAATGTGACACTGGTGCACATAAGGAGATATTTGGGCAGGTGACCACAAGCTTGGTCAAAAAGGGAGGTTTTAAGGAGCATCTTAGCGAGAGAGAGGGGCAGAGAGCGAGATTTAGGGAGATGTTATGTATGTAACCATGTAATACTTGCCACCAGAGGGCGTGACTGTTGGAGTCCTAATGGTCACCTGCACACACATGTAGGGCCAATATAAAAAGGTTGGCTGCCATGTTGGTTAGGCAGTCTGCAGTTGTAATAAAGATGACGAAGGTCACACTAAGTTTAGCTCACAGTACTCAGCCTCGTGGAGTTCTTCTATACACAACAGGAGGGAATTGCAGAACTTGGGGCCCCAGGCAACAGAAGGCACGGCCACCAATGGTGGAGCAATTATAATCAGGGATGCTCAAGAGGTCAGAATTAGAGGAGCGCAGAGATCTCGGGGGGGGTTGTGGGGCTGGAGGGGATTACAGAGATAGGGAGGGGCAAGATCATGGAGGGATTTAAAAACAAGGATGAGAATTCTAAAATGTTGGCACAACTTGCATTTATATAGCGCCTTTAAACGCAATAAAACATCCCAATTTTAGTGTTGTAAGGACCTGCTTCCTGGAAACCCGTAGGGTCACTACGCAATTAGGCCATGATCGGCAGGGACTACAATCTCGCAGGTCATACGGACGGCTCAACTATTTCACCAACACAAAAGGCCCCAACAGAATACCCACTGGTCGGAATTAACCCAATTAAATCCAGGACAAAGCAGCCGCTTGATCGGCACCCCATTCACCACCTTCAACATCCACCACCGGCGCACCGTGGCTGCAGTGTGCACCATCTACAAGATGCACTGCAGCAACTCGCCAAGGCTTCTTCGGCAGCACCTCCCAAACCCACGACCTCTACCACCCAGAAGGACAAGGGCAGCAGGCATATGGGAACACCATCACCTCCACGTTCCCCTCCGAGTCACACACCATCCCGACTTGGAAATATATCGGCCGTTCCTTCATCGTCGCTGGGTCACAATCCCGGAACTCCCTCCCTAACAGCACTGTGGGAGCACCTTCACCACACGGACTGCAGCGGTTCAAGGCAGCGGCTCACCACCACCTTCTCAAGGGGCAATTAGGGATGGGCAATAAATGCCAGCGTTGCCCGTGACGCCCTCATCCTGGAACTAATGTTTAAAAAATAATTACGATTAACCTAAATCGTCGAACCATTTACCTTGTGTGTGCAACCCTCACTGTCTGGCGCTTAGAAATAAGATTGAGTGCGTGTATGTCGATTGGCTGCAACAACTGTCAGTCAGTGTGGTGTCGGTGAGCCGAGTTGGGCCCAGAGATGTTCTAGGTTGAGTTTAGGTGAATGATTTAATGTGCCTAAAAAAAGGAATGGGAAACTTTTGGGGGGGGGGGGGGGGGGGGGGGGGAAGTGGGTCAGAATTCTGCGCATGCGTCACCCAGCAGCCAGGAATGGTGCCGGACGAGGGGTGGTCTCGGATAAAGGAGTCCCATATAAGGGAGGTTCAACCTCTATTCAATTTTATATTTGTCCTTGGGAGGCAGCATTTATTGCCCGTCCCTAAATGCCCCGAGGGGGATTAGCAATCAACCGCAGAGTGTGGGACAGGAGTCACGTGGAGGCCCAGCCCAGGTAGAGTTGGCAGGTTCTCTGCCAGGAAGGACCTTAGTGACCGAGATGGCTTTCCACAATAGCTTTCATGGGCACTTGCTGCAGCCGGCTCACAGGTGACCAGTTTTACCCACTCCATTTCACCACTTGGTGAACTCACGCCTCTGCTAGCAGAGTACCATCGCCACCAGAATCATAGAACAATACAGCACAGAAGGAGGCCATTTGGCCCATCGAGTCTGCACCCGCTCTTTCTCCACATGCCTGCAATTTTTTCTCCTTCAAGTATTTATCCAATTCCCGTTTGAAGGCTACTGTTGAATCTGTATCCACCGCCCTCAGGCAGCATATCATTCATTGCGTTTAAAAAAAAAAACAGCTTTTCCTCACGTTGCCTCTGGTTCTTCTGCCAATCACCTTAAATCTGTGACCTCTCATTAATCAACCCTGAAGCCAGTTTATCTTTTACTCTATCTAAACCCCT
This sequence comes from Pristiophorus japonicus, assembly GCF_044704955.1. Lineage (NCBI taxonomy): Eukaryota > Metazoa > Chordata > Chondrichthyes > Pristiophoridae > Pristiophorus > Pristiophorus japonicus. The sequence continues at coordinate 10,818,332 of NC_091991.1, forward strand.
CATGATTTTGAGCACCTCGATCAAATCTCCTCTTAGCCTTCTCTGCTCCAAGGAGAACAACCCCAGCTTCTCCAGTCTATCCACGCAACTTAAATCCCTCATCCCTGGAACCATTCTCGTCAAGCTCTTCTGCACCCTCTCCAAAGCCTTCACATCCTTCCTAAAGTGCGGGGCCCAGAATTGGACACAATACTCCAGCTGGGGCCGAACTCGTGTTTATAAAGGTTTAGCGTAACTTTTGCACTCTGGGCCTCTATGTATAAAGCCCAGGATCCCATATGCTTTGTTAACCGGTCATAAAAACATAAGGAATAGGAGCAGGAGTCAGCCATTTGGCCCCTCAAACCTGCTCCACCACTCCTCAATAAGATCATGGCTGATCTGATCTTGGGCTCAGCTCCACTTCCCTGCCCACTCCCCATCGCCCTTAACTCCTTATTGTTTTGAAAAAAAATCTGTCTATCTCCATCTTAAATATATTCAATGACCCAGCCTCCACAGCTCTCTTGGGAAGGGAAATTCCAGAGATTTACAACCCTCAAAGAAGAAAGTCTTCCTCATCAGTCTTAAATGGGCAGCTCCTTATTCTGAAACTAGTTCCAGATTCTCCCCCAAGGGGAAACATCCTCTTTGCATCGACCTTGTCCAGCCCCCTCAGTATCTTATAATGTTTCAATAAGATCACCTCTTATTCTTCTAAACTCCAATGGAGTATAGGCCCAACCTTTCTTCACAAGAACATAAATAGGAACAGGAGTAGGCCATACGGCCCCTCGAGCCTGCTCCGCCATTCAATAAGATCATGGCTGATCTGATCATGGACTCAGCTCCACTTCCCCGCCCGCTCCCCATCATCTCAGGAATCAACCTAGTGAACCTTCTCTGAACAGCCTCCAATGCAAGTATATCCCTCCTTAAATAAAGGAGGCCAAAACTGTACGCAGTACTCCAGGTGTGGCCTCACCAATACCCTGTACAGCTGTAGCAGGACTTCTCTGCTTTTATACTCTATCCCCCTTTTGCAATAAAGGCCAACATTCCATTCAAAAATCAGTCTATCGCCACTTTAAATACATTCAATATCTTCCTCACTGTTCACTACACTTTCAACTTTCGTGTCATCTGTAAATTTTGAAATTGTGCCCTGTACCCCCAAGTCCAAGTCATTAATATATAGCAAAAACAGCAATGGCCCTGGTACCGACCCTGGGGAACACCACTGCATATCTCCCTCCAGTCTGAAAAACAGCCACACACAACTATCCGTTTTCTACCTCTTACCAATTTTGTATCCATGCTGCCCCTACCCCTTTTATTCCATGGACTTAAATTTTTCTAACAAGCCCATTATGTGGCACTTTATCAATGCCTTTTGGAAATCCATGTACACCGCGTCAACCGCATGGCCCTCATCAACCCTCGCTGTTACCTCATCAATAAACTCGATCAAGTTAGTCAAACACGATTTGCCTTTAACAAATCTATGCTGGCTCTCCTTTATTAGTCCATGCTTTTCCAATTGGTTATTAATTTTCTCCCGGATTATTGTTTCTAAAAGCTTCCCCATCACAGAGGTTAAACTGACTGGCCTGTGGTTTCTGGGTTTATTCTTCTCCCCTTTGTGAACAAGGGTGTAACATTTGCAATCCTCCCGTCCTCTGGCACCAGCCCTGTATCTAAAGAGGATTGGAAGATTGTGGCCAGTACCTCTGCAATTTCTATCCTTACTTCCCTCAGCATCCTAGGGAGCATCCCACCCAGACTGGGTGACTTATCCACTTTATCAGCAGCCTGTCCAGTACCTCCTCTATCTATTTTTATCTCATCCAGAATTCCAGCAGTCTCCTGGTTTACCACAACTTTGACAAAGTCCCTTGCTTTGCTAAACACTGGTGCAAAGTGCACACTAGGCTTCCGTACTAGAATCTTACAGCACAGGAGGTGGCCCATTGTGCCTGTGCTGGCTCTCAAAGAGCAATCCAATTAGTCCCACTCCCCCCGACTCTTTCCATAGCCCTGAAAATGTTTCCCCTTATTGTGTATGCAAGCACTCTCTTAATGACTCCACAAGGTAGGGGTATGGCACTGAACTGTACAGACCGTAGTCCTTTATTGCAGCTCCTAGAGTGAGGACACCAAGAGGGGAGCTCCCTTTTATACTGGGTTACCTGCAGTGTACAAGTAACCCTTGGGTCTCCAGCAGCAGCACCCTCTGGTGTACAGGTATGGTATATACAGGGTGAAGGTACATTCAGGTCTAGTGTTACAGTACAACATTAACATGCATACATAACACTTATGATGCCCGTTAATACCAACAGTTTTGAAGACCGTCACCAACAACAAGGCCACTTTGTCGTCTGCACGGAACGAAGGCGGCTGGACAGAGCGAAGACAGAGATCAGCCAGGATGTCATTTATTGGTGGAACAGGCTCGAGGGGCTGAATGGCCGCCTCCTGCTCCTACTCCTATGGGAGTAGAGCCAAGATCAGGTGCTTAAGGAAAGGCGGACATTTAGGGATGTGGGTTTACAGGAAACTCAAAACTTTATTCAGGAGATTGAGCACGCAGTTTGGGTAGAGCAAGAAAATAAAGAAAAAAAAAGAAAGAGAGAATTGGATTCACAACAGAACCCTTGGGACAGATGAAGGAGAACACGAGCCTGTCACGTGAAGGGATTTGCATTGATGGTAATGGGCGTTGTCAGCTAACCCAGTATTATCTGGGAATATGCAAATATTAATAATATGCCTGAACTGGTAAATGAGTTTCTGATCGCGTGTCAACACCCAAAACAGTAAATTGGTCTTTTCTCTCTGGTGATCTTGACGGACCTGCTCTGTAATCACTGCATGCACTCTGTCCCTGTTTAACTGTGCTGCGTGCTGCTTCTTGCACAACGCGTCCTACACCTCCCCAGACTGGTTTGGTTTGTTCTCGGAACGACGGTCGGGCAGGGTTTATTGCCCCGAGAGCATCAAGAGCCAACCGCAGGGTGTGGGACAGGAGCCACGTGGAGGCCAGCGGCAACTTCCAATTTCACAACTTGCCGCAATGGGATCTGAACTCCCCACCTCTGGGTTGTTAAGTCTTCATATCTATGTATTCCTTTCTCCCTCCTCATTAGTTTATCCAGCTTCCCCCTTAAATGCATCGATACTATTTACCTCAACCCCTCCCCGTGGTAGCAAGTTCCATTCTCACCATTCTCTGGGTAAAGAGATTTCTCCTGAATTTCCTAGTGGATATTGTTAAGTATGGAAGAACTCCGCAAGACTGAGTACTGTGAGCTAAAACTGATGTGACCGTAGTCTCTTTAATACAACTCCAGAGTGCCAAAGCAGCATGGCAGACAACCTTTTATAGTCACTTGCATGAGGTGTGCAGGTGTTGGGCCTCCAACACTTGCGCCCTCTGGTGGCAAGTCTTACACAGTTACAATGTTTACATATAGCAGATTTATTAGTGACTATCTTTATATTGATGGCCCCTAGTTCTGGTCTCGCCCACAAAGAGAAACATATTCTCTTTGTCTACCCTTTCAGAATTTTAATGACCTCTATCAGGTCACCCCTCAGTTATCATTTTTCTAGAGTCCCAGCCTAATTAATCAAGAATCCATGGCAACATGGGGTAAAATGGATAAGAAATTGTACCAAAGAAGTAGAGTAATAGCAAGAGATGTGATTGGAAGTTGGGAAGTGCAGTAGGGATTCCATAAAAGCAGGGGGCTCTCCCCGGTGTCCTGAAGCCAATGTTTATCCCTCAACCAACAGCACTAAAAAACAGATTCCACGGTCATGATCACATTGCTGGTTGTGGGAGCTTGCTGTGCGCAAGTTGGCTGCTGTGTTCCCTAAATTGCAACAGTGACTACACTTCAAAAGGTTCTTTATTAGCTGTGAAGTGCTTTGGGATGCCCAGGAGGTGAAAGGCGCTATAGAAATGCAAATTTATTCCTTCTTTCGGACTGCCTTAACTGCACCGGTACAAGAGAGGGGATAACTGCAGACAGGAGCAGAGTCTCTGTGGTGCCTGGGGAGGTGGGGGGGGGGGGGGGGGGGGGAGGGAGAAGGGCTGTACAAACAGGGCGTAAATATTTTTAAAATCAATGCATCTTTGTCTGGCTTCAGAAGATATATTCCGCCTCTCTGAAGCATCTGTTCTTCTTGCACTTTTCGAACGAAATATTGGAAAGACCATGGTCTTCGGTCCCTGCCACAAACTGCATTCTCTAGCCACCGACTCCATCCCTCTTCCTGGCAAATGTCCAAGGCTGAACCACACGGTTTGCAACCTAGGTGTCATATTGGACCCCAAGCTGAGCTTCCGACCACATATCTGCACCATCACCAAGACCACCTATTTCCACCTCCGTAACATTGCCTGTCTCCACCCCTGCCTCAGCTCACCCGCTGCTAAAGCCCTCATTCATGCCTTTGTTACCTCTAGACTTGACTATTCCTCATCATAGGCCGTCCCTCGAAATGAGGCCGATTTGCTTCCATGCCAAAAAAAAGGACGAGTTCACAGGTGTTTCAATGAAGGAACCGAACTACATCCCGAAGAGTGGAAGATGCCTGTGCTGGGAGGATTTTTTTAACGTGTGGTGGCCGTTGCCCACCAGCCACCACACGGGCTCGACAGAGCTAGGTCTTGGTCCAGTGGCAAGGGTTAACCAAGACGACTGGAGACCAGCTCTGCTGCACGGACCCAGTGTGCACACGTCGCTGTGTGGGCTGGCCCATGCTACCCCTGGGCCCATGATCACACACGATGGCGCTCACCTACTTTACTACCATAACCTGCCTTTTACAGGAGGATGATGCCCACTATTCCAACGCACTCCTGGCTGGCCTCCCACATTCTATCCGACCTAAACTAGAGGTGATCCAAAACTTGGCAGGCCGTGTCCCAACTCGCATCGAGTCCTGCTCACCCATCACCCCTGTGCTCGCCGACCTACATTGGCTCCCGGTTAAGCAATGCCTCAATTAAAAAATTCTCATACTGGTTTTCAAATTCCTCCATGGCCTCTCCCCTCCCTATCTCTAATGTCCTACACATAACTCTCAGGAGATCTCTGCGCTCGTCCATTTCTGGCATCCGATTTTAAATCGCTCATCCATCGGTGGCCGTGCCTTCAGCTGCCAGGGCCCCCAAGCTCTGGAACTCCCTCCCTAAACCTCTATTTCCTCCTTTTGCTGCGTAAAACCGATTTCTTTGACCAGCTGTCCCAATATCTCCTTCTGTGACTCGGTGTCAAATTTTGTTCGATAACGCTCCGGTGAAGTGATTTGGGACATTTAACTACGTTAAAGGCGCTATATAAATGCAAGTTGTTATATTTGCTTACTGAAAATAAAGTTAGATCAGTAATTTCACCGAGAGTTTTATGGGTAGAGTGAACTAAAATGCAAGGTTAGTTGGTGATCAGCATAGCGACTCCTCCATTCCTCCCGTCCAACTCCGAGGGCAGTGATTGATGCAGGAACAGGAGTAACAGGACCAAGATGGAAAAATAATAGTGCAGCCAAAGATATTCGCTTCAGTATAACTGGAGCTTAGAACTAGTCATTTAACTTCTACCATTGTGGGAGTTGGGTCATTCTCTCATCACAGCGGTTCAATGAGAGGACGACCCACCATCACCTTCTCAAGGGCGATTTGGGATGGGCAATAAATGCCAGCCTTGCCCACACAAAACCACTCAGCGGCACTGGGTCCCATTCCTCCAGCGTGGTTAGCCTGCACTGCGTGCAATTCTGGTCTCCATACACCTTGGTTAGGCCACACTAGAGCACGGTGTACAGTTCTAGTCGCCATATTATAAAAAAGGATATAGAGGCACCGGAGAGGGTGCAGAGAGGATTTACAAGGATGATACCAGAAATGCGAGGGTGTACATATCAGGAAAGGATGAACAGGCTGAGTCTCTTATCTCTTGAAAAGAGAAGGCTGAGGGGTGACCTAATAGAGGTCTTTAAAATGATGAAAGGTTTTGATAGAGTGGATACAGAGAGAGTGTTTCCACTTGTGGGGAAGAGCATAACTAGAGGCCATCAATATAAGATAGTCACCAAGAAATCCAATCGGGAATTCAGGAGAAACTTCTTTACCCAGAGAGCGATGAGAATGTGGAACTCGCTGCCACAGGGAGTGGTTGAGGCGAATAGTATCGATGCATTTAAGGGGAGGCTGGACAAGCGTATGAGGGAGAAGGGAATAGAGGGTTATGCTGATAGATTTAGATGAGGAAAGACAGGAGGAGGCTCGAATGGGGCATAAATGGACTGGTTGGGCCGAATGGCCTGTTCCTGTGCCGTATATCTGTATGTAACCCCATGTCTCCCCCCCCTTCCCCCCGCAGGGCTGCTCACCAGCTACCACCGCAGGAAGATACTGCGCATGTGCAGCCACGCAGCAGCAAATTTAAAGGGACCACGCACACTTGGGCTGCAAATGAAGGGGAGCATTGCTCCCATTCAACGTTCCCCGAAGGGGCGCGTCGATCGGGAGGTCGCGCACAGGCCGCTCAAGCTGCCGCCGTTGGGAGATACCGTGCCGCAAAATGTAAAGGCAACCCCGCACACAAGAACATAAAAATTTAGAGGGAACATTGGCCCCACGATAAAACGGCTAAAAACAATGTTTATAGTGGAGCTAACTTCTTAAAGCACCATCGATGTTCATCGCCCGATAAAAGTGGAGTACTGTTGCAGTGTTTTGCCGTGCTGCATGAGGAGAGTTCTGTGTTTACAGACAGCCTGGAATAGGTTGTCGATGCTGGGAACCGGTTTGAAAAACAAAAGATGGATTGCAATGTTTTGGGGGCGTGCCAATAACTTTCGCAGCCTGAAAACCCAAGGCTCGGGGCAAAGGAGGAATCATTTATTTTATTACCTTCAATCGCTACCCATCATCCTGTGCTCGCTGACCTACATTGGCTCCCGATTGAGCAACACCTCAATTTCGAAATTCTCATCTTGGTTTACAAATCCCTCCATGGTCTCGCCCCTCCCTATCTCTAATCTCCTCCAGCCCCACAACCGCCCCAGACATGTCTGTGCTCCTCTAATTCTGCCCTCTTGAGCATCCCTGATTATAATCTCTCAACCATTGGCGGCCGTGCCTTCTGTTGCCTGAGCCCCAAGCTCCGGAAATCCCTCCCTAAACCTCTCTCTGCCTCTCTTTCCCCCTTCAAGTCGTTCCTTAAAATCTGTCACCTGCCCTAATTTCACCTAGTGTCAAATTTCTTTAATCTCATAACACTCCTGTGAAGCACCTTGGGATGTTTCACTACTTTGTAAAGGGCGTTATATAAATACAAGTTGTTGTTGTGGTTCGATGAAACGATAGACGGTGAAGCATTGCCCACTGAGGCTCCATTATACAGAGCGATCATTGCCACAGTGGTTGGGGTACGGTAGCAGAGTGGTTATGTTACTGGGCCAGTAATCCAGAGCCCTGGACTAATGATCCAGAGCCCAGAGTTCAAATCCCACCACGGCAGCTGGGGAATTTAAATTGTTCATTAAATAAATCTGGAATAAAAAGCTAGTATCAAGTAATAGTGACCATGAAACTAACGGATTGTCGTAAAACTATTGCACTTTGGGGAAGGAAATCTGTCGCCCTTATCCGGTCTGGCCGATGTGATTCCAGACCCACAGCACTGTGGTTGGCTCTTTACCGCCCTCTGAAATGGCCCAGCGAGCCAGTTGTACAAGGCGGCTCACCACCACCTTCGAGGGATGGGCAATAAATGCTGGCCTTGCCAGCGGCGCCCACATCCCGTGAATGAAAATTAAAAAACAATGTGGAGAGAGTGAAACTGGGCTTGGGCAGGAGAGCAGAACGGGCGATGGTCAATAGGCCACCCCCTTTCACTGAAATTAACGGAAATGCAAAATCGGGCGTGGTCAGCAATTGGCTATCGCCCGTCCTGCTCACACCACCCCCAAACCCGATTTTCCCACCCCGCTCAGTTTACCTGGTGTGTTCCCAGTCTACTCCTTCGAAGAACGGGTGGCTTTTAATTTCTTCCACGCCGCTCGCTCCAATCCGGTTATCTGCCATACAGCAAAATCTGAAAACACACAATTCACCAAGAACAGAATCGTCACAACAAAATACACTTCAACCCAAAAGGCGCGAGATATGATGGCTGTCTCTGGAGTGGGACATGGACCTTCAGACTCTGAGGCGAGGGTGCTGTCCACTGAGCCAGGAGAATGGGTTGTTCTTGGCACTGTTGCCTCCTGGTGGATCAACGCTAAACCAGAGTGCCAAGCTCTGTTAACACCAACAGTTTGAGAAATGAGGGAATTAACGGGAACAGGCTTTCACCTTGTATGTGGCTCACATGGTTCCATGGTAAGTACTTAAGTGGCCCAGAAAAACAAAAAGGATTGGACACTCCCAATGTGGTTGATCTACAGACGATAGAATTTGGAGGATACACCGATTAGAAGTTTCCCAACATAGAACGAGTACACAACAGAGGAATTAGGAGCAAGAGTCGGCCATTCGGCCCCTCGAGACTGCTCCGCCATTCGGTAAGATCATGGCTGATCTTTTACCTCAACTCCACTTTCCCCATATCCCTTAATATCCAAATCATAGTTCCTTCAAAATGCATATGGGCATAGCAGCCTAGTGCTAGCAACCTGGAAGTTGTGAATTCAAACCTCACCCTGGTAATTTCAAGTTGTTAAAACTGATTGATAAATCTAGTCATTGGTGGGGTGGTAAAAAGAAAAAAAGACTAGACTTGCATTTCTATAGCGCCTTTCGCATCTCAAAGCACTTTACAGCCAATGAAGTACTTTTGGAGTGGTCACTGCTGTAATGTGGGAAACGAAGCAGCCAATTTGTGCACAGCAAGCTCCCACAAACAGCAATGTGATAATGACCCAGATAATCTGTTTTACAGATGTTTCTTAAATTAAAATATCACATATAGAGCTATAAACAATTAGTTCATAAATTATGACAGCGGTTATGACCAGATAACTTGTTCTTTTTGTTATGTTGATTGAGGGATGAATATTAACCAGAACACCAGGTATAATTCCCCTGCTCTTCTTCGAAATAGTGCCATGGGATCTTTTATGTCTGCCTCGGTTTAATGTCACATCCGAAAGACGGCACCTCCGACAGTGCTCGAGTCCCTGGAGTGGGACATGAACCCACAACTTCTGACTCAGGAGTGTGTGCTATCCCACTGAGCCACAGCTGACACATACAAGTACCACAGGTACCAGCAAAAATAATCAAAAGAGTTTCTGGATTGTTGCAAAAACCCAACTGGTTCAGTAATGCTCTGTAGGCCCTGGCCCACACGTGACTCCAGTCCCACGTTAATGCCCTCAGGGTGACTAGGCATCGCCAGTGCTGACCACAGCCCAAGAACTAAACAAAAACACATCACTTGGAGATTTTAAATCACTGATTTTTTTTCCCTCCATTCTGTGGGGAACAGATTGTAAACTCCAAACCCCATAAACATATGGAATCCGCAAATCAATACACACATTTACCAAAAGGGCCAAAGAGAAAACGGATCAATGTAATTATGAAAAGAATGCTCCAGTGCACAAGGGAGTGGCGATTCAGTCCATCGCACCTTGAACTGATGCTAGCTCTTTAACCGTATTATCCTTTCATGCTCTTACTTTCCAAATATTTGTGGGCACTGGGTAGCACACTCGCCTTAGTCAGAAGGTTGTGGGTTCAAGTCCCACTCCAGAGACTTGTGCACAAAAGTCCAGACTTACACGCCCAGTGCAGTACTGAGGGAGTGCCGCACTGTCGGAGGGGCAGTGCTGACGGAGCGCCACACTGTCGGAGGGGCCATCTTTCAGAGGAGACGTTAAACCGAGGCCCCTCTCAAGTGGGCATAAAAGATCCCATGGCATTATTTCGAAGAAGAGCAGGGGAGTTATCCCTGGTGTCCTGGGGCCAATACTTATCCTTCAATCAACATAACAAAAACAATTGTCTGGGTCATTATCACATTGCTGTTTGTGGGAGCTTGCCGTTCGCAAATTGGCTGCCGCGTTTCCCACATGACAACAATAACTACACTATAAAATGCTTTGAGACATCCACTGGTTGTGAAAGGCGCAATATAAGTCTTTGCCTGAACTGTGGGAAATTCAGCTTGAATTCCAAGAACCCTGCGTTAAGTTGTTGGTCCCAACTTTTCCCCCCCTTTCCGTTCTCCTGACGAGGACCCCGACTGGTTATGCAACGGGTAAGCAGCAGTACCTGAGAATCAGACCCTTGGATCTCTCGGAGATCGGCACCTCCGGCGGGAACGTCAACGTTTCCTTCCAGTTCATCACCTTGCGGTACGTTTCCTGAGGGGTTTCCGAGCAAAAGGGAGGGTAGCCTGAAACATTCACCACACAACCAATCAGCTTAAGCGCTGGACGGACAAATGGCTTCAGTCATAGGTCAACGGTTTTAAGAGTAGATTTTAAAGACTTCCTCTTTGGAATAAGAATACATGCAGATTAGTTTTACACGCAGTGCATCCCACAACTATACATTGCAAGCAAAAGTTCCAATTCAACTTAGCCGAAACAGGCACAGGAGGAGGCCATTCAGCCCCTCGAGCCTGCTCCTCCATTCAATTAGATCCTGGCTGATGTGCATCCAAACCCCCCCATCCACCCGCCTTGGTTCCGTAAAGACCGCAGGAAAGCAAAATCAAAATAATCACATGGACAATTATTATTCTGCTTTCCTCTCCTCTCTTGCTACAACACTCGGCAATAAAACATCTTAGCTACAACACCAACATGAGAAAAAGACTTGCATTTTATATAGCGCCTATCGCGACCTCAGGATGTCCCAAAGTGTTTTACAGCCAATGAAGTACTTTCGGAGTGTAGTTACTGTTGTAATGTAGGAAACGCACCAGTCAAATTGCGCACAGCAAGCTCCCACATACAACAATGTGATAATGACCAGATAATCTGTTTTAGTGATGTTGGTTGAGGGATAAACATTAGACCTGGACACCCCCTGCTCTTCTTCAAAAAGCGTGCAATGGGATCTTTTATGTCCGCCTGAGGGGGCAGACGGGGCCTCGGTTTAACGTCTCATCTGAAAGACAGCACCTCAGACAGTGCAGCACTCCCTCAGCACTGCACGTCAGCTTAGATTTTGTGCTCTGCTGTGAGGCTTGAACCCACAATCTTCACCTCAATCAGGTCTCCCCTCAGCCTCCTCTGTTCCAAAGAAAACAACCCCAGCCGATCCAATCTTTCCTCATATCTAAAATTCTCCAGTCCTGGCAACATCCTCATAAATCTCCTCTGTACCCTTTCCAGTGCAATCACATCTTTCCTGTAGTGTGGTGACCAGAACTGCACGCAGTTCTCTAGCTGTAGCCTAACCAGTGTTTTGTATAGTTCAAGCATAACCTCCCTGCTCTTGAATTCTATGCCTCGGCTAATAAAGGAAGGTATTCCATATGACTTCTTAGCCACCTTATCTACCTGGCCTGCTACCTTGGTTACTGATGTTTGGTAAATAAATAAATAAATAAATACATACATACGTATGTATGTGAAGTACATTTACCCGAGGCGTTTTCTACTAAAATTAGCACGCGGCACTCAAAGATATTGCCGTAGCCACACCTGCGGCTTGTCAGCAGTTTCTGGGCACGGCACTTTAGGAAGGATGTAAAGGCCTGAGAGAGGGCGCTGAAAATATTTACGAGAATGGTTCCAGGGATGAGGGACTTCAGTTACGTGGATAGACTGGAGAAGCCGGGGTTGTTCTCCTTGGTGCAGAGAAGGTTGAGGAGATTTGATCGACGTGTTCAAAATCATGAGGGGTCTGGACAGAGTAGAGAGAGAGAAACTGTTCCCATTGGTGGAAGGGTCGAGAACCAGAGGGCACAGATATAATGTGATTGGCTGAAGAACCAAAAGGCGACACGAGGAAAAACCTTTTTTTACGCAGCGAGTGGTTAGGATCTGGAATGCACGGCCTGAAAGGGTGGTGGAGGCAGACTCAATCGCGGCTTTCAAAAAGGGAGTTGGATAAGTACCAGAGGGAAAAAATATTGCAGGGCTACGGGGAAAGGGCGGGGGGAGTGGGACTGGGACTGGCTGAGGTGCTCTGTGTTGTAACCATTCTGTGGGTCTACTGGACAAGAGTGATCTGCACCAAAGAGGTCGTGTGTTGGACATACCAATCAGCATCTCGTACATGATGACCCCCAATGACCACCAATCACAGAGCTTGTTATATCCAGTCTGCATGAATACCTCCGGGGCAATGTAATCAGGTGTGCCAACGGTGGAGTAAGCCTAAACAGCAGAATGAAAAATAGAATCCATTGAAACACCAGCCAGGATCGACAGAATTAAACCCCCAAAGTGACAACACAGGCACCCTGAACATTCGTTTTCTTTTCGTTCTTTGTTCTCAGGAAGCCGGGAAAGTGGGAGTCCTGTTTATCACCCGCGTCCAGGCACCCAGAGATCGAGGGGCAATCGTTTCTGCAACTGTCAAAGATCTTACATTTATATAGCGCCTTTTGCGTCCTCAGGGCATCCCAAAACACTTTACAGCCAATGAAGTACTTTTTGGAGTGTAGTCACTGTTGTAATGTGGGAAATGCAGCAGCCAATTAGCTCACAGCAAGCTCCCGCAAACAACAATGTGACAGACCTAATCTGTTTTAGTGATGTTGATGGAGGGATAAATATTGGCCCTAGGACTCTGGGGAGAACTCCCCTGCTCTTCTTCAAAATAGTACCACGAGATCTTTTATGTCCACCCGAGGGGGCAACGACGGGGCCTCGGTTTAACGTCTCATCCAAAAGCCGGACGCTCCAACAGTGCAGCGCTCCCTCGGCACTGCACTGGAGTGCCAGCCTGGATTTATGTGCTCAAGCCTCTGGAGTGGGACTTGAACCCACGACCTTTTTACTCACAGAGGCAACTGTGCTACCCACTGAGTCACGGCGGTCATTGAAGGAACAAGTATTGCACATAGCGATAATGGCGGAACAGAGGGCTAAATACCACCTCGCTGTCAAAGGTGATGAAAACAGAGTGAACAGGAGGAATGAATCTCACCAGCTGACGTCTGTTCCTCTTCCAAGTTTCCGCTTTTCGTTTCGAGTTCATGTTCTGAAAAGCTGGTGGGGAAAGTGAGGTCATTAACACATTAAGCACCTCTTTCATGGGGTGAGGAGCCCCCCCGATAGTATAATCTGTCCCTTCGCTCAGTGCATGAACTTACTGAAATTACTGGGGGGGCTGCGGGTCAGGTTGCGATAGAACTCGGTCCGGTGAGCCTTCTTCAGCCCCGTGCACAGCCCGAAGTCCGACAGCTTCACGTGTCCCTGTCAAAAAAATAGACATGGGCAATCTGACCGAATTCTCTGCTCAATCACAAACCCACCCTCTCCACACACTCACTCACTCAACTCTCCAGTGGCTGTGATTGGTCACATCGCTCGCCAATAGAAGCAATGCCCAGAACCTTCCAGTTCCACAGTATTGAGCAAAACCGAACTGATTAAAACGTATAGATGAGATAAAGAGGAACTTCCCGAGGAGAGCGCGAGAGCGTGAAAGAGAGCGTGCGAAAGAGCAACGCATACGGTGTACATTACAGTTGTCTCGGACAGTCAGTGCTGCTGTCACACAGAGCAGAGACGCCACATCACTCACTGGGCAACACTCCACAGGTCCTGAAGGTCCTGAGGAACAGGAACCAAGCCCAGAGCTGTCCAGGAACACAGCTGGGGTCAGAACAGGGGAAGGGGAGCTCGGAGATTGCGAGTCTGTGTTTGAGAGACTCCCCCCCCCCCCACCAGAGCATTGCAAGCGACATTAAAAATGCTTCTCACTTCTAAAAGGCTGAACACACGGGGGGAGGTGGGGGGGGGGGGGGGGGAAACAGAATGAGGCGGCGCAGACAAGGGCTGCAGCATTGACGGGGTGAGATGAAGGCGGGTGGGAGGTGCCATGTAGGGAGCACAAACACCCGGGCGGACCGGTTGGGCCCCAATGGCCTGCTTCAGAGCTGGAAATTCTCTGAACCAACAGAGCTCAGTACAGAACTGGACAGGTGCCAGAACCGAGTGGATGGGAGAATCTTACGGCACAGGAGGCCGCCATTCGGCCCATCGTGCCGGGGCTCAACAACAGCTTTATGAATCGGCGAGAGGTCGGAACATGGTCGACTGAACGCTTCACCCCGGGGAGGAGACTACTTACCCGGATGTCCAAAAGCAGATTGTCTGGTTTAATGTCCCTGTGAATGAAGCCCAACTGATGGATGCAGTCAATGGCCAACACGGTCTCTGCAATGTAGAACTGGGCCTCTTCCTCAGACAGGGTGTCCTTCTTCATAAGTAACGTCATCATATCACCTGGGCAAAGCACAGACAAATTCATGGTCACTGAGATCGAGGGCGGGCGTGTCCCGTACAAATGTGGTGGGGGATAAAAGGTTCTTGATTCACGGCACAGGCTCGATGGGCTGAATGGCCTCCTTCTGTGCGGTATCATTCCGTAACTCTTAAGACCCTGATCTGTCCAAACCTGATTATTTGAGATGGTGTTTCATAGAATAGAAAATCAGAGAAATTTACAGCACGGAAGGAGGCCATTCGGCCCATCGTGTCCGCGCCGGCTGACAAAGAGCTACCCAGCCTAATCCCACTCTCCGGCTCTTGGTCCGTAGCCCTGTAGGTTACGGCACTTCACGTGCACATCCAAGTACTTTTAAATGTGGTGAGGGTTTCTGCCTCTACCACCCTTTCAGGCAGTGAGTTCCAGACCCCCACCAATCAGCCCCACCCTTCCTTTTGACTATATCTATTAAAGGCTTTAGTGTTCCATTTTGTGTTATCGGATAATTTGATCTCACATTCTCGGTCCCTCTCATTTCCTTTCTCAGTTCTCTTCTGCACTTTCATTCAGGAAATGTAAAAACTGAAACTATTTCTCAAACTTCCTGCAGAAACAGGGAGTTGTACAGCAGCTAGACAATGTGGCATGGTGCTTGGGCCAATCTTGCTGCCTCTCCGAGCAAATTAGATCAACAGCAGCCACATACATTTTTTTTTTTAAAAAAGCCTCAAATTTTCACCAAATCTGGAGACATAGTACGAGGTCCATAAATGCAGGAAAATGTCCCAAGGCGCTGCACAGGAGCATTATCAGGAAAATTTGACACACAAGGAGATATTAGGACAGACGATAAAAGCTTGGTCAAAGAGGGAGGTTTTAAGGAGCATCTTAAAAACGAGGAACGAGAGGTAGAGAGGTGGAGAGGTTTAGGGAGGGAGTTCCAGAGCTTGGGGCCCAGGCAGCTGAAGGCACGGCCACCAATGGTGGAGCGATTAAAATCTGGGATGCTCAAGAGGGCAGAATTAGATGAGTGCAGACATCTAGGGGGGGGGGGGGGGGGGGGAAGGAGAGGGATCAGGAGGGGACAAGGCCATGGAGGGAATTTGAAATCAAGGATGAGAATTGTGAACAATCGAGGCATTGCCAGATCGGGAAGCAATGTAGGGCAGCAAGTGCAGGGGGTACAGGTTGGGAAAGTAATCAAATAGGCAAATGGAATGTCAGCCTTTATCTGAAGGGAGCTGAATGCAAAGAGGTTGGACATATGTTACCTTGCATCAAGCCTTTGGAGAAGTGAAGTTAACATTGCAGGTTGATGTTGGTAGGGGGATAAGCACTGGCCAGGAGACCAGGGTGAACCCCCTCTCCATCTTCGAAGGGTGGCCGTGGGATCTTTTTACAGCCACCTGAGGGGGCAGGTGGGGCCTCGGTTTAACATCTCACCCCAAGAAGAATGGCCACCTCCGACAGTTTAGCGCGCACGGTGCTGACAAAAGGGCCATTGAGCGGAAACATTAACTCGGTTTCTCTCTCTCCACAGACGCTGCCTGACCCGCTGAGCATTTCCTGTTTATATTTCAGATTTCCAATATCCGCAGTATCTACAAATCCCCAGGGAGGACAGACGCACCAACGTTAGCGTCCTCGACCAGGCCAACATCCCCAGCATCGAAGCACTGACCACACTCTGTCAGCTCCGCTGGGCAGGCCACGTATTTCGCATGCCAGACACGAGACTCCCAAAGCAAGCGCTCTACTCGGAACTCCTTCACGGCAAACAAGCCAAAGGTGGGCAAAGGAAACGTTACAGGGACACCCTCAAAGCCTCCCTGATAAAGTGCAACATCCTCACTGACACCTGGGAGTGTCCCTGGCCAAAGACTGCCCTAAGGGGAGGAAGTGCGTCCGGGAGGGCGCTGAGCACCTCGAGTCTCGTTGCCGAGAGCGTGCAGAAACCAACCGCAGGCAGCGGAAGGAGCGTGCGGCAAACCAGTCCCACCCACCCCTTCCCTCAACGACTGTCTGTCCCACCTGTGACAGAGACTGTGGTTCTCATATTGGACTGTTCAGCCACCTAAGGACTCATGTTAAGAGTGGAAGCAAGTCTTCCTCGATTCTGAGGGACTGCCTGTGATGATTTTGATTTTCTATAAAGCTCCAATCAGACCCAGTCCGGAGTAACTGTGTTCAGTTCTGGACCCCTCCCCTCGGGGAGGATATATCGGCCTCGGAGGGCGAGCAGCGCAGATTCACCAGAATGATACCCGGGGCTAAAAGGGTTAAATAATGGGGCAGGTTGCACAGACTGGGCTTGTATTCCCTCGAGTACAGAAGAAGATTAAGGGCTGAACTAATTAAGGTGTTTAAGAGGATTAAAAAGGAGTTGATGAGGTGGAGAGAGAGAGAGAAACTACTCCCTCTGGTGGAAGCAGTTCCAGAGGTTGGTGGGAATCTGGAACTTGGTAGCCAGTTTGCACACAGCAAGATCCCACAAACAGCAAGGTGATAATGCCCGTTTGTCGTGGTGCTGGTGGAGGGATAAATCTTCTCTCTCATAGGCAGTCCCTCAGGAGTTGAGGAAGACTTGCTTCCACTCCAAAAGTGAGTTTTCAGGTAACTGTACAGTCCAATGCGGGACCTACAGTCTCAGTCACAGGTGGGACAGACGGTGGTTGAAGGAAAGGGTGGGTAGGGCAGGTTTGCCGCACGCTCCTTCCACTGTCTACGCTTGGCTTCAGCTTGCTCCCAGCGATGAGACTCGAGGTGCTCAGCGCCCTCCTGGATGCTCTTCCTCCACTTTGGGCAGTCTCTGGCCAGGGATTCCCAGGAGTCGGTAGGGATGTTGCACTTTATCAGGGAGGCCCTGACAAGGGATAAATATCAGCCCCGGGATACCGGGGAGAACTTACCCCTGCTCTTCTTCAAAATTATGTTCACAATGACTCAAGACTGTGTTGCAAACTCAAACCATTGCAACCTTGATCTGTTTAATGTAACTCCAAAGTGAGGAAGCAGCATGGTGAATCACCTTTTATACCTGCTTGCCCAGGGTGCACAGGTGATCCTTAGGTCTCCCGCAGGTGTGCCCCCTAGTGGCAAGTCTTACACATTTGGTGAGGTTTGCATACATAAAAATAGTGGCCATGGGATCTTTTTATGCCCATCCGAGAGAGCAGACGGGGCCTCAGTTTAATGTCCCACCCGGCAACAGTATTGACTTTGACAGCAGACGTCATTTGGAGCCTCGACAAGATCAGCTGAGCCCGATTTAAATATTTGGGCAAGGCCTCCACCTGTTGCTGATTATAACGCTCACCACCCGAATCAAGTTCTGCTCAAAAATCGGATCCTGCGAATCTCCCTCGGTCAGTTGATGAGTTCCCCCCCCCCCCCCAGACCTGCCCCTCCCCCCGGGAGGGATCTGGGGAGCAGGGGGGGAAACTCACCGACTGACCGAGCGGTAGCGGGATGGAAATTAGTCTCTGCTGCCTTTAAAGCAAAGTTGTAAAACATCGACTGATCTCACTCACCGCCCGGCAGAAACTCCATAATTAAATACAGGTTTCTCTTGTCCTGAAAGCTGTAGAACATCTTCACTACCCAAGCGCCATCGGCCTCCACCAGGATGTCCCTCTCGGCCCGAATGTGAGCCACCTGGATTTTAAAAAGAAAAAAAAAAGTAATTAATTAAATGTGGAATTGCTGGTCAAGAAACAACCCCAGGGTCCATCGAGTCACCAGTCTACCATCCTGGGAGTCGGCAATACGATAACGGATGCCAATTGCAGCAGTGTCTATCCTAGATCCACTTTTTTAATGTAATATATTCATTCACGGGGTGTGGGCCTCGCTGGCAAGGCCGGCATTTATTGCCCATCCCTAATTTCCCTTGAGAAGGTGGTGGTGAGCCGCCTTCTTGAACCGCTGCAGTCCGTGTGGTGAAGGTGCTCCCACAGTGCTGTTAGGGAGGAAGTTCCAGGATTGTGACCCAGCGACGATGAAGGAACGGCCGATATATTTCCAAGTCGGGATGGTGTGTGACTCGGAGGGGAACGTGGAGGTGGTGGTGTTCCCATGCGCCTGCTGCCCTTGTCCTTCTAGGTGGTAGAGGTCGCGGGTTTGGGAGGTGCTGCTGAAGAAGCCTTGGCGAGTTGCTGCAGTGCATCTTGTAGATGGTACACACTGCAGCCACGGTGCGCCGGTGGTGGAGGGAGAGAGTGTTGAAGGTGGTGAATGGGGTGCCGATCAAGCGGGCTGCTTTGCCCTGGATGGTGTCGAGCTGCGAGTGTTCTTGGAGCTGCCGCCAGTTTTCATTGGCCCGCTCCGCACTGCGTGCGACTCGCGAGTCGGGGGTCAAAATCCAATCCCGTTGGGGTCCGAACGCTACCAAATATTTATGCGGCCTTAGCCCCCCCCGACACCAGTGAATCAATTCGGCAGTGGGCGGGGGTGCGGTGAGGCAAGCACTCTGCCCCTATCTTAACCCCATCGCACGCCCCATTCTCATCAGACACAGGGGGTGAAACTCGTGGCTATAGTATTGGCCAAGAACACGTGACAGGATTGTGCCGATTGATTAGCTGATTTCCTACCTGTTCTTTTTCCAACATATCCGCCTTGCGAAGGATCTTCATGGCGTAGATGTGCCCAGTGTCCTTCTTCTGTACAAGACGCACCTGAAAAAAACAAAGCAGGTTCCCCAAAGTATTACGAAAAATGCACCGTTCAAAGACAGCACATCACCCGGTTACGATAGCGCAGTGGGTATGGTACTGGGAAAGTGGCCCAGAGTTTAAATCCCACCGTGGCAAGTTGTGAAATGGATATCAATAGAATCTGGCAGCAGACAGATGCCCAATTGCCATCAAAGCCCAAACTGGTTCACGTGATGTCCTTCAGGGTAGAAAGCCTGCCGCCCCCTATCTAGTGTAGCCAACACGTGGCTCTAGTGGTTGTCTCTCAATGCCCTTCAAACTATTGTAAACTGGCCATTAAATGCACCCCACTTCCCAACGGGGCACTTTCATGACCCTGGTTGATAATACCCTCTCTATCTCAGTCGTGCAGTGGCACCTCACCTTACTGCCCTGGGACCAACTGGGAGTTAGTTCCCTGGTCAGTTTACTGAGGGGCAATCAGGGGAGTCACTAGTGGATTGAGGAAATAATAATCATGAAATTTAGGGCACAGAAGGAGGCCGTTCAGCCCACTGTGGCCACACCGGCTGACCAAGAGCTACCCGGCCTAATCCCACTTTCCAGCTCTTGGTCTGTAGCCCTGCAGGTTCCGGCACTTCAAGTGCACACTTTTAAAATGTGATGAGGGTTTCTGCCTCTACCACCCTTTCAGGCAGTGAGTTCCAGACCCCCACCAGCCTCTGGGTGAATAAAGTTCTCCTCTAATGCTTCCACCAATTACTTTAAACCTATGCCCTCGAAATCCAAAGCACACCTGAAGAGGTAGTTTAAAAAAAAAATGAATTCATTCTCAGGATGTGGGCGTCGCTGGCAAGGCCGGCATTTATTGCCCACGAGAGGTTGGTGGTGAGCCGCCTTCTTGAACCGCTGCAGTCCGTGTGGGTGAAGGTGCTCCCACAGTGCTGTAGGGGAGGGAGTTCCAGGATTGTAACCCAGCGACAATGAAGGAACAGCCGATATATTTCCAAGTCAGGATGGTGTGTGACTGGGAGGGGAACGTGGAGGTGGTGGTGTTCCCATGCGCCTGCTGCCCTTGTCCTTCTAGGCGGCAGAGGTCGCGGGTTTGGGAGGTGCTGTCTAGCAGCAATGTCAGCACGGACTCTATACTAGCGTGTTATTCTGGTGCCATGGAATCCATCCCAAAATATAACGAGGCTAATTCCACCTCACTGGGAACCTCAGGCTGTGTTTCTCCCTGAAGCAGATCACAACAAAAGCTGGCGATTTATTTGTGTACACTTACAGTGGCATCGCAAGCAACTTGTTTTGAACACCACCTCCAAGAGGCGTAGAAACCAAACACTGAAACTGGACCAACCTCTCCAAAGGCACCTCTTCCTATAACCTTCAGAGACTCAAAGTCGTCCAGACCCAACCTGGTTCTCTTGAGGCGAAGAAATTCCGTCTCCTTCTGGGCGTGTTGCGTCCGCCGCATTTGTTTCTGCCGCAAACAGAAGGCAATTAACTCGCTAATAAATGCAATCCCTGCTAATATGGACCTGCTGCAGTGCTGCGCGGTTACTGGTCGAGACCACACCCAAACATGGCTGGAAGCTTCAGCCATTGTCACCTTTAAGTAGATTTCAAAATTCTCACCCTGGTTTCAAATCCCTCCATGGCCTTGCCCCCTCCCTATTTCTAATCTCCTCCAGCCCCACAATCACCCCCCCCCCCCCTCCTCCCCTCCGAGCGATGTCTGCACTCCTCTAATTCTGCCCTCGAGCATTCCCGATTATAAATCACTCCACCATCGGTGGCCGTGCCTTCTGTGGCCCGAGCCCCAAGCTCTGGAACTCCCTGCCTAAACCTCTCTAATCCTTCAAGTCGCTGCTTAAAACCTACCTCTTTTCACCAAGCTTTTAGTCACCTGCACTAATTTCTCCTTATGCGGCTCGGTGTCAAATCTTTCCTCTCAATGCTCCTGTGAAGCACCCTGGGACGTTTCACCAAGTTAAAGGCGCTATATAAATACACGTTCTGTTTGACTCCCTCTCCTGGACTCCCATTTTTCTCTCCTCTCCCAACAGTTCTATGCTGGACACCGCAACAATCAGCAGCGAACGTCGTTCACTTCAGTCCAAAAGTGTTGGGACTTATTTTGACGTAAACGTTAGCCAAGCAGCTCCTAAAGATACCCACAGCTCTGTGCTGTCACAGGCAGTGCCCCAGTTCAAATATTATACAGAACTGTACTTAATCCGAGGGGCTTTAATTCTGCCCAAGGTTTGCTGCACGACATTCTTTAATTCATCTTCAAACAACCTCCATCGCTGATAGACATCGTTACAGCAACCCGCCACCCTCCTGTTATACAAGCTCAAACTACTCTCCGGACACAGCCCCATTTAGAAAAGAGGGAAAAGAAGCGGGATTGAAAATGCGCGCGCTCGCCCAGAAAATTCCCACCATGGCTCCAGCGCTGATATTGCACTGACGGCCTGGCAAACGAAACAAAAGAACTTGCATTTCTGTAGCGCCTTTCATAACCTCAGGGTGGCCCAAAGTGCCTTACAGCTAAATGAAGTACTTTTGAAGCGTGGTCACGGTTGTAATGTGGGAAACGCGGCAGCCAATTTGCGCACAGCAAGCTCCCACAAACAGTAATGTGATAATAACCAGATCATCCGTTTGTGTTATGGTGGTTGAGGGATAAATATTGGCCTCAGGACATCAGGGAGAACTCCCCTGCTCTTCTTTGAAATAATGCCATGGGATCTTTTACGTCCACCCGAGAGGGCAGACGGGGCCTGGGTTTAACGTCTCATTTCAAAAAAAAAAGACCTCATTGACTGTAAAGTACTTTGAGATGTCCCAAGGTTATGAAAGGCGCTATATAAATGCAAGTCTTTCTTATGTTGGCCAGTGAAGACTCAACAACTTGTAGCATCACAATTTAAAGGTTTTCCTCATCATCTTAAAAAGGGGGCTGATAACTGGCATCGAGCACTGTAGACAATTCTGGTCGCCATATTATAAAAAGGATACAGAGGCACTGGAGAGGGTGCAGAGAAGATTTACAAGAACGATACCAGAAGTGAGGGTATACATAACAGGCTGGGTTCCCTTTTCTTCAGAAAAGAAATTGAGGGGTGACTTAAGAGGTCGTTAAAATTATGAAAGAGTGGACAGAAAGAAAGAGAGTGTTTCCACTTGTGGGGAAGAGCATAACTAGAGGCCATCGATATAAGATAGTCACCAAGAAATCCAATGGGGAATTCAAAAGAAACTTTACCACCCAGAGCGTGGTGAGAATGTGGAACTCGCTGCCACAGGGAGTGGTTGAGGCGAATAGTATCGATGTATTTAAGGGGAGACTAGACAAGCGTATGAGTGACAAGGGAATAGAGGGTTACACTCTCTTTCTTTCTGTCCACTCTTTCATAATTTTAAAGACCTCTTAAGTCACCCCTCATTTTCTTTTCTGAAGAAAAGGGAACCCAGCCTGTTATGTATACCCTCACTTCTGGTATCGTCCTTGTAAATCTTGTCTGCACCCTCTCCAGTGCCTCGAGTGGAGCATAAACGCCGGCATGGACTGGTTGGGCCGAACGGCCTGTTTCTGTGCCGTATATCTGATGTAATTCAATGTATACAGTACCGTTACGACATCTAGTCTGTTTTGCCAATAAGTCAATCAGCTCACTGAGAAAGGACACTTACATCTTCATCAGCCAATCCTTCCTGCTCCATGGCTTTTTCTAGTTGCACTTGTCTGGAAAAGAAATTAAAAACAAAATTGGTCATAATTAATCGTGGAATAAATGAATTGATTGTTGGGCTGTGTGTGTGTGTGCGCACATGTGAAGGCGTGGGACAGGAAGGCTGTGGAATGCATGAGCAGATTTAATGACTGAAGCGGAGACCATGTCGACATTTGAGAATAGGTGTGTCAGGTGGTTAATGGAAAGGAGAACAAGGGATGTGGCAACAGGGCAGGTACGTGGGATTAGGACACTGCTCGTGTGGCGAACAAACACCAACACCGAATGATTGCAACAGTTTAACATCTCATCCAGAAGACGGCACCTCCGACAGTGCGGCGCTCCCTCAGCACTGCCCCCCCGACAGTGCGGCGCTCCCTCAGCACTGCCCCCCCGACAGTGCGGCGCTCCCTCAGCACTGCCCCTCCGACAGTGCGGCGCTCCCTCAGCACTGCCCCCCACCCCCCACCCCCCCCCCGACAGTGCGGCGCTCCCTCAGCACTGCCCCCCCGACAGTGCGGCGCTCCCTCAGCACTGCCCCCCCGACAGTGCGGCACTCCCTCAGCACTGCCCCTCCGACAGTGCGGCGCTCCCTCAGTACTGCCCCCCCGACAGTGCGGCGCTCCCTCAGCACTGCCCCTCCGACAGTGCGGCACTCCCTCAGCACTGCGTTGGAGCGTCATCCTAGATTGTGTGTTGAAGTGTTGTAATTGCTGAAAGGTGATTAGCCCGGAATATTTTCCCTAATCTCAGGTGCTTTACAGATGGCAATCTGAAGCAATTTCAGTTTAGTACCAAAGCTAAACACGGTATGTAAATTCAGAGTCGGGGTGGAGCGGGACTGTGGAGTGACAGCCAGCGAGCAGGAGAGCGCATCACACTGCGTTGCACAGCTTGTGAAACCCCCTGTCCAGCTGACTGAGCGACAAAGTATATTAATGTCCACTCAAACGATCCAATGTTGCTCGGGTCTGTCCGATGGAGGCAGGATTGATCCTGGTCAATGTGTAAACTTTTCCTGCAATACTTTGCTTGACCTATAGGAGGATGCTTGGTCTACAAAAGGCAAAACACTGCGAGACGGTGGAAAACACTAAATTGCTGGCAGCACTCAGCAGGTCCGGCTGCGCCTGCGGAGAGGGAGGGTGGGGTCGATGGTCTGACAAATGTTAACCCTCTCCTTCCTTCCTTGCAATCAGCTCCGTGCACACCTTGATACCCGCACCGCCCGTTACCCAGGTTTCAGGCAGATTGCATTCCTCGCGTGGGTCTTTGTTGCAAAGTGAAAACTCGTTTATTTTCTGCTGGGTTTCTGCCCACCTGTCGCACATTCTGCAGCCACTGTGCGCCGGCAACGGAGGGAGCGGAGATTGCGAGTGGCATGGATCAGATTCGTGTAAGATTATGGAGGGGGCTCGACAAGGTGGATGCAGAGAGGATGTTTCCACTGAGGGGGGAGACTAGAACTAGAGGGCATGATCTTAGAATAAGGGGCCGTCCATTTAAAACTGAGATGAGGAGGAATTTCTTCTCGGATGGTTGTAAATCTGTGGAATTCGCTGCCTCAGAGCTGTGGAAGCTGAGACATTTAAATATATTTAAGACGGATATCCGTTAAGAAACTGTAAGGGAATAAGGGGTTATGGGGAGCGAGCAGGGAAGTGGACCCGAGTCCATGATCAGATCAGCCATGATCGTATTAAATGGCGGAACAGGCTCGAGGGGCTGTATGGCCTACTTCTATTTCTCATGTTCTTATAAATTCACTGCTCGGTCAGGGGTAATGTGGAGCGTCGAGGGTTGTGGAGGCTGCAGCCATCCAGGCGATTATTCCACACTCCCGACTGGAGATGGTGGAGAGGCTTCAAGTGGTCAGGCTGTGGAGTCTAGAACCAAGGGGTCACAGTCTCAGGATAAGGGGTCAGCCATTTAGGATAGAGGATGCGGAGAAATTCCTTCACTCGGAGGGTGGTGAAGCTTTGGAATTCTCTGCCCCAAGAGCTGTGGATGCTGAGTCGTTGAGTATATTCAAGACGGAGATCAATAGATTTTTGGACTCGAGGGCTAAGGGGATCGGGTGGGAAAAGTGGAGTTGAGGTCGAAGATCAGCCATGATCGTATTGAATGGCGGAGCACACCCGAGGGGTCGAATGACCAACTCTTGCCCCCAATTGTTATGCTCTTATGTAGGACGTGGGCACCTTGTCACAGAGTCCCCAGCCTCCGACGTGCTCTTGGAGTCATGGTGTTGATTCGGCTGGTCCAGTTTCGCTTCTGGTCAATGGTGAACCCCAAGGTGTTGACAATGGGGGGGGCGGGAGGGGGGTTGGAGATTCAGCAATGGTGGTGTCTTTGAAGGGCAAAGAGAGAGGTTGGCTTTCTCCTGCTCAAGGTGGTCATTACACGTATATATAGTGTGAATGAAACCTGCCCATCGCCAGTCCAACCCCAGATGTTGTCCAGGTGTTGCCTTTTGGGCTGCCTCGTTAATCGCAAGGTTGGCGAATGGAGCTAAACATAAGCCACCGATCAGGCCTAGTCCTGGCCTCATGGTGGAGGGGTCATTGCTGAAGCAACCAAAGATAATTGGGCAAAGGGCACTGCCCTGAGGACCTCCTGCAGTGATGCCCTGGAACAGAGACGATCGGCCTCCACAATCACCTTTCTTTGTGTCAGGTGTGACTCCAGACACTGGCGGGCTTCCCCTTGGACGCCCGCTGACTGCTGCCATGCAATGCGTACGGACGGGGGCCGAGAATTCCAAAGATTCACAACCCTCCGAGTGAAGACATTTCTCCTCGGCTCAGCCCTAAATTGTCATGCCTTCCTTTTTTGTGAAACTGTCCCAGAATCTTCCGAGACTGTCGGAGCAAACGTGCCTCTTGGCTCAGACTCAGGTCCCACTCCAGGACTCTGGCAGGAACACTAGGCCGACACGCGGGCAGGACAGACACTGCTGCCTTTCCAGGGGCCCAGTCCTTTGTACGAGACGTTAAGCTGCCTGCCGATCCCAGTTGATGATCCAGGAGGACTGGTGAAGAGTGAGCGAGGAATCCTCCTGATGGCCTGGACAATTTCCCTCCCTCAGCCCTCACCACAAAAAGAAATAACCGGCCATTCATCGCACTGGTCTCGTGGGATCTTGCTGTGCATAAAACGGTTGTTGTATTTACCCGCACGACACTGGCCACTGCACAATACAATTCACTGTCGGCTTTGTGACATTTGACAGATGCAATAAGAAAGGCGCAACATAAATGCAAGTTCATTCTCTTTTTTAAAAAATTGTCCTTTGGTATTTTAAGGCGGTTCCATAAGAGTGCCGAGAATGAACGGGCTGTCTCACGTGACCAGTCGGGATTTACACTGAGCCTTGCCTTGCCGTGCATCTCCGCTATTGGGCTCTTCACATGGATAGGAAACTTCAATATGCTCCCTCACCGGACACCACAACAACAAAATGGTTAGCAAAATTAAATCCCATGGGATCAACGGGGCAATGGCAGTGTGGATAGAAAATTGGCCGAGGGACAAAAAGGTTGTTTTTCAGACCGGACGGAAGGATACAGTGCTGTTCCCCAGGGGTCGATATTGGGGCCGCTGCTCTGATAGATATTAGTGACCTGGACTTGGGTACACAGGGCACAATGTCAAAGTTTGCAGATGGCACAAAACACAGTAAACAGCGAGGAGGATAGGAACAGGCCGGTGAAATGGACATTTGAAAATGAACGCAGAGAAATGTGAAGTGATGCTTGAGAGGGCGCAGGATCAGAGAGACCAGAGGGGTGTATGTACACAAATCTTCAAAGGTGGCAGGGCAAGTTGAGAAGGCTGTTAAAAAAAGGCATATGGGATTTAGAAGAAGGAGAGGGCATCTCATTGAAACGTATAACATTCTGACTGGGTTGGACAGACAGGATACGGGGAGGATGTTTCCCCCGGGGCTGGGAAATCTAGAACAAGGGATCACAGTCTCAGGATACGGGGTAGGAAATTTAAGACCGAGATGGGGAGAAATTTTTTCACTCAGAGGGTGGTGAACCTGTGGAATTCTCTACCACAGAAGGCTGTGGGGGCCAAGTCACTGAATATATTTAAGAGGGAGATAGATAGATCGCTAGAAACAAAGGACATCAAGGGGTATGGGGAAAAAAAAACAAGAATATGGTATTGAGATAGAGGATCAGCCATGATCTTATTTGAATGGCGGTGCAGACTCGAAGGGCCGGATGGCCTACTACTGCTCCTATTTTCTATGTTTTTATGTGAGCTTTAATAGAGGCACAGAATACAAAAGCGAGGCAGTTATACTCAATATTTATAACTAACAGTTTCGGCTTCAACTGGAATATTGTGCCCAATTCTGGGCACTGCACTATGGGAAGGATGTCAAGGCCTTGGGAGAGGGTGCACAAAAGATTTACGAGAATGGTTCTAAGGATGAGGGACTTGAGTTACGTGGATAGACTGGAGAAGCTGGGGTTGTTCTCCTTACAGCAGAGAAGGTTAAGAGGAGATTTGAATGAGGTGTTCAAAATCATGAAGGGTTTTGATAGAATAAATAAGGAGAAGCTCTTTCCAGTGGCCAGGGGGGGGAAGGGGGTCAGTAACCAGAGAGACACAGATTGAAGGCGATTGGCAAAAGAACCAGAGAGGGAAGAGGAGGAGAAATGTTTTTACACAGCTGCTTGAACAGGCGGTGGAAGCAGATTCAATAGTAACTTTCAAAAGGAAATTGGATAAATACTTGAAAGAAAATATTTGCAGGGGGGAGTGGGACTAGTCCTACACCAAAGAGCCGACAAAGGCATGATGGGCCAAATGGCCTTGTTCTGTGTTGTATCATTGTGATTCTAACCTTATCTTTATAGCGTCTTTAATGCAGCAAAACGTCCCAAAGCGCTTCACAGGAGCATCAGACAAAATGTGACACCGAGCCACACAAGGAGATATTAGGATGGGTCAAAGAGGTAGGGTTTAAGGAGCGTCTTAACAGAGGAGAAAGAGGTAGAGAGGTAGAGATGTTTAGGGAGGGAGTTCCAGAGCTTGGGGCCCAGGCAGCTGAAGGCACGGCCACCAATGGTGGAGGGATGAAAATCAGGGATAGGCAAGAGGCCAGAATTTGGAGCACAGAGATCCGAGAGATTTACAAAAATAGACCATGGAGGGATTTGAATACAAGAATGAGAATTTTTTAAAATTCGAGGTGTTGCAGGGCAAGGAGCCAACAGAGGTCAGCGAACACAGGGAGTGATGGGCGAGAGGGGCTACAGCCTGAATTTCTGTGATTCAGACATACTGGAGGGCAGGGAAGTAGAGCTGTGCCCAGGATCAAATCAGCCATGATCTTAGAAAATGGCAGAGTAGGCTCAAGGGGCCAAATGGCCGACTCATGTTCTTATGTTCATACACTTGTCTCTCCTTCATTGTTGCAGTAAACAAGGAACTTTTCCAAGCCCTGCCCAGCCTGTTTAGCAATTACCATGGCTCTGGTCTCTGGAGTCGCGGGGTCCATCGGTGAACCTTATCCCCCATGGCTATATCCAGAAATTCAAGCGTGGAAATAATTCCACAAATCCCATTCAAAACAACCAGCACTCATTAATTGATCCCACAACGCCTTTCAAACCAGCCCAAACATGACATCATGTAAGCAAAGTAACATGATCACAGAGCCCTGCGACAAGGCGAGAGTTATCCACAACTCAGCCTGCATACATCACAGAAGTATAAAGACAGACCATGCCTGGATGAGTGCAGCTCCCACAACACTCGAGAAGCTCGACACCATCCAGGACAAAGCAGCCCGCTTGATCGGCACCCCATCCACCACCTTCAACATTCACTCCCTCCACCACCGGCGCACCGTGGCTGCAGTGTGCACCATCTACAAGATGCACTACAGCAACTCACCAAGGCTTCTTCGGCAGCACCTCCCAAACCAGCGACCTCTACCACCTAGAAGGACAAGGGCAGCAGGCGCATGGGAACACCATCACCTCCACGTTGCCCTCCCAGTCACACACCATCCTGACTTGGAAATATATCGGCCGTTCCTTCATCGTCACTGGGTCACAATCCTGGAACTCCCTCCCTGACAGCACTGTGGGAGCACCTTCACCACACGGACTGCAGCGGTTCAAGGCGGCGGCTCACCACCATCTTCTCAAGGGCGATTAAATTGAAAAGTATGAAGTGATACATTTTGATAGGAAGAATGAGGAGAGGCAATATAAACTAAAGGGTACAATCCTAAAGGGGGTGCATGAACAGAGAGATCTGGGGTATGTGCGCACAAATCGTTGAAGGTGGCAGGGCAGGTTGAGAAAGCGGTTAAAAGCGCTTACGGGATCCTGGGCTTCATAAATAAATAGAGGCAGAGTACAAAAGCAAGGAAGTTATGATGATCCTTTATAAAACACTGTTCGGCCTCAACTGGAGTATTGTGTCCAATTCTGGGCAGTGCACTTTAGGAAGGATGTGAAGGCCTTAGAGGGCGCAGAAAAGATTTACAAGAATGATTCCAGGGATGAGGAACTGCAGTTACGTGGATAGACTGGAGAAGCTGGGGTTGTTCTCTTTGGAGCAGGGAAGATTGAGAAGAGATTTGATCGAGGTGTTCAAAATCATGAGGGATCTGGACAGAGTAGATAGAGAAACTGTTCCCATTGGTGGAAGGGCCAAGAACCAGAGGACACAGATTTAAGGAGATTGGCAGAAGAACCAAAGGCGACACGAGGAAAAACTTTTTTTTTTTTTTAAAGCAGCGAGTGGTTGGATCTGGAATGCACGGCCTAAGAGGGTGGTGGAGGCAGACTCAATGGTGGCTTTCAAAAGGGAATTGGATAAGTATCCGAAGGAAAAATGTGTGCAGGGCTATGGGGAAAGGGCAGAGGAGTGGGACTAGATAAAAAGTGCTCTTGCAGAGGGCTGGTACGGGTTCAATGGGCCGAATGGCCTCCTTCTGTGCACTAACCATTCTATAGTTCTATTAGGGATGGGCAGCAAATATTGGCCTGGTCACAGATGCCCACATCCCAGGAACAAATTTTTTAAAAAGTCAGAGTTAATACCCCAGAAAGGATTTCAACAGAAGCAAAAACATGGCTGCAAGTTTCAACAAGCAAGACAGAATTCTGAGTGCACAGAGGCAGTATTTTGCCTTTTGTATTGTAGCCGAATGATCATTTGCAAAAGCTGCAAGCTCTTCTGATTTTTGTTTTGCCCTTGGAAGCTTTTTCTCAGGGTAACTTCCTTCTTGGCAAGTGCAGGGAAGGGCCCGCTGCCATGGTGACACGCTGGCTTGGTATAGGTCTGCACGGTTTGGGCCCCCAAAGCGCCTGGGACTAGATTTAAAAGGAGTCCCCTCTCTGCTTCGTGGGGCAATCTGTGCTCTCTCCCAGCCTTCCAAACCCCCAGTCCTGCCGCCAACATACTCCGAACCTCAACCAGTCATCCACCATCAGCCAAACCCTCGGCCTGGACTCCCCAACATCCCGTCCCACCAGTACATCAATACTTCCTGCTCATCAAAACAAGCAACACCACAGGCCATCTGCAGTAACGTTTGCACATCCCTCCATGCTAATTGATAGAGAATTCAAACAGGCTGCATTTAGACAGGCTGTGAAAATTCAGACAAGTCAGAGATGCTACGTGAGTGGTAGCATGTTGCATTAACTCAATCAACTTGACATTTTAGGACCTTGGGTAGCGAGCCAATTAAAAGGTTAAAAGACTAGTAATTGAGCCAATAAGGTCAAAGGCGGCGAGTTCTTTTCTGTAAATTGAACCCGGTATAAATACAGCCATTTTGACCATGTGGTCCCAGTAAGACAAAGGAACTGGCAATCAGCCAGCAGCTTGTTGCTCTCTGCCAAGATTAAAAAGTTAAAACTACCATCGGAGTTCGTATTTCATTGGAAATTAAGGAGATCTAACACTAATTAGCTGTTTGAAATCCACCCAGTTACAAAGGGCATGAGCATTAACATGAATATCCTACCACTATCAATCTGAATAAAACAGAGATAGAAAGCAGAAAGGAGAGCGGGCAAGCAAAAAAAAAAAAGTTGCATTTTTACAGGATATCCCAAAGCGCTTTACAGCCAATGAAGTGTCGTCACTGTTGTAATGTAAGAAACACAGCAGCCAATTTGCACACAGCAAGCTCCCACAAAAACAATCAGATAAATAACCAGATAATTGTTTTTAGTGATGTTGATTGAGGGATAAATATTGGCTAGGACACCGGGGAGAACTCACTCATTTCTTCAAGTAGGGCTGAGAGATATTCTGAACCCACTCGAGGGCAGACGGGGCCTTGCCTTAACATCTCATCTGAAAGACGGCACCTCCGACAGTGCAGCGCTCCCTCAGTACTGCCCCTCCGACAGTGCGGCGCTCCCTCAGTACTGCCCCTCCGACAGTGCGGCGCTCCCTCAGTACTGCCCCTCCGACAGTGCGGCGCTCCCTCAGTACTGCCCCTCCGACAGTGCAGCGCTCCCTCAGTACTGCACTGGGAGTGTCAGCTTGTGCTCAAATTTCTGGAGTGGGACTTGAACCCACGACCTTCTGACTCAGAGGCAAGAGTGCTGCCCACTGAGCCACAGCTGGCAGTGTCAGAAATGAAAGAAAAACTATGGTGGGAAAATCAAGAGCAAGGGAACAGAACCTTAAAATTAGCGCCAGACTATTCAGGAATAAAATCAGGAAGCACTTTTTCCCCCGCACAGAGGACAGCGGAAATCTGGAACACTCTTCCCCGCCAAAAACTGGGGCTGATTGGAGCATTCAACATGCTGGGTCAGGGTACCGAGGGATACGGAGCAAAGGCGGGTAAGGTGGGCTTCGGGTTGCGGATCCCCCGGGGGCGGGCAGACAGACGTTACCTCATCTCTCGCTCTTCATGCTGTGCAATCAGGTTGCTGTAGAAATTCTCCAGGGTGAGTTTGGCCACAGTTACCCTCTCCCGCGTGTGATTACTCATTGGAAAGGATGCAGCGGGTCCTCCGATCATCGCCATGGTAATCTGCGAGGGATAAAGAAAATCACCGTGTGAACACAGCTGGTTCGCTGCTCATTCCCGCTGGAAAGATGCATATACTTCCCCCCCACCCGCCCCCAAAAGAATCTCTGCGCTCCTCTAATTCTGCCCTCTTGAGCATCCCCGATTATAGTCTCTCCACCATTGGTGGCCGTGCCTTCTGTTGCCTGGGCCCGAGGCTCTGGAACTCCCTGCCTAAACCTCTGCCTCTCTTTCCTCCTTCAAGACGCTCCTTAAAACCTACCTCTCTGCTCAAGCTTTTGGTCACCTGCCCTAATTTTTCCTTGAGTGGCTCGGTGTCAAATTGTGTGTCGCATAACGCTCCTTGGGACGTTTCACTACGTTAAAAAGGGGCTATATAAATACAAGTTGTTGTTGTCTAGATGGATGGACCAGTTCATCGTTCCCTGTCCTTTTTTATATGTTCCTATGACCATGGTAACGCTGGCATTGTCCGATCAGCAATATAATATTGACACATGTAGAGCACATTTTCCTATCTGTCACACTTTGTGCCATATTCAAATTTGTCATCACAACAACCTTGACCAAGCTTTTGGTCATCTGCCGCAATTTCTGCTTATGCGGCTTGGTGTCAAATGTGTGTGTTTTGTCTGGTCAACATCATCATCATAGGCAGTCCCTCGGAATCGAGGAAGACTGGCTTCCATTCTTAAAATGAGTCCTTCGGTGGCTGAACAGTCCAATACTGGACTGTATTTATCCAGTAATACTCCTGTGAAGTGCCGTGGAATGTTTTACTATGTTAAAGGTGCTATATAAATACAAGTAGTTGTTATTATGCAAATACAGTGGACACGAATCACCCAATATGACGCAGTTGAGCATTAGCCAAACCAAGCCACTACCAAGCTGGCTAAACCACTCTCGCTGGAGAAATGAATCACACCAACATCTTCAGCTCTGTGGGAATATCCTCACTGCGGAGTCAGAAGGTGGAGTTCAAGCCCATAAATCTAGATCGCCACGTCAACGCGATTCCAGGGGAGTGCTGCACCGGCAGAGGTGCTGCCTTTTAGAAGAGACGTTAAACCCAGGCCCCGTCTGCCTGCTCAGATGGACACTATAGATCCCAGCAACATTCGCCAGGGGGAAGGGTAGCCAGGGGGGGGATTAACCGTGGGGCTGCACCAAATAAATGTAGGAAAAAAAAAATATATATATAAGGCCTCCCAAATAGGCTGAATAGAATCGACAATGAGAGCAGAAAAACAAGACCGAGGAAAATAGGTTCACTGGTTTATACCTATATATACTAATGTACCTATATACAGAACAGAATATGTACTAGCCTGTTTTATTTCACATGTCAGAGAGAAATTTGCATATATGTATAGGAATCTAGTATTGCAATGTTACCAGAACCCAGAATATATACCTACTTGATACAGAATATATGCTTTCATATACTGGCCTATGTTTTCATACACAGAATCAGAATCATATACGCAATGTAATGAACAAACATAACTATTGGCCCATTTGGATCAGTTTGTCCCAGGCCCATCAGGCCCTAATCCGGCCCCCACGCTAGCACTATTGAAGTTACAGGACCAGTAATCCAGAGGCCTGGACTAGTGATCCGGAGACACAAGTTCAAATCCCACCACGGCAGCTGGGGAATTTAAATTCAGTTAATTAATTTTAAAAAATAACACTGACCATGAAATGGATGTCCTTTAGTACCTTCACCACACAGACTGCAGCAGTTCAAAACTGCAGGGGATATTGTGTATTTGGATTTCCAAAAGGCATTTGATAAGGTGCCACATAAGAGAATACTGCACAAGATAAAAGCTCACGGGGTTGGGGGTAATATATTAGCAGAGAGTCGGGATAAATGGGTCATTTTCCAGTTGGCAAACTGTAACTAGTGGGGTGCTGCAGGGATCAGTGCTGGGTCCTCAACTATTTACAATCTATATTAATAACTTGGATGAAGGGACCGAGTGTAATGGAGCCAAGTTTGCTGATGATACAAAGATGGGTGGGAAAGCAAATTGTGAGGAGGATACAAAAAATCTGCAAAGGGATATAGACAGGCTAAGTAAGTGGGGAAACATTTGGCAGTTGGGGTATAATGTGGGAAAATGTGAGGTTATCCACTTTGGCAGAAATACTAGAAAAGCAAATTATAATGTAAAGAGAGAAAAATTGCAAGTGCTGCAGAACAGAGGGACCTGGGGGTCCTTGTGCATGAAACACAAAAAGTTAGTATGTAGATACAGCAAGTGATCAGGAAGGCAAATGGAATGTTGGCCTTTATTGCAAGGGGGATGGAGTATAAAAGCAGAGAAGTCCTGCTACAACTGTATTGGTGAGGCCACACCTGGAGTACTGCATACTGTTTTAGTCTCCATATTTAAAAGGAAGGATATACTTGCATTGGAGGCTGTTCAGAGAAGGTTCACTAGGTTGATTCCAGAGAGGAGGAAATTATGAGGATAAGTTGAGTAGATTGGGCCCATACTCATTGGAGTGCAGAAGAATGAGAGGTGATCTTATCGAAACATAAGATAATGAGGGAGGGTTCGACAAGGTGGATGCAGAGAGGATATTTCCACTCATAAGGGAAACTAAAACTAGGGGACAGTCTTAGAATAAGGGGCCGCCCATTTATACTGAGATGAGGAGAAATTTCTTCTCGGAGGGTTGTAAATCTGTGGAATTCTCTGCCCTAGAGAGCTGTAGCTGGGTCATTGAATATA
Organism: Pristiophorus japonicus; assembly: GCF_044704955.1. Lineage (NCBI taxonomy): Eukaryota > Metazoa > Chordata > Chondrichthyes > Pristiophoridae > Pristiophorus > Pristiophorus japonicus. Next base: position 10,852,903 of record NC_091991.1, read on the forward strand.
TTTAAAGCGGGGAGACACAGATTTTTGAGTGATGAGAGTGGGCAGGGAAGTGGAGCTGAGTCCATGATTAGATCAGCCATGATCTTATTGAATGGCGGAGCAGGCTCGAGGGGCTAAATGGCCGACTCCTGCTCCTATTTCTTATGTTCTTCCCTGGAACAATTTGTTTTAATTTTTCTTTTTTAAACTCTGCTGCCTGTGCCCTAACTTGCACCGAGTCCCTTTCACCCATTACCTCCCGTGCTTGCTGACCTGCACTGACTCCTATTCCATCAATGCCTCGATTTTAAAATTCCAAACCATGTGCTCAAGATCCCTCCAAGGCCTCGCTCCTCCCCATCTCTGTAACCTCCTCTTGCAACCTTCCGGAGCGCGCTGCGCTCCTCCAATTCTGGCCTCCCCGATTGCCATCGCTCCACCATTGGCAGCCGTGCCTTCAGCTGCCTGGGCCCCAAGCTCTGCAATTTTCTCTCTCTCCAAGACGCTCCTTAAAACCTCCCTCTTTGACCAAGCTTTTGGTCACCTGTCCTAATAACCGCTTATATGGCTCGGCATCAAATTTTGTTTGACAATCGCTCCCGTAAAGCGCTTTGGGATGTTTTACTACATTAAAAGACGTTGGTGTTGTGGACAGGGAGAGCGCTTAACCATTTACTCAAGAACTGTTGGAACAATCCAGAGCCTGTAACTCTACCAGTACAAGTGGAGAAACAAAATAGGACAGTATCTTTCTCCCATTTTGAAAATGTAATTAGCCTCTCAATCTTTACAGGCAAAGAGGTCTCGGTTAGCACTTCGCTGCAACAAGCTCAGAAACTTTCTTTGGGCTGGTTAAGATCATTAACAAAACACACTCCGGTGCTTTGATCATTTACCTCAAGCTCGGGATGAAAATGAAATCCCATTACTTACACAACACAACAGGGGTACAGTAGTGCAGTGTTTCTGTTACTGAACTAGAGCTCCACAGGCCTGGAATAATAATCCAGAGAACGCGAGTTCCCACCACAAGAATTTGAATTTAGTTTAAAAATGACAATCTGGAAATAAAATTCCGGTACAGGGTACCAGCAAAAGTGACCACGAGGCTGTCAGATTGTCATTGAAAACCCCCAACTGGTTCACCAACGTCCTTCAGGGAAGGGAACCTGCCACCCTTACCCGGTCTGGGCCTATAGGTGACTCCAGTCCCCACACCAACGCGGCTAACTCTTAAACCCCCCATATGAATCGCAGTTTAATTCCTGTTTCGATCTAGCACGGCATTTGAGAATTGTTCGCTCTGGTATGTTGGAAGCTTAACGGCTACAATGGCTGACCATTTGCTGTTAGATCTGGTAATCTAACAGCAAATGGTCAGCCATTGTAGCCGTTAAGCTTCCAACATACCAGAGCGAACAACTCTCACAAATGCCGTGCTAGATCGAAACACAATATGCTGACGGTCTCCAGGCAATTCAAAAACAGGAAACAGATGCCTTCTGATTAAAGTTTGCAGGTGATGAAAGATTGGTATTGGTACAATGCAGTGTGCAAGCCAGTATGTGGTTCCTCAATTTATAAGGAGAAAAGAACTTGCATTTATATAGCGCCTTTCACATCCTCAGGACTGCAATTATACAGGGCCCGAGTGAGACCGCACCTGGAGTCTCGTGTACGATCTTGGTCTCCTGACCCAAGGAAGGATACACTTGCCTTAAAGGGAGTGCAGCGAAGGTTCACCAGACTGATTCCTGGGATGGGGATATTGTCCTATGAGAGATTGAGTAGACTAGGCCTATATTATCTAGAGTTTAGAAGAATAATAAGAGGTGAGCTCATTGAAACATATAAAATTCTTACAGGGCTTGACAGGGTAGATGCAGGCAGGATGTTGCTTCCTGGCTGGGGAGTCTAGAACCAGGGGTCACAGTCTGAGAATAAGGGGTCGGCCATTTAGGACTGAGATGAGGAGAAATTTCTTCACTCAGAGGGTGGTGAATCTTTGGAATTCTCTGCCGCAGAGGGCTGTGGAGGCTCAGTTATTGAGTATATTCAAGACAGAGATCGATAGATTTTTGGGTAATAAGGGAATCAAGGGATATGGGGATAGTGGAGTTGAGGTCAAAGATCAGCCATGACCTCATTAAATGGCAGAGCAGGATCGAGGGGCTGAATGGCCGACTCCTGCTCCTAATTCTTGTCATGTCAGAGATCCCAAAGTGCTTCACAGCCAATGAAGTACTTTTTGAATGCGGTCGCTGTTGCGATATAAAGCTGTGGTTACACTCCGACTATAACGTCAGTGTATACTTGGTGCAGACGCTGCAGTTACACTGTAAAGGAAGCTCGAATCCTGTGTGGGAGCTCGACAATCGGCGTGGAGCCAGACTCCCTGGCGAATAGATCGTCTCGTTTTGTATCAGAGCCAGTTCAGACATTAACAACAACAGTAACTTGCATTTATATAGCACCTTCAACATGGCAAAATGTTCAAAATCAGGAGTGGTCTGGACAGAGAGAGAGAAACTGTTCCCATTGGCGGAAGGGTCGAGAACCAGAGGACACAGATTTAAGGCGATTGGCAGAAGAACCAAAGGCGACATGAGGGAAAATGTTTTTTTTTTTTACACAGCGAGTGGTTAGGATCTGGAAAGCACGGCCCGAGAGGGTGGTGTAGGCCGACTCAATCGTGGCTTTCAAAAGGGAGTTGGATAAATACCTGAAGGGAAAAAATGCGCAGGGCTACGGGGAAAGGGCGGGGGTGGGACTGGCTGAAGTGCTCTTGGAGAGCCGGTACAGGCTCGACAGGCCGAATGGCCTCCTCCTGTGCTGTAACCATTCTACGATTCTATGAAAATGTCCCAAGGCGTTATCGAACAAAATTTGACACCAAGCCACATAGGATATATTGGGTCAGGTGACCAAACGCTTGGTCAAAGAGGTAGGTTTTAAGGAGCGTCTTAAATGGAGAGAGAGGTAGCGAGGGAGTTCCAGAGCTTAGGGCCCATGCAGTTGAAGGCACGGCCGTTAATGGTGGGGCGATGGAAATGGTGGATGCTCTAGAGACCAGAATTGTAGGAGCTCAGATCCGAGAGGGTTGTGGGGCTGGTGGAGATTACAGAGATAAGGGCAATTGGTTTTCGGGTACAGACAACCTAGTTGACAAAAATAAAATCTCCTCTATTGTGATGAATAGGTGGAGATTTATAGCATCAACACCTCCATCATCGCTGGCTATGGTCAGGGTTCCTGTCACCCTGGCCTTGTGTTTGGGATGGTCCACAATCGCTCGCTCGTTGACCTGCTCTGGGTCTCTCCTGGCAGGTTACAGATCCCGTTGGCAAATCCCAGGATGAGCTGGTCCTCCATCGAGACTCCCATTCCCTTTCCACCAGGGGTTCTGCCGCCCAGAGCCGGGGGGCACTATCTGGAAATGGACAGATGAGTCACCAGCCCCCCGCGCTGACCAATCGCGGGTCGACCCGCGTACCGTCATTGCCAGAGGTTTGAACACCCGTCCTGACTAAGATACATAGTATAGTGATCTGAGAACCAAGTATAAAGAGACAACCTTTTCCCCTTTCCTCTAGTATCAGCTGTGGCTCAGTGGGCAGCACTCTCACCCGAGTCAGAAGGTTGTGGGTTCAAGTCCCACTCCAGAGGCTTGAGCACAAAAATCTAGGTTGACACTCCAGTGCAGTGCTGAGGGAGCGCCGCACTGTCGGAGGGGCAGCCATTCGGATGAGACGTTAAACTCAGGCCCCGTCTGCTTGCTCAGGTGGACATAAGATAAGAAAAGCAGAAGTGTTCTCCCTGGTGTCCTGGCCAATATTTATCTCTGAATCAACATCATTAAACACACACACTTCCTACATTATAACAGTAATTACACTTCAAAAGTACTTCAGCGATTTGGGTCGTCTTGAAAGAAAGACTTGCATTTATATAGTGCCTTTCATGACCACCGGACGTCCCAAAACACTTTGTACTTTTGAAGTGTAGTCACTGTTGTAATGTAAAAAACACAGCAGCCAATTTGCGCACAGCAAGCTCCCACAACCAGCAATCTGAAAATGACTAGATAATCTGTTTTTTTTAAAGTGATGTTAATTTGAGGGATAAATATTGGCCAGGTCACTGGGGAGAACTCCCCTGCTCTTCTTCCAAATAGTGCCATGTGATCTTTTACATACACCCGAGAGTAGACGGGGACACGGTTTAAAAGGTCAGCCAAAAGACGGCACCTCCAACACTGAAGCGCTCCCTCAGTACTGCCCCTCCGACAGCGCGGCACTCCCTCAGCACCGCCCCTCCGACAGCGCGGCACTCCCTCAACACCGCCCCTCCGACATGCGCGGCACTCCCTCAACACCGCCCCTCCGACAACACGGCACTCCCTCAACACCGCCCCTCCGACATGCGCGGCACTCCCTCAGCACCGCCCCTCCGACATGCGCGGCACTCCCTCAGCACTGCCCCTCCGACAGTGCGGCACTCCCTCAGTACTGCCCCTCCGACAGCGCGGCACTCCCTCAGTACTGCCCCTCCGACAGCGCGGCACTCCCTCAGCACCGCCCCTCCGACAGCGCGGCGCTCCCTCCGACAGCGCGGGGCTCCCTCAGCACCGCCCCTCCGACAGCGCGGCACTCCCTCAGCACCGCCCCTCCGACAGCGCGGCACTCCCTCAACACTACACTGGGAGTGACAGCCTGGAGTTTTGTGCTCAAGTCTCTGGTGTGGGACTTGAACCGACAACCTTCTGATTCAGAAGCAAGGGTGCTGCCCACTAAGCTACTGGTTGACAGAGGAGGTCCCAGGTCGACCAGAGGTCGTGAACGGCGCTATACAAATGCAAGTCTTTTGTTCGTTGTCACATCGCACAGATTGTGGACCAGTGCGGCGACCTTTCGACTCTCCTCCATCTATTCCAGCCCTGACTCCCTCTTGGATCAGCCTACAATTTCCCTACTTAAAACAAGCTAAAAATAGCGCAGACAGGAATTTGGTACACCCTCGCACCAGAGCAGTGCCGATCGGAAAATACACCCCCACAGAGAGATTGCATCATCTCAAAAACAGCAACAGAAGCAGTCCAGAAGCCAGGTTTAGTGGCCGTGGGACAAGATTAAACACCAACAAAAACAAAAAAAACTTGGCTGGTTATGTGAAGTGACTTCATTTTTTTTCCCTGAGAATCAGACGATAGTGTGACCACCGTTCTCTGCAGCACCACAACCTAGGAAGCTCCACCCAATACCAACACAATGAATCCTCATCGCTTCCAGCATCACACTGCAGCTCAGGACTACTTCAGTATCGAAAGAAAGACTTGCATTTATATAGCACCTTTCACGACCACTGGACGTCTCAAAGCCCTTTACAGCCAATGACATACTTTTGAAGTGTAGTCACTGTTGTAATGTAGGAAACGCAGCAGCCAATTTGCCCACAGCAAGCTCCCACATACAGCAATGTGATAATGACCAGATAATCTGTTTTTGTTATGTTGATTGAGGGGGAAATATTGGCCAGGACACCGGGGAGAACTCCCCCGCTCTCCTTTGTAAAAGATCCCACGGCCACTATTTCAGCCACCTGAGAGAGCAGACGGGGCCTCGGTTTAACATCTCATCCGAAAGACAGCACTTCAGACACTGCAGCACCCCCTCAGCACTGCACTGGGGAGTGTCAGCCTACAAAATCCATGCAGGAACCCCCTCCCCCCAATACAAGAATGTCGAGACAAACTTGGATTACATCAAAAACCAGCAATGCCAAGGCTTCTTCGGCAGCACCTCCCAAACCCGCGACCTCCACCACCTAGAAGGACAAGGGCAGCAGGCGCATGGGAACACCACCACCTCCACGTTCCCCTCCCAGTCACACACCATCCTGACCTGGAAATACATCGGCCGTTCCTTCACCGTCGCTGGGTCACAATCCTGGAACTCCCTCCCCAACAGCACTGTGGGAGCACCTTCACCACACGGACTGCAGCGGTTCAAGAAGGCGGCTCACCACCACCTTCTCAAGGGGCAATTAGGGACAGGCAATAAATGCCGGCCTTGCCAGCGATGCCCACATCCCAGAAACAAATTTTAAAAAAATTAAGTGCAGTGATCAAACTGGGGGATTGAGAAGTTTGAGATTTACAATCTCGCCTGGAAAAACACAGGTTAGTCCAATTTGGTAGGAAGAATAGGGAGGTCCTTATTACTTGGAGGGTGAGAGTGTGTGTGGTGTCCCGGAGTACAAATACACAAATTGTTAAAAGATGCGACACAGGTTAGCAAGGCCATAAAAAAAGCAAACCAAGCACTAGGGGTAATTTCTAGGAGGTATAGAATAGATTTTTCCTTGATAAAATGCAACATCCCCACCGACACCTGGGAGTCCCTGGCCAGAGACCGCCCTAAGTGGAGGAAGTGCATCCGGGAGGGCGCTGAGCACAGAGTCTCATCGCCGAGAGCGTGCAGAAATCAAGCGCAGGCAGCGGAAAGAGCGAGCGGCAAACCAGTCCCACCCTCCCCTTCCCTCAACGACTGTCTGTCCCACCTGTGACAGGGACTGTGACTCTCATATTGGACAGTTCAGCCACCTGAGAACTCATGCTAAGAGTGGAAGCAAGTCTTCCTCAATTCAGAGGGACTGCCTATGATGATGAGAATTGAACAGTAGTGAAGTTAGGCTAAACCTGTATCGAACCTTGGTTCGACCACACTTGGAACACTGCGTACAGTTCTAGTCGCCATATTAAAAGGATTAAAAAAAAAGATATGGAGGGTGCAGAGAAGATTTACAAGGATGAAACCAGAAATACATATATCAGGAAAGAATGAACAGGCTGGGTCTCTTCTCTTGAAAACAGGCTGAGGGGTGACCTAATAGAGGTCTTTAAAATGATGAAAGGCTTTGATAGAGTGGATACAGAGAGTGTTTCCACTTGTGGGGAAGAGCATAACTAGAGGCCATCGATATAAGATGGTCACCCAGAAATCCAATGGGGAATTCAGGAGAAACTTCTTTACCCAGAGAGTGGTGAGAATGTGGAACTCGCTGCCACAGGGAGTGGTTGAGGCGAATAGTATCGATGTACAGGCAACTTGCGATTATCCGCACATGGATCCAACAAGAAACCGTTGTAATGGGATTTAAATTTTTGGCCTGGGAAGGCATTGGATTTTAACTTTATAATATCAATTTTTCCAACAGAGAAATCGTTTACCCAGCATAGCCCAATCCCCAAGGGACCTGGATAATCGAGAGTTGCCTGTATTTAAGGGGAGGCTGGACAAGCATGAGGGAGAAGGGAATAGAGGGTTAGATGAGGAAAGACGGGAGGAGGCTCGAGTGGAGCATAAACACCAGCATGGACTGGTTCAGCCGAATGGCCTGTGTCTGTGCCATATAGGCGATGTAAACATTTCAAAAGATGGTCTGATACAAAACATGAGATTTCCAAAAGACTTGAACCTCCTAATTGAGAGACAGTGAACTCCCTTTATTAGTCTCATACTTGGAACCTTGACCGGGCACAGCTTACTTCTATTTTTATGCAATGACTGTAGAGTCAAGAATGTCATTTGGTCACAAAAGTGGGTTTTGTCACTCCACCCATCTTTTAAAAAAAAAAAAACACTTCAACCAAGCTTTCCATCACCCCTCCTTGCCCTGTCTCACCGCCCTCTCCTCTCCTGGCTCCGTCAAGAGAGGCTTTCTATATTCAAGGAGCAAGTGGTTCCTTTCGAAACTTGCGACTGTCCGGAACAGTTGAGCTAATTTTAGGCTTTGGGAATTAGACTTCTCATGTCCCACTACTGATGCCAAGTACATTAGGCGCACTGTCGTGACCGAGTCAGAAGGTTATGGGTTCAAGTCTGCGTGTCATTCACAACTGGCCAAGTGCACTGGGCTCAGCAAACACTGGGTCCTGACATCCCGGCTTTAGTACTGAAGACCCGTCCACCCAAACCAATCCCCCGACTACACAACAGTAGACTGCCCATTCCCACCTCTAACATCGCCCGTCTCCGCCCCTGCTTCAGCTCATCCATTGCTGAAACCCTCATCCCTGCCTTTTTGTTACCGCTAGACTTGACTATTCCAATGCACTCCTGGCTGGCCTCCCACATTCTACTCTACGCAAACTAGAGGTGGTCCAAAACTTGGCTGCTCGTGTCCTAACTCGCATCGAGTCCCACTCGCCCATCACCTCCTGTGCTCACTGCCCAGTGTCCTAACTCGCACCAAGTCCCACTCACCCATCATCCCCTGTGCTCACTGCCCCGTGTCCTAACTCGCACCGAGTCCCACTCACCCATCACCCCCTGTGCTCACTGCTCCGTGTCCTAACTCCCACCAAGTCCCACTCACCCATCATCCCCTGTGCTCACTGCCCCGTGTCCTAACTCGCACCGAGTCCGGCTCACCCATCACCCCCTGTGCTCACTGCCCAGTGACCTAACTCGCACCGAGTCCCACTCACCCATCACCCCCTGTGCTCACTGCCCAGTGACCTAACTCGCACCAAGTCCCACTCACCCATCATCCCCTGTGCTCACTGCCCCGTGTCCTAACTCGCACCGAGTCCCGCTCACCCATCACCCCCTGTGCTCACTGCCCAGTGACCTAACTCGCACCAAGTCCCACTCACCCATCACCCCCTGTGCTCACTGCCCCGTGTCCTAACTCGCACCGAGTCCGGCTCACCCATCACCCCCTGTGCTCACTGCCCAGTGACCTAACTCGCACCAAGTCCCACTCACCCATCATCCCCTGTGCTCACTGCCCCGTGTCCTAACTCGCACCGAGTCCGGCTCACCCATCACCCCCTGTGCTCACTGCCCCGTGTCCTAACTCGCACCGAGTCCCGCTCACCCATCACCCCCTGCCCTACACTGGCTTCCGGTTAAGCAACACCTCAATTTCAAAATTCTCATCCTCATTTTCAAGTCCCTCCATGGCCCTCGCCCCTCCCTATCTCTAATCTCCTCCAGCTCCAGCCCCCTGCCCCCCGCTTTCCTTCGCTCCACCATCGGCGGCCGAGCCTTCAGTTACCTGGGCCCCAAGCTCTAGAACTCACTCCCCAAACCTCTCTTTCCTTCTTTAAGACGCTCCTTAAAACCTACCTCTTTGACCAAGCCTTCGGTCACCTGTCCTGCTATCAGGTTCGTTCCTAATGCTAAATAATTTCATGATACAATCAGCTCCAAACAAAAGAGCCAGCACAGGCACGATGGGCTGAATGGCCTCCTTCGCTGCTGTAGAAGTCTATGATTCACACTGTGCTTAAATTTCAAATAGTTTCTGTATTGTAATAGTCTCCATGGTTTAAACCTGTCAAAAATAAATGTAATCTTAAATATGAAGTCACACTTCTAAAAGTTAAACACATGACCGAGTCTTTGCATAAAATGCTTGCATATTTAATTAATGAGAAGGGAAGACAGCTTAAAAGGTCAGGCTCATTATTATTCAATACAGATCCAAACCACTCCCATAGCAACAGGAGGCAGCCATTCAGCCCCTCCAGCCTGTTCCGCCATTCAATTAGATCACGGCTGATCTGTATTTTAACTCCATTTACCCGCCTTGGTTCTGTAACCCTTACCCAACAGAAATCCATCAACCTCAGTTTTGAAATTTTCAATTGACCCCCATTTCAACATTGGGGGGGGGGGTGGGGGGGAAGAGAGAGAGAGAGAGAGAGAGAGAGAGAGAGAGAGAGAGAGAGAGAGAGAGAGAGAGAGAGAGAGAGAGAGAGAGAGAGAGAGAGAGAGAGAGAGAGAGAGAGATCCAGATTCCCATTGCCCTTTGTGTGAAGAAGTGTTTCCTGACATCACCCTGAACAGCCTGGCTCTAATTTTAAAGGTGATGTCCCCTTGTTCTGGACTCCCCCCACCAGAGGGAATAGTTTCTCTCTCACTACCCTATCAAATCCTTTAATCATCTTAAACACCACAATTATATCACCCCTTAAATCACCTATACTCGAGGGAATATAAGCCGTGTCTATGCTGGAAAGATTTGCAGAGTCTGGTTCAGCTAAGCCTACGGGGGAACATGACTGGAACACACTGCCTCAAAAGGGCAGTGGGAGCAGAGTCAATAATAACTTTCAAAAGGGGATTGGATAAATATTGGGAAAGGAAAAATGTGTAGGGCTGTGGGGAACAAGCAGGGGGAGTACAACTGATTGAATCGCTCTTTCAAAGAGCCGGTACAGGCACGATGGCCCAAATGGCCTCTTCCTGTGCCACGTTTCCCAAGTTACAACAGTGACTACACTCCAAAAAGTACTCCATTTGCGGTAAAGCGCCAAGAGAGACGTCCGGTGGCAGTGAAGGACGCTATATAAAAAAAAAAATTAAATATTTCTTGTATCTTTCTACGATTCTAAGGAGCTGGGAACTTTCAACATGACCCCAAGAATAACAGTCACCCAGGGCAAGAAAGTCAACTATTTGGTCAATTTATTGCACTGTATGGTTCTGTCCCTGAAGAGGGAGGTTTGCAGCTCAGAGGCCTATCGGCCCATCGCATCTGTCCCAGCTCTTCAATGCAAAACGAATCCCACTTCCCTGCATATTCTCTCTCTCTCTCTATACATGTTCTCCTCTTCAAACACGTATCCAATCCTTTCCACAGACGATGCAATGCTCTCTGCCTCAGCCACTCCCTGTGACACAGCATTCCAGGCTTCGCCTGCCTGGATAGTTTTGCATTGAGGGATTACGGTGTGTGTATAATGCAAAAACAGTGTGTTAGATCATTAACATGAGCAAAACCACAGTGGGGCTTGCTAACTAATACAGCACATTCTAATCTGGTGATTACTGAGAGGACATTATTTCCTCTTCATTTCCCCCAACCCCCTCCACAAAAAGGGAAAGGCAACATTTAAAAGCAGACATTCAAACAAAATTACAAGGGTTTAAGAAGCCATTCAGCCCATCTGTGCCAACTCTTTGAAAGAGTGAGCCAATCAGTGCCACTCCCCCCGCTCATTCCCTACAGCCCAGCACATCTATTTTACTTTTCCAGTCTTTATCCAATTCTCTTTTGAAAGTTACTATTCAATCTGCTCCCACCGCCCTTTCAAGCAGCGCGTTCCAGATCACAACAACTCACTGTGTAAAATAATCTCCTCTCACCTCCTCCCTGGATCATATCCTGCCAGACTGCCAACTCTCCCCTCTCCCCCATTACTCTTAAACTTACCGATCAGAACAAGCAGACGGGACCTCGGTTTAACGTAACAAAACAGCCCAAGGTGCTTCACAGGAGCAATTATCAAACAAGGTTTGACCCAGAGTCACATAAGGAAACGTTTCAAAGACACCCTCAAAGCCTCCCTGATAAAATGCAACTTCCCCACCGACACCTGGGAGTCCCTGGCCAAAGACCGGCCGAAGTGGAGGAAGTGCATCCGGGAGGGCGCTGAGCACCATGAGTCTCATCGCCGAGAGCATGCAGAAATCAAGCGTAGACAACGGAAGGGGCGCGCGGCAAACCAGTCCCACCCACCCTTTCCCTCAACGACTACCTGTCCCACCTGTGGCTCTTGTAGTGGACTGCTCAGCCACCTAAGGATTCATTTTAAGAGTGGAAGCAAGTCTTCCTCGATTCTGAGGGACTGCCTATGATGATGGCGACAAAAGGAGATATTAGCACAGGCGACCAAAACCTTAGTCAAAAAGGTAGGTTTTAAAAAGGAACATCTTAAAAGGAGGCGAGGTTTAGGAGGGAGTTCCAGAGCTTGGGGCCCAGTCAACAGAAGGCACGGCCACCAATGGTGGGGCGATGGAAATTGGGGCACGCAAGAGGGCGGAATTAGAGGAGAGCAGAGATCTCAGGAGGTTAGCGAGACAGGGAGGGGGGGGGGGGAAAGAGACCATGGAGGGATTTAAAAATAAAAAGGATGGAGAGTTTTAAAAATCGAGGTGTTGCTGATCCAACCGCCCATCCAAATGGCGGAAGCGCTGGCAATGCGGCCCTGAGCGATACGCTCCAATCATGGCATTGGACCCGATGTCACAACCCTCTGACCCAGAGGGAAGAGCATTCGCAATGCAGTCTGCCAACCTCAAAGCACGAAATCTCAGGTCAGCGCGAGGTCACGGTGAGCTCATGCAGGATACGTGCTAGACAAACACTGAGTCAGTGTGTCAATCACAGTGTTGATAACACAAGTGGTTCGACTTGGCTCAACTCTGGAGCTGCACGCTTTATTACCCAAGCTTTACTACTTTAACTAAATTCATTCGGAGGGCGTGGACGTTGCTGGCAAGCGCGACATTTATTGCCCACCCACTACGGGCACAACTGCCAGGCCACTTCACCAGTCAGTTCAACCTGGAGTCACCTATAGGCCTGACTGGAAGACGGCAAGCTTCCTTCCTTGAAGGACATTCGTTTTTAAACGACAATCCGATGACACCAGCTTTTTATTTCCAGATTTTAAAAAACAAAATAAATATATATAAAACTGAATTCAAATTCCCAAGGTGCTGTGGTGGGATCTGATCTCACGTTCTCTGGATCCTCTGACGTTCATAGTGTCAGCCGTGGCTCAGTGGGCAGCACTCTCGCCTCTGAGTCAGAAGGTTGCGGGTTCAAGTCCCACTCCAGGGACTTGAGCACAAAAAGCTAAACTGACACTCCCAGTGCAGTGCTGAGGGAGTGCTGCACTGTCAGAGGTGCCATCTTTCGGATGAAACGTTAAGCCAAGTCCTGTCTGCTCTCTCAGGTGGATGTAAAAGATCCCATGGCACTATTTCAAAGAAGAGCAGGGGAGTTGTCCTGGAAGCCAATATTTATACCTCAAATCAACATCACTAAAATATTTATCTGCTCATTATCACATTGCTGTTTGTGGGAGCTTGCTGTGCGCAAGTTGGCTGCCGCGTTTCCTACATTACAGCAGTGACTACACTCCAAAAAGTACTTCATTTGACTGTAAAGTGCTTTGAGACGTCCAGTGGTCGTGAAAGGTGCTATATAAATGCAAGTCTTTCTTTTTACTAGCCCAGCGATATCACCACCACATTACTACACCAGTAGCAGGCAGACATCGGTTCTCGGTTTAAACTATGAAAACCACTTAACTCCCTAGTTTTAAATCTTGTACAGTCTTAAAATACTGCAAGTGATCCGAAGAGGATGTGAAATTTGAGGCGCCCGTGGTTTATGTGTACTTGTGTTTCTAGTGACAGGAAGCAAGATGAGTATTAAAATAACCACCAAGTTCAAGACCCCATATAACCAGAAAGAACGTGCAGGAAGACATCAATGAACTGGTCAGGTGGGCCAGTGGCAAATGGAATTCAATCCGGAAAAGTGTGAGGCAACGGATTTGGGGAGGGCTAACAAAGTCCCTTTGTTCCTCTACACATTAAATGGGAGGACATCGAGAAGTGTAGAGGAACAAAGGGACCTTAGAGTGCAGGTCCACAGATCCCTGAAGGTAGCCGGCCAGGTAGATAAGGTGATTAAGAAGGTATATGGAATACTTGCCTTTATTAGTCGAGGCACAGAATACAAGAGCAGGACCGTATAAAACACCACAGCTGGAGTACTGTGTGCAGTTCTGGTCACCACATTACAGGAAAGATGTGATTGCACTGGAAAGGGTGCAGAGGAGATTTACGAAGATGTTGTCAGGACTGGAGAATTTTCGCTATGAGAAAAGATTGGATAGGCTGGGGTTGTTTTTTTTGGAACAGAGGAGGCTGAGGGGAGACCTGATTGAGATGTATAAAATTATGAAGGGTCAACAACCAGGGAAGTTAGATTTAAAGTAATTGGTAGAAGGTTTAGAGGGGATTTAAGCAGCAATGTCTTCATTCAGAGGGTGATGATGGTCTGGAACTCACTGCCTGAAAGGGTGGTAGAGGCAGAAACCCTCACCACATTTAAAAAGTACTTGAATGTGCACTTGAATGTGCCGTAACCTACAGGGCTACAGATCGAGAGCGGGATTAGGTTGGATGGCTCTTGGTCGGCCGGTGCGGACCAAGAGCACCTTTCATGGCCTTGGGCCTTCGTAAACACTTCACAGCCAATGAAATACTTTTGGAAGTGTAGTCACTGTTGCAATGCAAGAAACACAACAGCCAATTTGTGCACAGCAAGCTCCCACAACCAATGATCCGCAGCCTATTCCCCAACCCAGGAAAGGTGTGCAAAACGGAGACTGGGAAAATAGTCAGAGAGATAAATACAACAAAGAATGCACATTATTAGCATTCTCGAGGAACTGAACCGTCTTACAATGGCTGATTAAGTCAAATTCTGTTTTCATTACCTGGGAGAGGGTGGGGGGAAAAAGGAAGAAAAAGAAAAAAGAAGAAAAAAAAAAAATCGCAAAGAATGATTACAATCGTGTCCTAACTCGCACCAAGTCCCGCTCACCCATCACCCCTGTGCTCGCTGACCTACATTGGCTCCCGGTATACCAAAGCTTCAATTTATAATTCTCATCTGAGCGTTACCATGGCCTCGCCCCTCCCCATCTCTGTAACCTCCACCAGCCCTACAACCCCCACCCAGAGATCTCTGCACTCCTCCAATTCTGGCCTCTTGCACATCCTAGATCCCCTTCGCTCCACCATTGGCGGCCGTGGGCTGCCTGGGCCCCAAGCTCTGGAATTCCCTCCTCCTTTAAGACGCAGTGTAATACCTACCTCCGATAACGTGCCTTAGAATGCTTTATGCATTAAAAAGGTGCTGTATAAATGCAAGATCCGTTGCATGCACCAAGAAAAGAGAGACTGGACAATAACTGCATCACATATGAGAGCAGTTTGCACAGCTCCAATGTGATTTGTAACGGGCAAAATCTTTTCCAGAAATCTACCCAAACGCAACACTTTTATGAAAAAAAAAGTTTCTCAGACTCCACGTTAGGCACTGCCCAAGTGTCCAGGAATTGCTGGCTTTTAAGGAAGTATTCTCGGGTAGCCTGTTTCACAAGAGAGTCTTTATAACATCCAATGTGCGCAACATCCAGGCATGCAGACACAGACTTACACACGGCCTTGTATGGTATGCAGACCTTGACATCATTTCCAATGAATGCATCGTCTCAAGTCCTTCCGCGTCGTGACTTGCTGAAGCCAACATCAACAAAAATGAGAGGCAATTTATCCCGACAAACCGTGGGTCAACATTAACTTCTTTGGGAAAAATACTAAAGGGAGACCGTTGCAGCTATTTACAACCACAGGAGGTTTACAGCACACTGCAGGCAGCCACACACTACACCGTCTCTGCTCTGGCTCTTTGCTAAACCGATCCAAAACTAATCCCATCGCCCTGCCCTGCCTTGCAACTTTCTCTGCTTCAAATATTTATCTACTCTCCCGTTAAACGATGCGATGGTCTCCGTCACAAGCCCTCCCTGTGGCAAAACATTCCATGTCCAACAATTCACTGTGTAAAATATCCTCAAGTTCTCCTCTCGCTCGGTTACAATTTTGGATTGATCGAGCCACCGATTCCATTCCCAGTCCTCGCAACCGCCACATCCCATTCGACCAAGGGCTGAGCTTCCGACCCCGTTTCATTTCCATCACCAAGAACGCCTACTTTCACTTCCCGAATATCACCCGTCTCTGCTCCTCGGCTGCTGAAACCCCTCACCTGGCCAGCCGCCCATCTTCCATAAACTAAAAGTTCATTCAAAGCTCTTCTGCCCGTGTCCTAACTCACACCGAGTCCCATTCACCCATCACCCCCTGCGCTCACTGACCTACATTGGCTCCCAGTCCGGCAACGCCTCGATTTTAAAAATTCTTCTCCTGCTGTTTAAAACCCCTCCGTGGCCTCACCCCTCCCCATCTCTAATCTCCTCCAGCCCCATAACCCTCCGAAATCTCTGCGCTCCTCCAATTCTGGTCTCTTCCATAAGAACATAAGAACATAAGAATTAGGAACAGGAGTAGGCCATCTAGCCCCTCGAGCCTGCTCCGCCATTCAAAAAGATCATGGCTGATCTGGCCGTGGACTCAGCTCCACTTACCCGCCCGCTCCCCATAACCCTTAATTCCCTTATTGGTTAAAAATCTATCTATCTGTGATTGGAATACATTCAATGAGCTAGCCTCAACTGCTTCCCTGGGCAGAGAATTCCACAGATTCACAACCCTCTGGGAGAAGAAATTCCTTCTCAACTCGGTTTTAAATTGGCTCCCCCGTATTTTGAGGCTGTGCCCCCTAGTTCTAGTCTCCCCGACTAGTGGAAACAACCTCTCTGCCTCTATCTTGTCTATCCCCTTCATTATTTTAAGTGTTTCTATAAGATCACCCCTCATCCTTCTGAACTCCAACGAGTAAAGACCCAGTCTACTCAATCTACCATCATAAGGTAACCCCCTCTTCTCCGGAATCAGCCTAGTGAATCGTCTCTGTACCCCCTCCAAAGCTAGTACATCTATCCTTAAGTAAGGTGACCAAAACTGCACGCAGTACTCCAGGTGCGGCCTCATCACTACCCTGTACAGTTGCAGCAGGACCTCCTTGCTTTTGTACTCCATCCCTCTCACAATGAAGGCCAACATTCCATTCGCCTTCCTGATTACCTGCTGCACTTGCAAACTAACTTGTTGGGATTCATGCACAAGGACCCCCAGGTCCCTCTGCACCGCAGCATGTTGTAATTTCTCCCCATTCAAATAATATTCCCTTTTACTGTTTCCCCCCCCCCCCAAGGTGGATGACCTCACATTTTCCAACATTGTATTCCATCTGCCAAACCTTAGCCCATTCGCTTAACCTATCTAAATCTCTTTGCAGCCTCTCGGTGTCCTCTACACAACCCACTTCCCCACTAATCTTTGTGTCATCTGCAAATTTTGTTACACTACACTCTGTCCCCTCCTCCAAGTCATTTATGTATATTGTAAACAGTTGTGGTCCCAGCACCGATCCCTGTGGCACACCACTAACCACCGATTTCCAACCTGAAAAGGACCCATTTATCCCAACTCTCTGCTTTCTGTTAGCCAGCCAATTCTCGATCCATGCCAATACATTTCTGCTGACCCCGCGTACCTTTATCTTCTGCAGTAACCTTTTGTGTGGCACCTTATCGAATGCCTTTTGGAAATCTAAATACACCACATCCATTGGTACACCTCTATCCATCATGCTCGTTATATCTTCAAAGAATTCCAGTAAATTAGTTAAACATGATTTCCCCTTCATGAATCCATGTTGCGTCTGCTTGATTGCACTATTCCTATCTAGATGTCCCGCTATTTCTTCCTTAATGATAGCTTCAAGCATTTTCCCCACGACAGATGTTAAACTAACCGGCCTATAGTTACCTGCCTTTTGTCTGCCCCCTTTTTTTTTAAAAAAGAGGCGTTACATTAGCTGCTTTCCAATCCACTGGTACCTCCCCAGAGTCCAGAGAATTTTGGTAGATTATAACCAATGCATCTGCTATAACTTCTGCCATCTCTTTTAATACCCTGGGATGCATTTCATCAGGACCAGGAGACTTGTCTACCTTGAGTCCCATTAGCCTGTCCAGCACTACCTCCCTAGTGATAGTGATTGTCTCAAGGTTCTCCCTTCCCACAACCAGCAATTTTTGGCATGGTTTTTGTGTCTTCCACTGTGAAGACCGAAGCAAAATAATTGTTTAAGGTCTCAGCCATTTCCACATTTCCCATTACTAAATCCCCCTTCTCATCTTCTAAAAGGACCAACATTTACTTTAGTTCCACTTCCCCAACTTCCTTTGGCCTACCATTGGTGGCAGTGCCTTCAGCTGCCTGGGCCCCAAGCTCTGGAATTCCCTCCCTAAACCTCTCCGCTTCTCTCTCCTCCTTTAAAGATGCTCCTTAAAACCTGCCTCTTTTGTCCTGATATCTACTTATATGGCTCATTATCAAATTTTGTTTGATAGTTGTTCCTGTGAAGCACCTTGGGACATTTTTCTACGTTAAATAGGCGCAATATAAACACAAGTTGATGGGGATGACGACTCTGGATTTGACTCCACAACCGGCAGAAACAGTCTTTCTCTATTCACCCCATCAAAGCCCTTCATCATGTAAAAGAAGAATCTATCAAGCCTCCTCTCGGTCATCTCTGCTCCAACAGAAATAGTCCAACTATCTCATGCCTCTCTTCACCAATACAATTTCTCTCAATGTTTCATTCGACAAACAACTTTGGGACAAATATTGAATCCCAGTAACCTATTGGGACTTCACATCCAGTTTACAGAAAAGCTCTTTACACACAAAGCAGACTCTATTTTATCACTAGGCTTTCATACAAAGAACACAAATCTCGGGTAAATTTTCTGAAACCTGCTGCACTCACACTACAATTATATATAGAGAGTCACTGTGAAATGGTTTCCCTTCACATCAACACAAGAAAAGAATTAGGAGCAGGCCATCCAGCCTCTCGAGCCTGCTCCGCCATTCAATGAGATCATGGCTGATTTACCTCAACTCCACTTTCCTGCACTGTCCCTATATCCCTTGATTCCCTTAGAGTACAAAAATCTATCGATCTCAGTCTTGAATATACTCAACAACTGAGCCTCCACAGCTCTATCCAGACCACTCCTGATTTTGAACATTTTGCCATGTTGAAGGTGCTATATAAATGCAAGTTACTGTTGTTATTAATGTCTGAACTGGCTCTGAAACAAAACAAGACGATCTATTCTCCAGGGAGTCGAGCTCCCACACAGGATTCGAGCTTCCTTTACAGTGTAACTGCAGCGTCTGCACCAAGTATACACTGATGTTATAGTCGGAGTGTAACCACAGCTTTATATCGCAACAGCGACCGCATTCAAAAAGTACTTCATTGGCTGTGAAGCACTTTGGGATGTCTGACATGACACAAGAATTAGGAGCAGGAGTCGGCCATTCGGCCCCTCGATCCTGCTCTGCCATTCAAGGAGATAGTGGCTGATCTTTGACCTCAATTTCACTGTCCCCAAATCCCTTAATATCCAAAAATCTATCGTTCTCCGTCTTGAATATACTCAAAGTCTGAGCCTCCTCAGCCCTCTGGGGCAGAGAATTCCAAAGATTCACCACCCTCTGAGTGAAGAAATTTCTCCTCATCTCAGTCCTAAATGGCCAGCTCCTTATTCTGAGACTGTGACCCCTGGTTCTAGACTTCCCAGCCCAGGGGGAAACACCTTCCCTGCATCTATTCTAAGAATTTTGTATGTTTTGATGGG
Organism: Pristiophorus japonicus; assembly: GCF_044704955.1. Taxonomy (NCBI): domain Eukaryota; kingdom Metazoa; phylum Chordata; class Chondrichthyes; family Pristiophoridae; genus Pristiophorus; species Pristiophorus japonicus. The sequence goes on from NC_091991.1 coordinate 10,872,101, forward strand.
ATCACCCCTCATTCTTCTAAACTCTAGAGAATATAGGCCTAGTCTGCTCAACTTCTCCTTATTAGGACAATCCCCCCCATCCCAGGAATCAGTCTGGTGAACCTTCGTTGTACTAGTTATAGCCTGAACCTGGAGTGAAGACCCGCCTCAACACAGGGAGCGAAACACGAGCTGGAGTCACCTTGGGCCTCAACTCCAGATTTACACCACACAAGTGTAGCATAAACAGCTTTTACACTGATGCTAAAATGGAGCTGTTCATTTGACCTCTGAACTTCAATTGCCCATAGAAACAAATAAAATATTGAATCTGCTCCCACCGCCCTTTCTGGCAGCATGTTCCAGATCACAACTCGCTGTGTAAAAAAAAAAAACAATATCTCCCCCTGTGGTTCTTTTGCCAAATCACCTTAAATCTCCCACCACTAGAAACAGTTTCTGCTTATTTACTCATCCAAAACCCTTCATGGTTTTGAACACCTATTAAATCTCATCTTAACCTTCGCTGCTCCAAGGAGAACAACCCCAGCTTCACCACATACCTGAAGTCACTCATCCCTGGTCAGAAACATACAAATATCCCCAACGCTAGCAGCTCAGAATGACTCCGATTTAAGCGCCACGCTACATCCATCTCCCCAAAATAATTCCCTGGATTAAATACACTTGGGCACAATACCAGACTGCACAGAGCACAGATCCTGTCCTTTACTTTTATTTGTTGCGGGATGTGGGCATCGCTGGCAAGGCCGGCATTTATTGCCCATCCCTAATTGCCCCTTGAGAAGGTGGTGGTGAGCCGCCTTGAATCGCTGCAGTCCGTGCGGTGAAGGTGCTCCCACAGTGCTGTTAGGGAGGGAGTTCCAGGATTGTGACCCAGCGACGATGAAGGAACGGCCGATATATTTCCAAGTCGGGATGGTGTGCGTGATTTATCCGTGATGCCTGAGCTGGTGTGGCACTGAGACCAGGCTGGGGATTCACGTCCACGATCACCGCTCAGCAAATCCTGCGGGACTGGCCCGCACGGAGGCCAAGCAAGGGCAGGACTTGGCTCGGCAGTGAGCCGATAATCACTGTTCATGCGGGTGATCAAGGAGCTGGATCGGAGCAGCTTTGGGAATGGGGAGCACGCGGAGGTGATCCAACACTCGGCTGCCCAGTGTCCTAACTCGCACCAAGTCCCGCTCACCCATCAACCCCTGTGCTCGCTGACCTACATTGGCTTCTGAGGTTAAGCAACACTCGCTTTCAAAATTCTCATTCTTGTCTTCAAATCCCTCCATGGCCTCACCCCTCCCTACCTCTAATCTCCTCCAGCCCCACAACCCAGAGATGTCTGCGCTCCTCAAATCCTGCCCTCGAGCATCCCGGGTTATAAATCGCTCGACCATCGGTGGCCGTGCCTTCAGCTGCCTGGGCCCCAAGCTCTGGAACTCCCTCCCTAAACCTATCTGCCTCCCTTTCCTCCTTTAAGACGCTCCTAAAAAACTACCTCTTTGACCAAGCTTCGGTATTAATTTCGACTTACACGGCTTGGTGTCAAGTTTTTATCTCAAAGCACTCCTGTGAAGCTCCTTGGGATGTTTCACCACGTTAAAGGCACTATATAAATACATGTTGTCATGTTTCAAATTATGAGCTGGATAATAAGACGCAATTTTCTATGCAAAATGGTCTCCAATGTATCACTATATTGTTTTCTGTTACCTTTCTGCAAAAAAAAAAATGCTGCTCTTACTACACTAAGAAAGGAAAGAAAGAACTTGCATTTATATAGCACCTTTCACAACCTCAGGACCTCAGGACCTCCAAAAAGGACAGCCAAAAAAGTACTTTTGAAGTTCAGTCACTGTTGTAATGTAGGAAACCTGGGAACACCACCACCTCCACGTTCCCCTCCAAATCACACACCATCCTGACTTGGAAATATATCGGCCGTTCCTTCATCGTCGCTGGGTCACGATCCTGGAACTCCCTCCCCAACAGCACTGTGGGAGCACCTTCACCCACACGGACTGCAGCAGTTCAAGGAGGCAGCTCACCACCACCTTCTCAAGGGGCAATTAGGGATGGACAATAAATGCCGGCCTTGTCAGCGACGCCCACATCCCGTCAACAAATAATTAAGTGCAGTGATCAAACTGGGGGAATTGAGAAGTTTGAGATTTATAATCTCGCCTGGAAAAACACAGGTTAGTCCAATTTGGTAGAAAGAATAGGGAGGTCGTTACTTGGAGGGTGCAAGTCTGGGTGAGGTCGTGGAACAAAGGGATCGCGGAGTACAGATACACCAATCACTAAAACTTGCGACACAGGTTAGCAAGGCCATAAAAAAGCAAACCAAGCACTAGGGTTTATTTCTAGGAGGTATAAAATTGAAAAGTAGTGAAGTTATGCAATTAGGGATGGGCAATAAATGCCGGCCTTGCCAGCGATGCCCACATGCCATGAATGAATAAAACAAAATTCACACAGCAACCTCCCACAAACAGCAACGTGATAATGACCAGATAATCTGTTTTAATGATGTTGGTTGATGGATGAATATTGGCCAGGACACTGGCGATAACTCTTGTACTTCAAAATAGTGCCTTTATGTCCACCCGAGAGAGCAGACAGGGCCTCGGTTTAACGTCTCATCTGAAAGACGGTACCTCCGATAGTGCAGCGCTCCCTCAGTACTACACTGGAGTGTTAACCTGGATTTTTTGCTCGAGTCTCTGGAGGGGGACTTGAACCCACAACCTGCTGACTCAGGGACCAGAATGTTACCCACTGAATCACGGCAGACACCAACCTTATTAACTGGTCTGCCAGCTGTGGCTCAGTGATTGGCATTCTCGCCTCCGAGTCAGAAGGCATGGGTTTAAGTCCCACTCCAGGCCTATACTCCCACTGCACTACTGAGGGAGTGTTGCACTGTCGGAGGTACCATCTTTTGGATGAGGTGTTAAACCAAGGCCCCGTCTGCCCTCTCAGATGGGCAGAAAGATCCCATGGCACTATTTCAAAAGAGAGCAGGGGAGTTCTCCCCAGTGTCCTGGCCAATATTTATCCCTCAACCAATATCACTAAAAACAGATTATCTGGTCTTGATCACATTGCTGTTTGTGGGAGCTTGCTGTGCGCAAGTTGGCTGCCGTGTTTCCCACATTACAACAGCAACTACACTTCAAAAAGTACTTCATTGACTGTAAAGCGCTTTGGGACATCCTGAGGTGGTGAAAGGCGCCACAGAAATGCAAATTCTCTCTGCGCTAGTACTGCTGCCTTAGTCACAAGGTGCACTGTCGGAGGTGCCGTCTTTTGGATGAGATGTTGAACCAAGGCCCCCATCTGCTCTCTCAGGTGGGCATAAAGTTACCGAGGTACAAGGGAATGATTTGAGATGTGAAGGAGGTACGGAGGAGGGAGCCGTGAGGCCGATCCCCTCAGGCACAGGTCTGGGCTACGAGGGGAGACCTTCGACCTCAGTACAAAGCTGTGGAGTTAGCACAAACCTGGGACGTCAGGAAATACTTGGGGTTTAGACCCTTGAGCAAGAATCTAAATCGAGGTATTTAAAATGATTTAATATTTTATATTTCTTCCCTCCCCCCTGCCGCCAAACACAATGTTATGGCCCCTTTACCACCATCTAACTCAGCACAGATCGGTGGGGAGTTAACCTACACAACAACTTGTATTTATATAGCGCCTTTAATGTATTAAGATGTCCCAAGGTGCTTCACAGGAGCACTAATCAAATATGACAGAGCCACATAAGGAGATGTTAGGGCTTGGTCAAGAGGTAGGTTTTAAGGGTTTAAAAGGGAATTGGATAAGTACCTGAAAGAAAATAATTCACAGGGCTACGGGGAAGGTGTAGGGTGGGGGGAGTGGGACTAGCCGAGAGCTAGCATGGGCTCGACGGGCTGAATGGCCTCCTTCCGTGCTGCAACCATTCTATGATTCAACTGTTAAATAGGGTAGATTCAGGAAAACTATTGCCTCTGATGGGGGGGGGGAAATCCAGAACAATAAAATTAGAGCGATACCATTCAGGGGTGAAATTAGGAAGCCCTTTTTCAAACAAATCTGGAACTCTCCTCAAAAAGGCTGTGCAACTGACATTTTCAAAACAGAGATTGATAAGATTTTTGTTGGCTAAGGGTATCAAGGGATTATGGAGCAAAGACAGGTAAATGGGGTCGAGGTACAGATCAGCCACGATCTAGTGGAATGCAGAACAGGCTCGAGGGGCTGAATGGATAAAAGGAAAGTGAAACAGACGGCAGAAATTTGAATATAAGAGAAAGATGCTGAAATCACACAGGTCAGTTAGTAAAGGGGCAAAATAAGCTCATGTGTCTCCGTTCTGCAACCACAACACTGACCTATTTTTTCCCTTGCCAGTTATTATTGTACAACAACCACTTGCATAGGAAACCATCCCAAGGCGCTGCACAGGAGCGCAAGTAAAATCAGACAAAAAGTCACACCGAGCCAAAGGACAAGAAATTAGGACAGGTGACCAAAAGCCTTTTTGACCAAAGAGGTAGATTTTAAACTTAGTCCCAAACTGTTGTCGAGCTGGATTGTATTTGGACTACATCCAGCCCAGTACTTCTGGTCACTACATCACAGGAAAGATGTGACTGCACGAGAGAGGGGGTACAGAGGAGATTTACGGGGATGATAAAAACATAAACTTACAGCGCAGAAGGAGGCCATTCCGGGCCATCGTGTCCGCGCCAGCCGACAAAGATTACATATAAACCTATGAACAATGACGGAAAGGCAAAGAGCACCCAGCCCAACTCACACAAGTGAGACACCCCTTATACTGAAACATTCTACACTCCACCCCAACCGGAGCCATGTGATCTCCTGGGAGAGGCAAAAACCAGATTAAAAACCCAGGCCAATTTAGGAAGAAAAAAATCTGGGAAAATTCCTCTCCGACCCATCCAAGCGATCGAAACTAGTCCAGGAGATCACCCTGGCTGTATTCGATTCCCTGCAGTACTTACCATGTTGCCAGGAACAGAGAATTTTAGGAGGTAAGATTGAACACGCTGAGATTGTTTTCTTTGAAACACAGGGAGGCCGAGGGGAGACCTGATTGGAGGTGTATAAAATTATGAGGGGCCTAGAGTGGATAGGAAGGTCCTATTTCAGTGAGCAGAGAGGTCAATAACCAGGGGGCATAGATTTAAAATAATTGGTAGATGGATTAGAGGGGATTTGAGGAGAACTTTTTTTCATCCAGAGGGTGGTGGGGGTCTGGAACTCACTGCCTGAAAGGGTGGTAGAGGCAGAAACACTCACTGGGATATTGAGGTGAATGATCTTATTGAATGGTGATGCAGGCTCAAAGGGCCAAATGGCCTACTCCTGCACCTATTTTCTATCGCATTTAAAAAAGTACTTGGATGTGCACTTGAAGTACCGTAACCTCCAGGGCTACGGACCGAGAGCTGGAAAGTGAGATTAGGTTGGGTAGCTCTTTGTCGGCCGGTGCAGACACTATGGGCCAAATGGCCTCCTTCTGTACTGTAATTTTCTATGCTATGAAAACATAAGTGTACACTTCAAACTTTTGATAAAAACTGTGACTTTGAGGTGTGTGGGGGAGGAGGGAGACGACATAAATCTGCCATGGTGTCAGTTCCAGTCTGCTGCTGTATTTTGTGAATTGTACTGGATTAATAAACTCAGTCACACAGCTAACTTTTAGTTTAACCCATGAAAAATATAGCTTAATGATAACATCTCACCTCCAATGGTTACAGTTCTTATCCTAATTAGATTAAATGCAAACATTTCGCTTCCTGTACTTCAGTCTTAGCAAGTTTAAAGATTAGGTGAACACAAAATAAAAGATTCGAGCAAGGAGGCAGACGCGAGATGTTTATCGGCACGGAGATAAGCAACTGCTTTGCATGAATACTTTAACCAAAAAAAAGAGGTGGGTGGTCACGTCAGAGGTGGCACACGTTGAGAGAGATCGCGGTGAAAGGGTTTTAAATTACAGGGCAGTCTGCACATGTTACGTTCTGCCGAGACACGAAAAAAGTGGATAAGAAGCACAACTACTACACATACTGGGAACAAACACAGACAGTGCTGGTTAACTCAACATCTGCAAGAGAAAGAGAGAGAGATAGAGAGAGAGGGCGCCAGACCACAAGGTTGGGGCTGTGCACCCTCCCACAGGTGCATGTTTTCTGTCTCAGAGCCAAGCAGTGAGCTTGTCCAGGTGTGCGATCTACCTTGCAATAAGACAGCTGCAAAAACGGTCTACATCTGGGAAACAAGCACAGCCCGCATTTACCTGCAGTGCACTCAACTATTGGGATGTCCGGGTCAATGGTGAGGATAGAGAGGTCCCAGAGCCAGGGGGAGAGGGAAGAGGTCCCAGAGCCGGGGGGTGCAATAGATCCCAGCGGCGGGGGGGAGGGAGAGGTCCCAGAGCCAGGGGGAGGGGGAAGAGGTCCCAGAGCCGGGGGGTGCAATAGATCCCAGCGGCGGGGGGGGGGGAGGGAGAGGTCCCAGAGCCAGGGGGAGGGGGAAGAGGTCCCAGAGCCGGGGGGTGCAATAGATCCCAGCGACGGGGGGGGAGGGAGAGGTCCCAGAGCCAGGGGGAGGGGGGGGGGGGAGAAAGAGGTCGACCTCCCAGTTGACCACAGGGTTGACACACACACACACTCACCTGCTTTGCTCTTTGGGTGCTTGCTGCTTCTTGGCTTCTTTGTCGCTTGGAAGATCCTCCTTGCTGCAAAGCTCAGACCCAGAAGATGCCCATTCGATACCTTCAGTGACTGGCACCCAAGCCCCCAAGCCCAAGTGGACCTGGAAGTTGCTGTTGCTCTCTCTCTCTCTCTCTCTCTGCAAAGGCAGCACTTGAGAGTCTGGTCTCCTGCACCAAGCCTCTCGCCCTTTGCCAGTTCACATCAAGACAAACTTTGACTCAATTCTTCTTCCGGGCCCAACCTTAAAAAGCCCCAACTCCCGACAACAAAAGAAGCAGCCAAACCAGGGAGTTGGCCAATCAGCGCCCGGCCCTGCCCACTTGGCAACAGCTCAGCCAATTGGAAGAAAGGCAACCAAGAAACAAAAAAAAGGGGTGGTGCTTCCTCTCATTGGCTAACGTAGCCTGAACGCTGAGTCACCCTGGCCAATGAGATGCCTTGGATGGACAGGGGGGGCAGGACCTTGGCTTTCACCTTTTCAGTCCTGATTTGAGTTTTTCCAAGAAGCAAAGTTAGAAAGAGTTAGGATTTATGGTGCACTTGCAGCAACACTGATATCAACAGAAGTTGTCACTTTTATTTAACCACTGGATCTGAAATAGTTTGCATTTGTTTGACAAATAAAACACACACATTGATTTTGCAAGAGTTACACCATTTTTCTCTCCAGTAAATTTTAGTTTCCCTTTCATGTGCTTTACTCACACACAATGTAAAGCCACAATTCAGTGTTTCAAGCACTTTTTATTAACCCTTTAAACAAAAAAAGACTTGCATTTATAAAGCAACCTATATTCACAACCTCAAGACGTTCTAAAGCACTTTACAGCCAATGAAGTACTATTGAAGTGTGGTCACAGTTGTAATATAGGAAACGCGGCAGCCAATTAGCACACAGCAAGCTCCCACACACATCACTGTGATGATGACCAGTTCATCTGTTTTTTTTTTAGTGATGCTGATTGATGGATAAATATTGGCCCCAGGACACCGGGAAGAACTCCACTGCTCTTCTTCGAAATAGTGCCATGGGATCTTTTATATCTACCTGAGAACAGATGGGGCCTCGGTTTATCGTCTCATCCAAAAGATAGTGAATCTCAAGTCACACCCTTGGCACATCGGCAGCACAAGGATTGGAGGTATACCTGGAGGCAACACCATGTGACATTCTGACTTCATGGTGTGGTGACCATATCACGTCTCATCACATGATGGCAGCGCAGTTATCGTCGGGTCCCTGTAGCTGGGTATTTTTGCTCGTGGCTTTGCATCAGCGACTGTTGTGCGAGAAGTTGCGAAAATCAGGAGGCCACCGAGGGTGGGGGGAGAGGGGAAACTGAGGGAGAGGGGGGAGAGCAAGAGTGGGGGAGAGCAAGGGCGGAGAGAGGGGAGAGCGAGGGCGGGGAAGAGAGGATGGCAGGGGAGAGGGAAGAGCGAGGGTGGGGAGAGGGAGAGCGAGGGCGAGGAGAGGGGAGAGCGGGGGGAGAGCGAGGGCGGGAAAGAGAGGATGGCAGGGGAGAGGGAAGAGCAAGGGTGGGGAGAGGGAAGAGCGAGGGTGGGGAGAGGGAGGGAGGGGAGAGCGGGGGAGAGCGAGGGCGGGGGAGAGGAGAGGATAGGAGAGAGGGAAGAGAGAGGGTGGGGGAGAGCGAGGACGGGGGAGAGGGGGAGAGGGGAGGATAGGAGAGAGGGAAGAGCGAGGGTGGGGAAGAGCGAGGACGGGGGAGAGGGGAGAGCGAGAGAGGGGAGAGGGAGAGTGCGAGGGCGGGGGAGAGGGGAGAGCGAGGGCGGGGGAGAGCAAAGGGACGGGGGAGGGGGGAGAGGGGAGAGTGAGGGCGGGGGAGAGTGAGGGCGGGGGAGAGGGGAGAGCGAGGGTGGGGGAGAGCAAGGGGGAGAGGGGAGAGTGAGGGCGGGAGAGAGCGAGGGTGGGGGAGAGCGAGGGCGGGGGAGAGCGAGGGCGGGGGAGAGCAAGGGTGGGGGAGAGCGGGGGAGAGTGAGGGCGGGGGAGAGGGGAGAGCGAGGGTGGAGGGAGGGGAGAATGAGGAAACAAAGGGAGAGGGAAAACTGAGGGAGGGGAGGAGCGAGGGTGGTGAAACTGAGGGCGGGGTAATCTTTTATGTTCACCTGAGGGAGCAGACGGGTCCTTAGTTTAACATCACATCCTAAAGATGGCCCCTCCGACAGTGCAGTGCTCCCTCAGTACTGCCCCTCCGACAGTGCAGCGCTCCCTCAGTACTGCCCCTCCGACAGTGCAGCGCTCCCTCAGTACTGCCCCTCCGACAGTGCAGCACTCCCTCAGTACTGCCCCTCCGACAGTGCAGCACTGCCTCAGTACTGCCCCTCCGACAGTGCAGCACTCCCTCAGTACTGCCCCTCCGACAGTGCAGCGCTCCCTCAGTACTGCCCCTCCGACAGTGCGGCGCTCTCTCAGTACTGCCCCTCCGACAGTGCAGCACTCCCTCAGTACTGCCCCTCCGACAGTGCAGCACTGCCTCAGTACTGCCCCTCCGACAGTGCAGCACTCCCTCAGTACTGCCCCTCCGACAGTGCAGCGCTCCCTCAGTACTGCCCCTCCGACAGTGCAGAGCTACCTCAGTTCTGCCCCTCCGACAGTGCAGCACTCCCTCAGTACTGCCCCTCCAACAGTGCAGCACTCCCTCAGTACTGCCCTGGAGTGTCAGCCTAGATTTGGTGCTCGAGTCTCAGGAGTGGGACTTGAACCCACTACATTCTGACTCGGGCGCGAGTGCTGCCTCCTGCTTCCTCCCACCCCCCACGACCACAGAGACATTTCAAGTTTAGGGGGGGGATCTTCTTGAAGCCTGTTGCATCTTTAACATTTTTCAGTTCTGATGAAGGGTCACTGACGTGAAACATTAACTGTTTCTGTCTCCTCAGACACTGCTCGACTTACTGAGTATTTCCAGCATCTTCTGCTTTTATTTCAGATTCCAAGCATCCGCAGTATTTTGCCTTTGTCCTCGTAATTTAACCCTTTTAGCCCTGGCTAAAGTGGTCGTTGCTTCAATGTGTTTCATTTATACTACAAAAATTGTTCAACACGAGTCTGCACAGACATGAAAATGGCCCAATCATAATATAAGGACCAATGTTCATAGAATCATAGAAATTTACAGCACAGGAGGCCATTCGGCCCATCGTGTCCGCACTGGCTGACAAAGAGCTATCCAGCCTAACCGCTTGGTCCGTAGCCCTGTAGGTTACGGCACTTCAAGTGCACATCCAAGTGCTTTTAAAATGTGATGAGGGTTTCTGCCTCTACCACCCTTTCAGGCAGTGAGTTCCAGACCCCCACCACCCTCTGGGTGAGAAAGGTCCTCTTCAAATCCCCTTGCAACCTCCTCCCAATTACTTTAAATCTATGCCCCCGGTTATTGGATGAGCATAAATTTTCTCCAATTGAATACTGGGAAGAGCGAAGCCATTGTTTTTGGACACGGCCACAAACTCCGTTCACTAGCCATTGACTCCGTCCCTCGCCCCAACTTGTCTGAGTTCGCAACCTTGCTGTCATATTTGACCCTGAAATGAGCTTCCGACCACATATCCGCAGAATAACTAAGACCGCCTATTTGCAGCTCCGTAACATCGCCCGTCTCCGCCCTTGCCTCAGCTCATCTGCTGCTGAAGCCCTCATCAATGTCTTTAGACTTGACTATTCTGACACAATCCTGGCTGGCTTCCCACATTCTACCCGACGTAAACTAGAGGTGATCCAAAACTCAGCAGCCCGTGTCCTAACTCGCACCAAGTCCCGCTCATCCACCACCCCTGTGCTCTTTGACCTACATTGGCTTCCGATTAAGCAACGCCTCGATTTCAAAATTTTCATCCTTGTTTTCAAATCCCTCCGTGGCCTCACCCCTCCCTATCTCTGTAATCCCCTCCAGCCCCACAACCCCCCTGCGCTCCTCTAATTCTGCCCTCTTGAGCATCTCTGATTATAATTGCTCAACCATCGGTGGCCGTGCCTTCTGTTGCCTGGGCCCCAAGCTCTGGAATTCTCTCCCTAAACCTCGCCGCCTCTCTACCTCTTTTTCCTCCTTCAAGACGCTTCCTAAAACATATGTCTTTGACCAAGCTTTTTTCAGCTGCACTAATTTCTACTTATGTGGTTTGGTGCCAAATTTTTTATCTCATAATACTCCTGTGAAGCTCCTTGGGACGTTTCACTGCGTTAAAGGCGCTATAGAAATACAAGTTGTTGTTGTTATTATTGACCCCTCTGCTAAGGGAAATAGGTATTGTGTTCCTAACACAGATGAGGCTGCACACAGGGAGGTTAAAGTAACAGTGACCTCTTAATCTTTATTAAGACACTCCAGAGTGAGGAACAGGCCTTAGGGGCCGGCTTATATACAGTGCTCCCAAGGGATGCTGGGATCGCTTGGGACTTCAGGGGATGAGCTCCCTAGTGGCGGAACATGGGAGTGCATGCTTTACAGATACACAACATCACTCCCCACCAAAGTCAAAGTGAAAACTATTTACAAGGTGAGGCGGTCGGGAGCCTTTCTTTCCCTGGTGGACCGCCTCGGTACAAATATCTGTTCTGATGTGTTGGCTGTGCCCTCGCTGGGCTGGCGTGTTGTTGGCCCTGCAGGGCTGCTGGGTGAGCCTGGCCTTTCTGGACAGTTGGGCGCGATGGGTTCAATTTCCTGGTCGTTGATCCTTTGGGTGTGTGTTGTGGGCTCGAAAAAGGTGGTGTCTGCTGTGGGTTGTTCAGGGCAGTCTGTGAACCGCAGCCTCGTTTGGTCCAGGTGCTTTCTGCAAATTTGTCCATTGTCTAGTTTGACTACAAACACCCTACTCCTTTCTTTAGCTATCACCGTGCCCGCGATCCACTTGGGACCATGTCCATAGTTTAGCATATACACAGGGTCATTCAGATCAATTTCCCGTGACACAGTGGCGCGACCATCGTTTACATTTTGTTGCTGCCGCCTGCTCTCTACCTGATCATGCAGGTTGGGGTGAACCAGCGAGTTTTAAGTGTCCTTTTCATGAGTAGCTCAGCCGGGGGCACCCTTGTGAGCGAGTGGGGTCTCATGCGGTAGCTGAGCAGTACTCGGGACAGGCGGGTTTGTAGTGAGCCTTCTGTGACTCGTTTAAGGCTCTGTTTAATTGTTTGTACTGCTCGCTCTGCCTGCCCATTGGAGGCTGGTTTAAACGGGGCCGAGGTGACATGTTTGATCCATTGCGGGTCATGAATTCTTTAAATTCGGCACTGGTGAAACCTGGTCCGTTGTCACTGACCAGTATGTCAGGCAGGCCGTGGGTGGCAAACATGGCCCTCAGGCATTCAATGGTGACGGTGGCGGTGTTTCCCAACATTATTTCACATTCAATCCATTTTGAAAAAGCATCCACCACTACCAGGAACATTTTACTGAGAAACGGGCCCGCAAAGTCGACAATAATCCTCGACCATGGTCTGGAGGGCCAGGACCACAAACTTAGTGGTGCCTCTCTGGGCGCGTTGCTCAACTGAGCACACACGCTGCATTGCCGTACACAGGACTCTAAGTCAGAGTCGATACCAGGCCACCACACGTGGGATCTGGCTATCGCTTTCGTCATTATTATACCCGGGTGTGTGCTGTGAAGATCCGAGATGAATGTCTCCCTGCCCTTTTTTGGTAGCACTACGCGGTTACCCCACAACAGGCAGTCTGCCTGAATGGACAGCTCATCCTTTCGCCACTGGAACAGCTTGATTGGCTCTTGCATTTCAACGGGGATGCTGGCCCAGCTCCCATGCAGTACAGTTTTTTACTAGGGACAGCAGAGGATCTTGGCTGGTCCAAGTCCTAATCTGGCGGGCCGTGACAGGTGATTTATCATTTTCAAATGCTTCCATGACCATCAACAAGTCTGCGGGCTGCGCCACCATCAACAAGTTTGTAGGCTGCGCCATTTCCACCCCCGTGGTGGGCAATGGTAGCCGACTCAGAGCATCCGCACAGTTCTCGGTGCCTGGCCTGTGGCGGATGGTATAGTTATACGCTGATAGCGTGAGTGCCCACCTTTGTATGCGGGCTGAGGCATTAGTATTTATCCCCTTGTTTTCAGTGAACAGGGATGTGAGGGGCTTGTGATCGGTTTCCAGCTCAAATTTGAGGCCAAACAGGTACTGATGCATTTTCTTTACCCCGAACACACACGCTAATGCCTCTTTCTCAGTCATGCTGTAGGCCCTCTCAGCCTTAGACAAGCTCCTGGAAGCATAGGCGACAGGTTGCAACTTCCCCATAACGTTAGCTTGTTGTAATACACACCTGACTCCGTACGACGCATCACATGCTAGCACAAGTCTTTTACACGGGTTATACAACACAAGCAGCTTGTTGGAGCATAAAATGTTTCTGGCTTTCTCAAAAGCAATTACTTGGTTTTTTTCCCCATACCCAGTTCTCACCTTTAAGCAATAACACATGTCAGGCTCTAAGAGGGTGCTTAACCCTGGTAGGAAGTTACCAAAATAGTTGAGGAGTCCCAGGAACGACCGCAGCTCCATGACGTTCTGTGGCCTGGGCGCGTTCCTGATAACCTCTGTCTTGGCGTCTGTGGGCGGAATGCCGCCCGCCACGATCTTTCTCCCCAAAAACTCCACTTCTGTTGCCATGAAGACGCATTTCGACCTCTTCAGCCGCAGCCCTATGCGATCCAGTCGCTGGAGGACTCCTCCAGGTTTTGTAGGTGCTCGACGGTGTCCCAACACGTGACCAATATGTCGTCCTGAAAAACCACCGTGCTTGAGTAAGTTCTCCATGTTTCTCTGGAAGATCGCTGCAGCCGACCGAATTCCAAACGGGCATCTGTTGTAGATGAACAGTCCCTTGTGTGTGTTGATGCAGGTGAGGCCCTTCAAAGACTCCTCCAGCTCCTACGTCATGTAGGCCGAAGTCAGGTCGAGCTTGGTGAACGTCTTGCCTCCTGCCAGCATCGCAAATAGGTCGTCTGCCTTAGGTAGTGGGTATTGGTCCTGTAGCGAGAAACGATTAATAGTTACTTTATAATTGCCGCAAATCCTGACCGTGCCATCACTTTTGAATACTGGAACAATCGGGCTGGCCCACTCGCTGAATTCCACTGGGGAGATGATGCCCTCGCGTTGCAGCCTGTCCAGCTCGATTTCCACTCTCTCCCTCATCATGTGAGGTACCGCTCGTGCTTTGTGGTGAATGGGTCGTGCCTCTGGGACCAAGTGGATCCGCACCTTCACCCCAGAAAAGTTTCCAATGCCTGGCTCAAAAAGGGAAGGAAAATTGTTAAGAACCTGGGTACATGAGGCCTCATCGACATGTGATAGCGCTCGGATGTCATCCCACTTCCAGCGGATTTTGCCCAGCCAGCTCCTTCCAAGCAGTGTGGGGCCATCGCCCGGGACAATCCAGAGTGGCAGTTCGTGCACCGTGCCCTCGTAGGTGACCTTGACCATGGCGCTGCCCAGGAGTGATAAGCTCTTTGATGTACGTTCTCAGTTTTGTGTGCATGAGGCTCAGGGCTGGTCTGAGTGCCTTGTTGCACTAGTCTCTCAAACATCTTTTTACTCATGATGGATTGGCTAGCGCCAGTGTCCAGTTCCATGGCTACGGGTAAGCCATTCAATTTTACAGTTAGCATTATAGGTGGACATTTCGTCAAAAATGTGTGCACCCCGTGTTCTACAGCATCTGCCTTCTCTCTCTGAGGCTCAAAATTGCTTTGATCCACCATGGACCGATCTTCCTCTGCCACGTGGTGGTTAGCAGGTTTTGCAGAGCTTGCAGCTCGTCTGCAAGCTCGTTGGAGGTGCCCCATTGTTCCACAGCTCTTGCAAACATACCCTTTGAAGCAGCATGAATAGGCTAAATAGAAGCCTCCACAATGCTAACAAGGTGTGGATTGCCTTGCATTCATCCTTTGTTGCGGTCTCTGAGTCATCTGGGTCACCTGAGGCCTGCTGGCAGTTGCAGACTCGTGGTTTCTGCCCTGTACATTTCTGCTCGCAAACATAGTTCCAGTTAATTTATGAACATTGCTGGCACTTGTATGCTGAGAGATTTGTTTGGTGTTATCACTGGTGGACATAAACGCCTGTGCTATCGCAATGGCCTTACTGAGGGTCGGTATCTCTACAGTCAAAAGTTTTCGTAGGATGATCTCGTGGCCAATGCCCAGTACAAAAAAGTCTCTGAGCATCTGCTCCAGGTAGCCATCAAACTCACATTGTCCTGCAAGTTGCCTTAGCTCGGCGACGTAGCTCACCACTTCCTGACCTTCAAATCGCTGGCACGTGTAGAGCTGATACCTCGCCATCAGCACGCTCTCCCTCGGGTTAAGATGCTCCCGAACCAGTGTACACAGCTCCTCATATGACTTATCTGTGGGTTTAGCGGAGCCAGAAGATTCTTCATGAGGCTGTAGGTCGGTGCCCCGCAGACCGTGAGGAGGACCGCTCTCCTTTTTGCAGCACTTCCTTCTCCGTCCAGCTCGTTGGCTACAAAGTACTGGTTTAGCCGTTCGACATAGGCTTCTCAGTCCTCACCCTCCGAGAATTTCTCCAGGATGCCCACAGTTTGCTGCATCTTTGCGTTGGATTCGTATACTGGGTGCCAGTTATTGTGTTCCTAACACAGATGAGACTGCACACAGGGAGGTTAAAGTAACAATGACCTCAGTCTTTATTAAGACACTCCAGGGTGAGGAACGGGCCTTAGGGGCCGGCTTATATACAGTGCTCCCAAGGGATGCTGGGATCCCTTGGGACTTCAGGGGATGCACTCCCTAGTGGCGGAACATGGGAATGCATGCTTTACAGATACACAACAATAGGTCCTTCCGATCCACTCTCGTGGGGGAATCTAGAACGAGGGGGCATAGTTTCAAAAGGAGGGGATCACCCATTTAAAACGGAAATGAGGAGGAATTTCTTCTCTCAGAGGGTCGTGAATCTTTGGAATTCTCTGCCCCAGAGAGCTGTGGAGGCTGGGTCATTGAATATATTTAAGGTGGAGAAAGGACAGATTTTTGAACGATAAGGGAGTCAAGGGTTATGGGGAGTGGGCAGGGAAGTGGAGTTGAGGCCAAGATCAGATCAGCCATGACCTTATTGAATGGGGGAGCAGGCTCGAGGGGCCAAATGGCCGACTCCTGCTCCTAGTTCTTATGTTCTATCCAGGCCCCACATAATTTTATACACCTCAATTAGGTCTCCCCTCAACCTCCTGTGTTCTCTCGCACAGCTGTCTGTCAGTCCCACCCTGTCCGGGTCTGCCTTTGCCAAGGTGAAATTTCACACATGCGCAAAACTTCGAATGGGCCGCGCAGCCGGTTAAAGGGACGTGCACCCAAATTTAAAATTAGGGGAACGTTGGTTAGGAGCAGATCGATACATACTCAAAGGGCAAGGAGATCTGCAGGCTCATCTATACCCTCAGTGCCCATTAGATGGTGGTACCTTATTCTGAGGGAATGAAGGGATATGGGGATAGTGCAGGAGGGTGGAGTTGAGGTAGATCAGCCATGATCTCATTGAATGGTGGAGCAGGCTCGAGGGGCCGAATGGCCTACTCCTGCTCCTATTTCTTATGTTCTCATGCCCAACCTATTCCGATCACTAGTAACAATCCCTTCTGGCTGATTGTCCCACCTCTGTGAAAATTGATTGCCGTGTTAGCCTCCAATAAGAACTGAGTGCACTTCCAGAAGCAATGCGATGTAAAGTGCTTTGAAACATGCCGAGGACAAGATATGATGATGTATAAACGCAATGACATTTCTTTCCTGTCAAGTCTAGCCATTTCTTAATAAAGAGAAAGAAAGACGTGTATTTATACCTCAGCTTTCAGAATATCAAGACATCCCAAAGCGCTTTACAGCCAATGAAGTACTTTTGAAGTGTAGTCAATGTAGGAAACGCGGCAGCCAATTTGCGCACAGCAAACTCCCACAAACAGCAATGTAATAAATGACCAGATAAACTGTTTTAGTGATGTTGGTTGAGGGATAAGTATTGGCCAGAACATCAGGGAGAACTCCTCTGGTCTTCTTCAAAATAGTGCCATGGGCTCTTTTAGGTCCACCTGAGAGGGCAGACAGGGCCTCGGTTTAACATCTCATCGAAAAGGAAGAGAGAGAGGGCAGGGAAGAAAGGAAGGAGCAGAGATTAAATGAAGGAGAAGTTCCATGACCTAATGCACATGTGAGAACTGGTGATGGATCGATAAATAGCGAACCACCCATGCAAACACAGAGAATTTATTTGAGGTAATTGTGCAACAAGAATACTTGCTGCCAGAAACCTCCCACAGGTTCGGAACGTCGAGCAAATTCACGGAGAAAATAAATTCCAGGGTTGAGCAGGCTGAGGTCTCCATCTGAGGTCTGAGTAAGCCGAATAGCTCGTGGATTTGTCTCTCCTTCAGACTCGGGTGCGGCCCCAGGGAGAGCTACGGTATCAGTGGGTGGCACTCTGGCCTCTGAGTTAGGTCGTGGGTTTAATCCCCAAGCACATGAGCACATAATCCAGGCTGAAACTCCAGAGCAGTACTGAGGGAACGCTGCACTGTCGGAGGGGCAGTATTGAGGGAGTGCTGCACTGTCGGAGGGGCAGTACTGAGGGAACGCTGCACTGTCGGAGGGGCAGTATTGAGGGAGCACCGCACTGTAAGAGGGGCAGTATTGAGGGAGTGCTGCACTGTAGGAGGGGCAGTATTGAGGGAGCACTGCACTGTCAGAGGGGCAGTATTGAGGGAGTGCTGCACTGTAGGAGGGGCAGTATTGAGGGAGTGCTGCACTGTCAGAAGGGCAGTACTGAGGGAGCGCTGCACTGTTGGAGGGGCAGTACTGAGGGAGCGCTGCACTGTTGGAGGGGCAGTACTGAAGTCATTCAGCCCCTTGAGCCTGTTCCGCCATTCAATGAGATCATTACTGATCTGTATCTGAACACCATCCATCCACCTTGGTTCCATAAACCTTAATACCCTTACTAAACAAAAATCTATAAATCTCAGTTTTGAACATTTCAATTGACTCTCAGCCTCAGTAGTTTTTTGGGGAATGAAGTTCCAGATTTCCAAAACCCTCTGTATGAAGAAGTGCTTATATTGTATTCTGAAGTGTGCAAATCCCTCCGTGGCCTTGCCCCCTCACTATCTCTGTAACCTCCTCCAGCCCTACAACCCCCCCACCCTCCTCCCCCCCCCACAGAAATCTCTGCATTGCTCCAATTCTGGACTCTTGCACATTCCCAATTTCCACTGCCTCACCGCTGGTGGCTATGCCTGCGTAGACTCTAAGCTCTGGAATTCCCTCCCTAAACCTCTCCGCCTTTCTCTCCTCCTTTAACACTCCTTAAAACCAACTTCTTTGGTCAAGCTCTTTGTGTGCTTTGGTGTCAAATGCTGTTTGATAATGCTCTTGTGAAGCGCCTTGGGGCGTTTTACGACATTAAAGGCGTTATATAAATGCAAGTTGTTGCTGTGACAAAAATATGAATATGGCACTAAGTGTGACAGATAGGAAAATGTGCTCTATATGTGTCAATATTATTTTGCTGATAGGACAATGCCAGCGTTACCACGGTCATAGGAACATATAAAAAAGGACAGGGAACGATGAACTGGTCCATCCATCTTGCCCCATCCAGACAACAACAACTTGTATTTATATAGCACCTTTAACGTAGCGAAATGTCCCAAGGCGCTTCACAGGAGTCTTATGAGATAAAAAATTTTAACACCGAGCCACATAAGTAGAATTTAGTTCAGGTGACCAAAGAGGTAGGTTTTAAGGAGTGTCTTGAAGGAGGAAGGAGAGGTAGAGAGGTGGAGAGGTTCAGGGAGGGAATTCCAGAGCTTGGGGCCCAGGCAACAGAAGGCATGGCCACTAATAGTTGAGCGACCATAATCAGGGATGCTCATGAGGGCAGAATTAAAGGATCGCAGATATCTCGGGGTGGGGGGGCGGGGGTTGTGGGACTGGAGGAGGGTTGAGACCATGGAGGGATTTGAACACAAGGATCCGACATGGTGCAACCTTCACACATCATCAACCTCCCCATCCCACCCCCACCAGGGGCGGATTAACCGGGGGGCGGATTAACCGTGGGGCGGATTAACCGTGGGGCGGATTAACCGTGGGGCGGATTAACCGTGGGGCGGATTAATCGTGGGGCGGATTAACCGGGGGGCGGATTAACCGTGGGGCGGATTAACCGTGGGGCGGATTAACCGGGGGGCGGATTAACCGGGGGGCGGATTAACCGTGGGGCGGATTAATCGTGGGGTGGATTAACCGCGGGGCGGATTATTCGTGGGGCGGATTAACCGTGGGGCGGATTAATCGTGGGGCGGATTAATCGTGGGGCGGATTAACCGTGGGGCGGATTAATCGTGGGGCGGATTAATCGCGGGGCGGATTAACCGCGGGGCGGATTAATCGTGGGGCGGATTAACCGTGGGGTGGATTAACCGTGGGGCGGATTAATCGTGGGGCGGATTAACCGTGGGGCGGATTAACCGTGGGGCGGATTAATCGTGGGGTGGATTAACCGCGGGGCGGATTAACCGCGGGGTGGATTAACTGGGGGGGCGGATTAACCACGGGGCGGATTAACCATGGGGTTGATTAACTGGGGGGGGGGCGGATTAACCACGGAGCGGATTAGCTGGGGGGGGGGGCGGATTAACCACGGAGCGGATTAACTGGGGGGGCGGATTAACCACGGGACGGATTAACCACGGAGCGGATTAACTGGGGGGGGCGCGGATTAATCACGGGGCGGATTAACCACGGGGCGGATTAACTGGGGGGGGGGCGGATTAACCACGGGGCGGATTAACCATGGGGTGGATTAACTATGGGGTGGATGGGGCTGCTGCCCCAGGCCCACCAAATAAATGTAGGAAAAAAATATAAGGCCTCAGAAATAGGCTGAATAGAATCGACAATACAGAGGAAAAACAAGACCGAGGAAAATACTGTTTATTGGCCTAATGTGTAAATATCTATTTTTACAGAGACAAAGCGCTCAATTCTCCCAAGTGATTTACCCGTTCTTTTTGGCACCGCCGCTTTTTTTGTCCTAAATTAAAAAATCCAAGTTTCCCCCAAAGATTGTGCGCCAGCGTATCTCAGTTAGTTACGATTTTTTTAGGTTAGTTTATTTTTGCGTCGTAGGGGGCTTAACCTGATGTCTGCACCAGTTTTTCACGTTTGTGCAAGTTTGGCCAACTTACATTTTTCCTAGGACGGAGTGTGTGACCGCTCCCGAAAAACCTTCTGGGCATTTAAGAAAAACCAGCGCACATCAAAAAATCGGCGCAGAAAGACGCCATTGTTTTTCGGCAAAGTTTTGGAGGGAGTCAAGAACACATTAAATATGCATCGTGAAGCTTCATTTTTTTCAAACTTAAAACGCAGAAAATGGAAGTTGAATGCAATTCTTTACTTTTGGATTTTTTTCAAAGTGCCCGCCACCACTGAACGCCTCCAAACCAGGCTCGAGGGTCGGAGCGTCGGCCGGCAGAATCAGACTCTTGCCCGGACACAGGGGCTCGGCTTCAAAAGCCCGGGGGTTTGGGCGGTAGCTGAACTGAACGGATGAGAACCCTTACACTATGCAGCAGCATCAAATGAAGTCCGGGGGGGGGTGGTTCCCGATCTAAGCAAGCCTATTGCGCACGCCCAGACCTGGGTGTGGTCCATACTACGGCGTCAACCTTGGGGAGAGAGAGAACAAAGAAGCTCGTCCTACTGTTTTGAGCTTCTTAAAAGTACAATTTAATCATGGGGGCAATACTGACAATGCCATACCTTGTGCAAGCCTTCTGCATGATGGTTCTGCGGAGGAGACAATTGATTCCACGTCATCGCATGAGGAACCTCAGAGCACGTAGGATGATGGGCAGGAGGCCTTACCCTTGTCGGGTATATCGAGACAGACGTCCATACCTGCACCTGAGCGCAGACTGCGCGAGAAGGCTGCATTTCCGCAAATAAGTTGTAACCGAGATCTGTGAGTTAGTAAAAGCAGACCTGCAACCTAGAAGCGTCAGGAGGACTGCTTTGTAAGTTGAAGTGAAGGTTACAGCTGCACTTTCATTCCATGCATCGGGATCATTCCAGGCTACAGCTGGGGATGTGTGCGCCATTTCTCAATATGCAACACATATCTGCATTCGGCAGGTGACTGCTGCACTATATGCCCGGAGGAATGACTACATAAAGTTCCTCATGACCGCCCAGACAATGCGTGAAAGGGCTGTGGGCTTCTCCAGGATTGCTGGCTTCCCAAAGGTACAGGGCTTGCGAGCACTTTTGGAGGATTCTGAGATGTACAGGAACAGAAAAGACTTCCACTCCATTAATGTGCAGCTTGTGTGTGACGACATGCACCGCATCATGTCAGTTGATGCAAGATACCCTGGCAGCACCCATGATGCATTCATCCTACGTGAGAGTGTTATATCTGCCATGTTTCAGCAGCAGCCAGAAGGGCAGAGCTGACTACTGGAAGACAAAGGGTACGGCCTCGCCACCTGGCTCATGACGCCCCTATGCGTAACCCGGAATTGCGATGCGCAGCATAATAGAGAGGACCATTGGCATCTTGAAACAGCATTTCCAATGCCCGGGCCATTCTGGAGGCTACATGCAATACTCCCCTGAGTTTGTCGGTCAGTTCGCTGTTGTGTGCTGCATGCTGCATAACTTAGCCATCATGAGGCAGCAGCAGGGAAGGGGCTGGCACCTCAATGGGCGGCATCTGCACCTCCTCCAGAGTGAGTACAACAGTGAGAACTTCATCCATCACCTCCCCCTCCCCCTCACCCCCATGCTCTTGGTCTGGAAGGTGGGATTGGAAGATGTTCTCCTCTTCAGGCTCGCCTGCGTCTGAATCTTCTTCTCCATCGGCTTCAGCCTGGTCAGGGTTGGCCTCAAGTTGTGCAAAATATAACAGAACAGACAAATGGTTAGCAGCAGAGGAGGGGGTAGGGTGGGTGGTATGAGTAGGCTCACACATCACAGGCAGCAGACTCATTTGAAGGACCACGATGAATGATAGCACATTGCATCAACTGAAGCGTAGCAGACGGAGACATCCCCATGAACCGAAACACGGCTAGCCCGCGCAGTACTTAACATTTGGCAAAGCCAGACTGTGGAAGTTGCAGGACTTACCCTCTCCCTCGAGTGTGGGCCCAGCTTGTGCAATGGTGGTTGCTTTTCTCCAGGCAGGACCCATCAAAGCAGCGTCCCTCTCTTCCAAGTGGGTGCAGATTTGCCGGGCCTCCTCCTGTTCGAGTTCTCTCTCTTTTGTTGTGTGCCACCTTCCTCTGCAAAGATAAAAATATAACTTTTTAGAGAGGGTGCCTTTCTAGAGCTGGGTGGGACATATACAGAGGGTCACAGTTACTATTGCGATTCCATTGAATAAATGAAAATATTACTGACACTAACTACTTGACCAAGGTCCTGCCACTTCTTTTTGCACTGGCCTCCAGACCTCGGGGTGGTCATCATTGCACAGTACTCTTCTGCCAGTTGGTTCCAGCGTTTCTTCAATTCTTTTGGTGAAAATTTTCTGTGACTCTGCTGGTGTTCAGCTCGTGCCATCTGGCCTCAATCATAGTAACCAGTGCCTCCACTTCATCCTGTGAGAAACTCTTGGTCCTTGAGCCGCGTTGCATCTTGTACTGCAGCTCCGATTTTTCCACTGAGAATGAAAGTTCTCACACACAACTGGCCCTTTAAAAATGGGCCGAATGCAGACCGGGAGCTGTACTGGGCATGCACACCCATAGCAGTCACGTCAAAAACTTCCTTTACTTTTTCCCGCATGCGCAGAAGGGCGGGGGGGGGGGGGGGTGGTGGGGGGAGGCATCGTTTTTTCGGCGCAGACATTAGGCTCCACCCCCCCGAAGCTAAAGGACAGGCTGCGCAGCGCCAATTTCAAAAAATAGAATGGGGAAACTTGCTAGTTAGTTTTTTGGAGTCGTTGGGGCCAAAAAACGGGTGTAACTCTGGCAATACGCTAAAAAACAGCATTGGGGAAAATTGAGCCCAAGATCTTTACTATTTATCTGTGTTATTATTTAACTGTATTATTATATAATATATTTAATATTATACCTTATACTGAAACATTCTACACTCCACCCCAACCGGAGCCATGTGATCTCCTGGGAGAGGCATAAACCAGATAAAAACCCAGGCCAATTGGTGGGGGGGGAAATCTGGGAAAATTCCTCTCCGACCCATCCAGGCGATCAAAAGTAGTCCAGGAGATCACCCTGGCCCTATTCGATTCCCTGCAGTACTTACCATCGTATCTGCGCCAGCCAACAAGAGGTTATCCAGTCTAATCCCAATTACCAGACTAGTGGCCCATTTGGATCAGTTTGCCCCAGGCCCATCAGGCCCTGACTCCCACCTTTAACGGAACTCCCTCGGAGAGGGAAAAGAACCATTCCCATCCTTAAAGAGACTGGAAACATCAAGGGACACAACCTTCTTCACCCTGTGCTCCATGAACAATTATTGATGGACAGCTGATGTAGGAGCATTGTTGAATGATGATCTCTGTTCACACTGTTGTAACATTGCAGCTATTGAAAGGATACAGAGAGTAACCAGAATGACTGAGGGGACGGAGGGATTAGATTATGGTGAGTGATTATGGAAATTGAGCATGTTCTCACTGGAAGAGAGAAGGTTGAGTGGTGTTTTTAGGATCGTAAAGGGCCTAGGTAATCCAGACCATGACCAGCTGCCTCGCCGTGTCCAGAACAGTAGAACCAGAGAACACGGCCTGCGCTTGAATGGAGGGAAATCCAAAAGGAATCTGCGGAAACAATATCTCCATGAGTGAGTGGTCAATCTACGGGACAGGAATCCTAGGGAGATGGTGGAAGCACTTAATGTTGGCTCATTCCAATGCAGATAAGATTGATTTCTTTCAGAAAACAACATTTTGGGACACAGTAGCTATGTAATTGGAGCCATGCCGTGTGGCGAGTGTATCGAGCTTGGGGGGAACGGGGGACGTTGGACCTGTGGTTCCCAAAGCTCTCCCCCACTGGGGGTTTTCCTCACCTCATGTCTGGGTCTGTGGTAGACTCATTGATAGAGATTGATCACTGTGATTGGTCAACAACTCCATTATCGTTGTATCATGGGATTACCAGGGTGGGAGAAGGTTAACTAGATGGACCTGGGTCTTTTATTTTCTGTCCGAAAGAAGGTTCCATAGACTGATTCCTGGGATGAGAGGATTGTCCTATGAGGAGAGATTGTGTAGATTGGGCCTATACTCTCTGGAGTTTAGAAGAATGAGCGGTGATCTCATTGAAACACGTAAGATTTTTGAGAGGGACTGACAGGGTAGATGCTGAGAGGCTGTTTCCCCCTGGCTGGAGTGTCTAGAACCGGGGGTCTCAGTCTCAGGACATGGAGTCGGCCTGAGATGAGGAGGAATTTCTTCACTCAGAGGATTGTGGACCTTTGGAATTCTCTGCCCCAGAGGGCTGTGATGCTCAGTCGTTGAGTATATTCAAGGCTGCGATCAATAGATTTTTGGACTCTCGGGGAAGCGAGGGATATGGGGATAGTGCGGGGAAGCGGAGTTGAGGTCGAAGATCAGCCATGATCTTATTGATTGGTGGAGCAGGCTCGAGGGGCCGAATGGCCGACTCCTGCTCCTAATTCTTATGTTCTTGTGTCTAGCAATTCCTATATTCCAATATAAGTGTGTTTCTAAGAGTTGCTTATTGAATAATGATTTACTGCTGGGAGTAGCTGGAAATGAGATGAATCTGGACCAACCCAGTAACACATTGCAGCCGGAACATTTCACACAGTTCATTGTTATTCTGCCAACATTTTCCATGCGTCACCACGTTGATGCTTTTCAAAATAGGAAAAATGCTCATTCAAAGAGCCTTGCACCTCGTGAGAATCTGACCCCATCATTTGAATCATTTGATTCAGCAGATAAACAGCTGAACACAGGAACCGGGAGCAGTATTGCTCAGCCATTCGATAAGATCATTCAATAAGTTGCTCAGCAATCTAACTGTTAATGAACCAAACACAACTCGTGCCTTTGCTTCTGTATGTTCGGAGGTGTTCCGAGCGGCTCATTAGCTCAGCCGATTCAATGTGAACGCTCCAGCTCTGACTGTACGACACAATCTCCATTGGGATTGAGGGGTAAAACCTTTGAGAAATAGGTACTTTCTTTCTTCGAGGAACATTGTCGCTCCATTTTAACTTAATAATTATTCTATATATTATTTAATTTTGTTTAAATAGAATTATTCTTGATTATACTGATTCTAATATTGTAGAATCCTTATTTTATTTTAGTGTTTACCATGGAAATTAAATTTATTTTTTGCTTAGTTTTTCGCATGTGTCTATTTGCAGCGCATGTTGCCTGCTGCTTCAAACCCAAGCCATTGGTTTCTTGTTACATTTCTTTCTCCCGTTTTTTGTCTCTTTCCCTCCCTGATCAGTATCTTGTGACTCAATGTGAAATTTATCTGTTTTGTCTTGTAACACTGCTGTGAAGGGCCTTGGGACGATTTACTAAATTAAAAGTGCTATATAAATAAAATATATTATTATTATTATTATTTCTTCTCTTCTCGGGGTAAAAGAACAGACAGAGCCCTGTCCTTTTGTATATGTTCCTATGATCATGGTAATGCTGGCATTGTCCGATCAGCAATATAATGGCACATACAGAGCACATTTTCCCATCTGTCACACTTAGTGCCATATTCAAACTTTTGTCACAACAACTTATATTTATATTGTTACGTATTAATGCTTGGGGTCACCGCAGAGAGTTGTTGATGCCAGTTCGTTGGATATATTCAAGAGGGAGTTAGATATGGCCCTTACAGCTAAAGGGATCAAGGGGTATGGAGAGAAAGCAGGAAAGGGGTACTGAGGTGAATGATCAGCCATGATCTTATTGAATGGTGGTGCAGGCTCAAAAGGCCGAATGGCCTACTCCTGCACCTATTTTCTATGTTTCTACCAGACACCAGAGGGCGCCGCAGTCGGAGGTCGGGCTGCAAGCATGTGGCATGTGTGCTTGGTCACCTGTATGTCAGCTGGGTGCCTTTGTCACGCTGGCACTCTTGGGATGGAATCAAGATGGATCAGGTTACACCTGAGTGAGTTTACAGTAACCAGATTCTTGAGTCATTACAATTGGTGACGAGGCAATTTAAGAACCTTTGCATGCACAATGGGCACTGTTGGAATCCTGGAGAGATTCGTGGAGCGCGAAGATTGGGCGGATTTTGTCGATCGCCTGGTCAGTATTTTGATGCCAACGGCATGGAGGCAGAGGCCTACGCTGTTAGGCGCAGGGCAGTTCTCCTCGCCGTTTGTGGTCCGAAAATTTACGGCCTCATGAAGAATCTTCTCTCGCCTGTACGTCCGGCGGAAAAAGGGTATGAGGAATTGTGTACGTTGGTGTGTAACCATCCGAAGCCAAAAGAGGGGATCATCATATCACGCTACCGCTTCTACACGCATGTTCGTGCTGAGGGCCAGGACGTGTCAGGATTTGTCGCTGACCTGCGACGTCTTGCTGAGCCGTGTAAGTTCGAGAACATGCTGGAAGACATGCTGCGTGATGTCTTCTTGATAGGCATCAGCCCCGATGCGATCCTCAGAAAGCTGTTGGCTGCAGAGACGCTGGATTTGAAAAAGGCCATCGCGACTGCCCAGGCATGCATGACATCGATGAGTCGGAGTTCCACGGCACGTACTGTAAACAAGATGGCGTCGTCTTCGGGCAGAGCTGCTTACGCAAAACCTGCCACTGCTCAGAGCCCGCCAACTGGTTCGATCCAGATTTCATCCTATTGTCATTGTGGGAGCAATCATCGGCCTCATCCGTGTCGGTTTAGACAATACTCATGCAATGAATGTTCGAAAGTAGGGCATCTTCACAGGATGTGTCCACAACGGAGCAAGCGTGGTGCGGCTCACCACGTGGTTGATGAGGACCAGTTCAGTGATGGTCCGGATACGCAACGCGAGGAGGAAGTGAATGGACTGTATTCGTTCCTGAGCAAGAGCCAACCGATAGTCGTTAATATGAAGCTGAATGGCGTGCCTGTATCAATGGAGCTGGACACGGGTGTGAGGCAGTCGATAATGAGCCAAAGGACATTCGACAAGCTGTGGGAACTGAGGCTGTGAAACCGAAGCTGAGTCCAGTCAATGCCAGGTTGCGTACTTACATTAAGGAACTCATACTGGTGCTCGGCAGTGCAGCAATCGAGGTATCATATGACAGTGTGGTTCACGAGCTACCCAGGATCATCCCAGGTAATGGTCCAATGCTGTTCGAAAGGAATTGCCTTGAGAAAATCAAGCTGAACTGAAATGATGTCAAGATGTTGTCCTCAGTGGATGATACTTCGTGTGCTCAAGTACTGAAAACGTTTCCTTCTTTGTTTGAACCGGGCATTGGAAATTTTACAGGAGCCAAGGTGCAGATTCACCTGGACTCCAATGCAAGGCCTGTCTATCACAAAAGCTCGGTCTGTTCCGTATATGATGAGGGAGAAGGTTGAAATTGAGCTTGACAGACTCCAGCGTGAAGAGATCATATCACCGGTCGAGTTTAACGAGTGGGCTAGTCCCATTGTTCCCTTGTTGAAGAGTGACGGCATTGTGGAGACTACAAGGTTACGATTAACTGATTTTCGAAACAGGATCAGTATCCATTACCGAGGGCTGATGACCAGTTTGCCATGCTAGCTGATGGAAAGTCGTTCATGAAACTGGATCTGACATCGGCCTATATGACCCAGGAGCTTGTCGACACTTCGAAGAAACTCACCTGCATCAACACCCATAAAGGACTGTTCGTCTACAGATGTCCTTTTGGGATTCGTTCGGCTGCAGCCATATTTCAGAGGAATATGGAGAGTTTACTGAAGTCCATTCCTAGAACCGTCGTGTTTCAAGCTGACAGTCTGGTCACAGGTCGCGACACTACTGAACATCTGAACAATCTTGAAGAAGTTCTACAGCGTCTGGACAAAGTGGGACTCAGGCTGAAACGCTCGAAGTGTGTATTTATGGCACCTGAAGTCGAATTCCTCAGGAGGAAAATTGCTGCTAATGGCATCAGGCCCACTGATTCGAAAACCGAGGCCATCAAAAATGCACCCTGGCCTCAGAATGTGACAGAGCTACGTCCGTTCCTTGGGCTACTCAACTAGTTTGGTAATTTCTTACCCAGATTGAGTACTTTACTAGAGCCACTGCATGTGTTACTAAGAAAAGGCGACAACTGGATCTGGGGTGCATCTCAAGATAGAGCCTTTGAGAAAGCCAAGAATCTGCTATGTTCAAACAAGTTGCTTGTTCATTATGATCCGCGTAAGCATCTTGTATTGGCCTGTGATGCTTCATCATATGGGGTTGGCTGCGTACTCCAACAAGCAAATGAATCGGGCAAGCTACAACCTGTTGCGTATGCTTCGAGAAGTCTGTCTAAAATGGAAAGAGCTTACAGTATGGTAGAGAAAGAAGCTTTGGCCTGTGTGTATAGGGTAAAAAAAAATGCACTAGTACCTGTTTGGTCTTCGTTTTGAACTAGAAATGGATCATAAGCCACTCATTTCATTGTTTGCAGAAAACAAAGGTATTAATACCAATGCATCGTCCCACATTCAAAGGTGGGCGCTGACATTGTCTGCCTATGATTACGTCATCCGTCATAGACCTGGCACTGAGAATTGTGCCGATGCACTGAGTCGTCTGCCCTTACCCACAACTGAGATGGAGACGCCGTAACGTGCAGATCTACTGTTAGTAATGGATGCTTTTGAGAGTGAAGGAACCCCTGTCACTGCTCAACAAGTTAGGATCTGGACCAGCCATGACCCTATTTTATCGGTTGTGAAACGGTGTGTACTCAGTGGCGATTGGTCTGCCATACCTATGGAGATGCGTGAGGAGACCAAACCTTACAACCGTCGCAAAGATGAGCTGTCCATTCAGTCAGATTGTTTACTGTGGGGTAATCGTGTAATCATGCCTAAGAAAGATAGAGAAAAATTTGTACGTGAACTTCATAGCACTCATCCTGGTATTGTCATGATGAAGTCCATTGCTAGGTCTCATGTATGGTGGCCTGGAATTGACTCTGATCTGGAATCATACGTGCATCAGTGCAATACTTGCATGCAGCTAAGCAAAGTACCAGCGGGATCTCCGCTGAGTCTTTGGTCGTGGTCATCCAAACCATGGTCGAGGATCCACATTGATTTTGTGGGCCCGTTCCTAGGAAAGATGTTTTTTGTCATAGTAGATGCATATTCTAAATGGATAGAGTGTGTTATTATGTCATCCAGCACGTCTACAGCTACCATTGAGAGCCTTTGTATCATGTTTGCTACTAATGGTTTGCCTGACATTGTTGTAAGCGACAACGGATCTTGCTTCACAAGTCTTGAGTTCCAGGAGTTCATGAAACTCAATGGCATCAGACATGTGAGATCAGCTCCATTCAAGCCTGCTTCTAATGGTCAAGCAGATCAAGCAAAGTATGATTTGTGTAACTCAGGGCTCACTGCAGAGACAGTTGTCATGTATATTGCTCAGTTACAGGTCAAGACCTCATACACTTACTGGGGTTCCTCCTGCTGAACTACTGATGAAGAGAAATCTCAAGACCAGGTTTTCTCTTGTTCATCCTGATTTGAATGGTCGTGTTGAAAACAGACGTCAAAGTCAGCAATGGTGTCATGATCGTGTTGCCATGTCACGTGACATCTCGGTCAACGATCCGGTTTATGTACTGAACTATGGTCAAGGTCCAAAGTGGATCGCCGGCACTGTTACAGCCAAGGAGGGTAACAGAGTGTTTATTGTCATGCTCAAGAATGGGCAAACATATAGGAAACACCTTGACCAGGTTAAACTGTGGCACATGGATGAACTGGAACCGAGTGAGGAAGGTGCAGTCAGTGACCAACCGACCATTGTTCACTCATCAGAGGACTCTGCTGACATTACTGAATCTGAACCTTCAGTCTCTGATGTGGTCATGACCACTCCCATCCGATCGGCTACTCAGCCCTCAGTCTCAACGGACTCAGAACGCTCGTCCAGAGCCAAAGTTGAACTGAGACGATCAACGCGTGAGAGGAAAGCCCCAGACCGTCTTAATTTGTAAAAAGACTGTTGTTAAGATTTTAAAAGGGGGATGTTGTTACGTATTAATGCTTGGGGGTCACCAGACACCAGAGGGTGCCGTGGTTGGAGGTTATTGGGTTGTACGCATGTGGCATGTGTGCTTGGTCACCTGTATATAATCTGGGTGTCTTTGGCAAGCTGGCACTCTCGGGCTGGAATAAAGATGGATCAGGTTGCACCTGAGTGAGTTTACAGTAACCAGACTTTAGAGTCATTACATATATAACATCTTTTAACGTAGTAAAACACCCCACAGTGCTTCACAAGAGCGTAATCAAACAACATTTGACACAGAATATAACGTGCATTGTGTGAGGAACAGAAAAAATATATAATGTAGCTCCTGCTATTGCATAAGTTGCCCATCCAAACATATAATAATTCTATCAGGATTTGTCCTTCGGATGAGAGGTTGAACCGAGGCCCCGTCTGCTCTCTCAGGTGGACTTTAAAGATCCCATGGCCACTATTTCGAAGAAGAGCAGGGGAGTTCTCCCCAGTGTCTTTGCCGATATTTATTCCTCAATCAACATCATTATCTGCTCATTATCTCATCGTTGTTTGGGGGGAGCTTGTTGTGTGCAAATTGGCTGCCGCGTTTCCTGCATTACAGCAGTGACTATACTGCAAAAGTGCTTCATTGACTGTAAAGCGCTTTGCTGAGGTTGTGAAAGGCGATATAGAAATGCAAATTCTTTCTTTTCTTTCCAGTAGTGTTTGTTCTTCCCCAACTACATAATAAGTGCAATTAAAGTTGCAACAGCTTTATTTACATCGGCGTTGGGTGTTACAGTGTCACGTGACTGAATACCTACAGTGAGACAAACAAATTTCAGGCTGAACACACCCTTTCGGGATTGGGTGAGGAGCAATTCGGGCCTTTTCATCTTTCATCAGCCGCGGTGAAATCCTAGAAACTGATAGCTCACCATCCTGGCAATCTCCCTCTGCATGCAACATAAGAGGAGGAGGCCATTCAGCCCTCTCGAGCCTGCACCGCCATTCTATCCAATGATCAGACATGCCAATTCTTGACAATCTCTCACAAGACGTGATTTCCGAGCGAAATGAAGCCTCACTCATAATCCTGAGATAGGACACCGAAATCTCGTGCTTTTTTTTGTGACCCCGCCACAAACTGTACCCTAGCCACTGATTCCATCCCTCTCCCCAACTCCTGTCTGAGGCTGAACCAGCCGGTTCGCAACTTTGGTGTCATATTTGACCCTGAAATTAGCTTTCGACCACATATCCACAGCATAACTAAGACGCCCTATTTCCACCTCCGTAACATCGCCCGTCTCTGCCCTCTTGCCTCAGCTTATCCGCTGCTGAAGCCCTCATCCATGCCTTTGTTACCGCTAGACTTGACTATTCCAACGCACTCCTGGCTGGCCTACCACATGCTACCCTACGTAAATTAGAGGTGATCCAAAACTTAGCTGTCCCGTGTCCTAACTCGCACCAAGTCCCGCTCACCCATCACCCCCTGTGCTTGCTAACCTACACTGGCCGGTTAAACAATGCCTCGATTTCAAAATTCTCATCCTTATTTTCAAATCCCTCCATGACCTCGCCCCTCCCTATCTCTGTAATCTCCTCCAGCCCCACAACCCCCACGGGATGTCTGCGCTCCTCTAATTCTGCCCTCTTGAGCATCCCTGATTATAAATCGCTCCACCATCGGAGGCCGTGCCTTCCGCTGCCTGGGCCCCAAGCTCTGGAACTCCCTGCCTAAACCTCTTTGCCTCTCTTTCCTCCTTCAAGACGCTCCTTAAAACCTACCTCTTTGACCAAGCTTTTGGTCACCTGCGCTAACTTCTACTTATGCGACCAGTGTTAAATGTTTTCTCACATAACGTTCCTGTGAAGCGCAGGATTACGTTAAAGGCGCTATATAAATACAACTTGTTGTAAACTCTCACACACGCGGTGATGCGCCTGTGAAAGGGGCTCCAGCAGTTGTGGAGAGGACCACTCGCGCTGGGATCGGTTGTGGCCAGCGGGGACTGACTCAGACTGAAACATGGTGACAGAAGAACATAAGAAATAGGATCATGGCTGATCCGATCATGGAAGGTCCACTTCCCTGCCCGCTCCCCATAACCCTTTATTCCCTTATTGCTCAATCTCTGACTTAAATATATTCAATGACCCAGCCCCCACAGCTCTCTGAGGCAACGAATTCCACAGATTTACAACCCTCTGAGAGAAGAAATTTCTCCTCATCTCAGTATTAAATGGGCAGCCCCTTATTCGAAGACTATACCCTCTAGGTCTAGCCTCCCCCATCAGTGGAAACATCCTCCCTGCATCCACCTTGTCAAGCCCCCTCATAATCTTATACGTTTCGATAAGATCACCCCTCATTCTTCTGAATTCCAATGAGTAGAGGCCCAACCTACTCAACCTTTCGTCGTAAGTCGACCCCCTCATCCCCGGAATCAACCAAGTGAACCTTCTTTGAACTGCCTATAGAAGGAAACTTCTACCTCGAGAAGAACCAAACTTCCTCCTTTTGAAGGAGATTTGTACGCGGCATCCGTGCCCTGGACCCGTCTCAGGCAAGGTACGGGGACAAAGAAACACAGATCACCAGGTCAAGGTGAAGCCAAGGGCGGGAGCGGAATGGCTGAAGAGGGCAAGGCGTAGCGAGACAACTCATGTCAGAAGAGGGACAACCCAACCAAGTGGTTCCAGTACAGCTGCAGATACAATGCTAACTGGAGCACTTCCCACCCAGTAACAAACACCAGCATTTTGTCTTGTTTGTTCCAAGGACATCAGCATTGGGAATTCTGGAATAAACCGCCTCAAAAACCCCCTGGAAACCCACAATCCCGTACGTCGGGCTGAAGTCTCAAAAACGCAACGGTGGGGAGCAGGTTTCTTTAGCCCAGCTTGGATTGGCAGGCTTCAGGTCAGAAGGTTACAAATGCTGCAGTATTCCTTTTGCCAAGCCATTGCAGAACACGGATTACCGTTGCATTTTGCAGATTGTTTCGCAAAACCCGTACGGCTGATAGTTTCCGGATTCAAACATTGCAAAGGAATGTTCCTGTGGGAGGACAAAGGCTCCTGCAATACTGAAATACTCCTGCCAACCACTGTAACACCTGCTGAAACTGGCCCGCTCACTGTAATGCTGGATGGGTGAACTGAACTTTTGCAGAGACAAGGAGGTTTGCATTAGCATTAGGTACTTGAACATACTCTTCAGGTTGGAAGAACAGACCTCCTTTCACGCACTGTCGGAGGGGCAGTACTGAGGGAGTGCTGCACTGTCGGAGGGGCAGTACTGAGGGAGTGCTGCACTGTCGGAGGGGCCGTGCTGAGGGAGCGCCACACTGTCGGAGGGGCAGTACTGAGGGAGCGCCGCACTGTCGGAGGGGCAGTACTGAGGGAGCGCCGCACTGTCGGAGGGGCAGTACTGAGGGAGCGCTGCACTGTCGGCGGGGCAGTACTGAGGGAGCGCTGCACTGTCGGAGGGGCAGTACTGAGGGAGTGCTGCACTGTCGGAGGGGCAGTACTGAGGGAGCGCTGCACTGTCGGAGGGGCAGTACTGAGGGAGCGCTGCACTGTCGGAGGGGCAGTACTGAGGGAGCGCTGCACTGTTGGAGGGGCTGTACTGAGGGAGTGCTGCACTGTCGGAGCGGCAGTAGTGAGGGAGTGCTGCACTGCCGGAGGGGCAGTACTGAGGGAGCACTGCAAGGTCGAAGATGCGACGTTACACCAAGGCCCTGTCTGCCCTCTTCGGAGGCCATAAAATATCCCATAGCAGTATTTCGAAGAAGAGCAGGGGAGTTATCTTGGTGTCCTGTCCAATATTTATCTCTCAATCAACATCACTAAAACAAGTTATTTGGTCATTATCACATTGCTGTTTGTGGGAGCTTGCTGTGCGCAAATTGGCTGGTGTGTTTCCTACATTCCCACAGTGACTACACTTCAAAAAGTACTTAATTGACTGTGAAGCGCTTCGGGACATCCTGAGGTCGTGAAAGGCGCTATATAAATGCAAGTTATTGCCCCTCCGACAGTGCAGGGCTCCCTCAGTACTGCCCCTCCAACTATGCGGCACTCCCTCAGTACTGCCCCTCCGACAGTGTGGCACTCCCTCAGTACTGTCCCTCCGACAGTGTGGCACTCCCTCAGTATTGCCCTTCCCACAGTGCAGCGCTCCCTCAGTACTGCCCCTCCGACAGTGCGACACTCCCTCAGTACTGCCCTTCCCACAGTGCAACACTCCCTCAGTTCTGCCCCTCCGACAGTGCGACACTCCCTCAGTACTGCCCTTCCCACAGTGCAACACTCCCTCAGTACTGTCCCTCCGACAGTGCAGCGCTCCCTCAGTACTGCCCCTCCGACAGTACAGCGCTCCCTCAGTACTGCCCCTCCGACAGTGCTACACTCCCTCAGTACTGCCCTTCCCACAGTGCAACACTCCCTCAGTATTGCCCCTCCGACAGTG
The DNA here is from genome assembly GCF_044704955.1 of Pristiophorus japonicus. Classification (NCBI taxonomy): domain Eukaryota; kingdom Metazoa; phylum Chordata; class Chondrichthyes; family Pristiophoridae; genus Pristiophorus; species Pristiophorus japonicus. Next base: position 10,906,553 of record NC_091991.1, read on the forward strand.
CTACACTCCCTCAGTACTGCCCTTCCCACAGTGCAACACTCCCTCAGTACTGCCCCTCCGACAGTGCTACACTCCCTCAGTACTGCCCTTCCCACAGTGCAACACTCCCTCAGTACTGCCCCTCCGACAGTGCGGCACTCCCTCAGTACTGCCCTTCCCACAGTGCGACACTCCCTCAGTACTGCCCTTCCCACAGTGCAACACTCCCTCAGTACTGTCCCTCCGACAGTACAGCGCTCCCTCAGTACTGCCCCTCTGACAGTGCTACACTCCCTCAGTACTGCCCCTCTGACAGTGCTACACTCCCTCAGTACTGCCCTTCCCACAGTGCAACACTCCCTCAGTACTGCCCCTCCGACAGTGCGGCGCTCCCTCAGTACTGCCCCTCCGACAGTGCGGCGCTCCCTCAGTACTGCCCTTCCCACAGTGCAACACTCCCTCAGTACTGTCCCTCCGACAGTGCAGCGCTCCCTCAGTACTGCCCCTCCGACAGTGCGGCGCTCCCTCAGTACTGCCCTTCCCACAGTGCAACACTCCCTCAGTACTGCCCCTCCGACAGTGCGGCGCTCCCTCAGTACTGCCCTTCCCACAGTGCAACACTCCCTCAGTACTGCCCCTCCGACAGTGCGGCGCTCCCTCAGTGCTGCCCCTCCGACAGTGCGGCACTCCCTCAGTGCTGCCCCTCCGACAGTGCGGCACTCCCTCAGTGCTGCCCCTCCGACAGTGCGGCACTCCCTCAGTACTGCCCCTCCGACAGTGCGGCGCTCCCTCAGTACTGCCCCTCCGACAGTGCGGCGCTCCCTCAGTACTGCCCCTCCGACAGTGCGGCACTCCCTCAAGGAACGTGGTGGCTCAGTCTCCGCCCAGCCACAGCAAGATTTAAGTCCTGGTGGGAGCCCCTTAAAGCCTGTTATGGAACCAATAATGAAACAGAATGGCTTGGCTAGAGTTCAGCGAATGTACACCTAAAGACAAGACGAGGAAATGCACCTTTATATTCTTTTTTTGAAACATGGGCCACATGAGTTACTAGCCTACAATGTGTGTTCTCAAGCTAAGGATTGAAAAGTTGCCTACCTCTGGGAAGAAAGCATTAAACTGCTAAAAACGCTGTTCGATTGATTTGTGGAGCGTATGTGTTAAACAGTGCCCAGATTGTAACCACGGGGGATTTCCAAGATTTAGCAAATGAGAAACAACAGGTACTGTAGCACGGTGGTTATGTTACTGGACGAGTAAGCCAGAGGGACCCGGACTAATGATCCAGAGACATGAGTTGAAATCTCACACCGGCAGCTCGGGAATTTAAATTCAGTTACTAAAATAAGTCTGGAATAAAAAAGCTGGTGTCAGTGATGGTGACCTTGAAACTATCGGATTGTCATAAAAACCTATCAGGTTCACTAATGTCCTTTACGGAAGGAAATCTGCCGTCCTTTACCCGGTCTGGGCCTATATGTGACTCCAGACCCACAGCAATGGGGTTGACTCTTCACTGCCTCTTGAAAAAGCCTAGCAAGCCACAAGTTGTACCAAACCACCACAAAGTATACTCACCACACGGACTGCAGCGGTTCAAGGCGGCGGCTCACCACCATCTTCTCGAGGGCAGTTAGGGATGGCCAATAAATGCCGGCCTTGCCAGTGATGCCCATATCCCACGTACAAATAAGATGACAAGAAGCCGTGTGTTGGCGATAAAGTTAAACTGTTCATTGCTGCTAATGGAGGTTAAGACAATGCTACACTTCAGAGATTCTATGCTGGGGGTCAGAAAGCTTTATGTGAAATTGTCCAGAAACTACTGAAAAAAATGACCATGAACGGACAACATGCTTCAGGGGCTGGGACTGCTACATCCGCATTAACAAAAATGGATTACAATGAAGATACAATTATTAGTTTGACACGATTTCCAGCTGTAACAATGAGAAACAAACAAATGTGAATGAGTGCAACGAGTATCAAGTAGATTCTCCACTGCCCGAATTCCAGTCAGGGGGCAAGTGCTCGATGTCAACAAAATGGGGACACAAGAAAAGTGGTATCCAGCTCTTTGGCAATTGGTTGCTACGCTTCCGATTCTCCCCTATGTCTCTGCTAAATCCTGCAAATCCCCTGGGAGGGCAGACGCACCAACGTTAGCGTCCTCGACCAGGCCAACATCCCCAGCATCGAAGCACTGACCACACTCGACCAGCTCCGCTGGGCAGGCCACATTGTCCGCACGCCCGACACGGGACTCCCAAAGCAAGCGCTCCGCTCGGAACTCCTTCACGGCAAATGAGCCCAAAGTGGGCAGAAGAAACGTTACAAGGACACCCTCAAAGCCTCCCTGATAAAATGCAACATCCCCCACCGACACCTGGGAGTCCCTGGCCAAAGACCGCCCTAAGTGGAGGAAGTGCATCCGGGAGGGCGCTGAGCACCTCGAGTCTCGTCGCCGAGAGCGTGCAGAAATCAAGCGCAGGCAGCGGAAGGAGTGTGTGACAAACCAGTCCCACCCACCCCTTCCCTCAACCACTGTCTGTCCCACCTGTGACAGAGACTGTAATTCCCGTATCGGACTGTTCAGTCACCTAAGAACACACTTTTAGAGTGGGAGCAAGTCTTCCTCGATTCTGAGGGATTGCCGATGATGATGATGATTAGGGTGGCGTGGAGCGTGTTTTCTCCCCAGTGCAGGGAAAACAAAACCATTTTCCGATCCAGAATGCAAAGTTTTATCCGCTGTGGACGGTCTGACCTGCTATGATCTGAAACCTTCCCAACAACTACTGGAAATTGCTCAACGTGCAAAACACCCCAGCCGATGTCACCCCAATCAGTCATTGCAACCTTAAACTGAGATCCATAGCACCATGCTGATAACAGGAAGGATTTAAAAAAAAAGTTTTTTGTAAAGCAACTTCAGATGCACTAATATAGTTTTTGTAAAGAGCTGTGTCCTGTTAGAGATTAAATAAGACACTAATGAGGTTTGTAAACCAAGTGTCAATCCATATTGGTTAATGTTTGAAAAAAAAAGCAATGTTTTCCACCAAATCTCTTGATTTTTAGGAGTTTGTCTCTTGACTTATGAGACGGTGGGGTTGGCATGTCTGGATCCTGGTTGATCTGACCCTCAACCCCATTTACCCGTCTTTGCTCCGTAACCCTAACCCCTAACCCTTTGCTCCGTATCCCTCGATACCCCCAACAATAAGTTATCGATCTCAGTCTTGAAAGCTCCAATTGACCCCCAGCAACCACAGCCTTTTGGGGGTGCAGGCTCAGGGTTCCAGATTCCATGACCCTTTGTGTGAAAAAAAACTGCTTCCTGGTTTCACTCCTGAAGGGCCTGGCTCTAATTTTACGATGATAGAATTGTACAGCACAAAAGGAGGCCATTCTTTGCCAGGAATTTATATTCAGTAAATTACATAAATCTGGAATAAAAAGCTAGTACCTGTATCAGTAATGGTGACCATGACATTACCAGATTGTTAGCCATCTGGTTCACTAATGTCCTTGAGGGAAGGAAATCTGCTGTCCTTACCTGGTCTGGGCCTATATGTGACTCCAGACCCACAGCAATCTGGATGACCCTTAACTGCCCTCTGAAATGGCCTAGCAAGACACTCAGTCGTACCAAACCACTACAAAGAACTATACTCACCACACGGACTGCAGCGGTTCAAGAAGGCGGCTCACCACCACATTCTATGAGTAATTAGGGACGGGCAATAAATGCTGGCCTAAAGGAGGTGTCTGTGCCAGCTCTTATGAAAGGGCTATCCAATCAAGTTCACTCCTTCGCTGTCTAAAATAACTTCTCCTCCTCTCCCCTCTGTGTCAGCTGTGGCGTCGTGGGTAGCACACTCGCCTCGGAGGCAGGAGGTTGTGGGGTTCAAGTCCCACTCCAGTGCTGAGGGAGCACTGCACTGTCGGAGGGGCAGTCTTTCAGATGAGATGTTAAACCGAGGCCCCGTCTGCTCTCTCAGGTGGATGTAAAAGATTCCATGGCACTATTTGAAGAAGAGCAGGGGAGTTATCCCCAGTGTTCTGGCCAATATTTAGCCCTTAACTAACACAGATGATTGGGCCATTATTACATTGCTGTTTGTGGGAGCTTGCTATGCACAAATTGGCTGCCACGTTTCCCACATTAAAACAGTGGCTCGAAAATTGGCTGTAAAGTGCTTTGGGATGTCCTGAGGTTGTGAACGGTGCTACTGACAGACACAGTTGACGTGCTGATGGGAATTAAAACACAGACACCGCTGAATTCTTCTCCTGCAGGAGTGCAGTGGATTAACAAACATCTCCCATTGCACAGCAGGGTTGATCACCTCCGCCAACACAAGCCACCGCAGGAATTTAAAAAAATGATATTCCTGAGGTGTGGGCGTCGTGGGCAAGGCCAGCATTTATTGCCCCTCCCTAATTACTCGAGAAGGTGGTGGTGAACCGCTGCAGTCCGTGTGGTGAGTATAGTTCTTTGTAGTAGTTTGGTACGACTGAGTATCTTGCTAGGCCATTGCAGAAGGCAGTTAAGGGTCATCCAGATTGCTGTGTGTCTGGAGTCACATATAGGCCCAGACCAGGTAAGGACGGCAAATTTCCTTCCCTAAAGGACATTAGTGAACCAGATGGCTAACAATCTGGTAATTTCATGGTCACCATTACTGATACAGGTACTAGCTTTTTATTCCAGATTTATGTAATTTACGGAATATAAATTGTCCAGCTGCCATGGTGGGATTTGAACTTGCATCTCTGGATCATTAATCCAGCTCTCTGGACTACTAGTCCAGTAACATGGACTAACATGGAATCCCACCACGGCAGCTGGGGAATTTAAAGAAAACCCTTGAGGACAGAAATGTCTGAGTGAATGCAATTGCTCGCAGCTAATTAAGTGCCTTTAATCAGCCCGTACCAACAAAGGGCACCGCCCAGCAATGCAGCTGGCTGAAGTCATCATTAAAATCAGATTTACCCCATCCAACATCGCCTATCATGTACAGAGATCTCGGTTTATTGCACGGGGAAACTTCTTTCGAGAGCTACGAGGCTGTGGAATTCACTTCCAGGGTTAGAACACAAGAAATACAGCTATACAAGATATTGGTGAGGCCACACCTGGAATACTGCGTGCAGTTTTGGTTTCCATATTTACGAAAGGATATACTTGCTTTGGAGGCAGTTCAGAGAAGGTTCACTCGGTTGATTCCGGGGATGAGGGGGTTGACTTACAAGGGAAGGTTGAGGAGGTTGGGCCTCTACTCATTGGAATTCAGAAGGATGAGAGGTGATCTTATCGAAAAGTATAAGATTATGAGGGGGCTTGATAAGGTGGATGCAGAGAGGATGTTTCCACTGATGGGAGAGACTAGAACTAGAGGGCATGATGTTAGAACAAGGGGCCGTCAATTTAAAACAAAGATGAGGAGAAATTTCTTCTCTCAGAGGGTTGTTAATCTGTGGAATTCGCTGCCTCAGAGAGCTGTGGAAGCTGGGACATTGAATAAAGTTAAGACAGAAATAGAAAGTTTCTTAAACGATAAGGGGATAAAGGGTTATGGGGAGCGGGCAGGGAAGTGGAGCTGAGTCCATGATCAGATCAGCCATGATCTTATTGAAAGGTGGAGCAGGCTCGAGGGGCCATATGGCCTATCCTGCTCCTATTTCTTATGTTCTTAAATAGGAGCAGGAGTCGGCTATTTGGCCCCTCGAGCCTGCTCCACCATTCAATAAGATCATGGCTGATCTGATCATGGACTCAGCTCCACCTCCCTGCCTGCTCCCCATATCCCCATATCGTTTAAGAAACTGTCTATTTCTGTCTTAACTTTATTCAATGTCCCAGCTTCCACAGCTCTCTGAGGCAGCGAATTCCACAGATTTACAACCCTCTGAGAGAAGAAATTCCTCATCTCAGTTTTAAATGGGCGGTCCCTTATTCCGAGACTCTGCCGCCTAGTTTTAGTTTCCCTCATGAGTGGAAATATCCTCTCCGCATCCATCTTGTCCGGCCCTCTCATTATCTTATATGTTTTGATAAAATCACCTCTCATTTTTCTGAACTTCAATGGGTATAGACCCAACCTATCTTCATAAGTCAACCCCCTCATCTCCGGAATCAACCTCGTGAACCTTCACTGAACAGCCTCCAATGCAAGTATATCTTTTCTTAAATACGGAGACCAAAACTACACGCAGTACTCCAGGTGTGGCCTCACCAATACCCTGTACAGTTCTAGCAGGACTTCTGATTTTATACTCTATCCCCCTTGCAATAAAGGCCAAAGGTTAGTGGTTGAGGCAAAAACTACGTCAGCATTCAAGATTACCTTGGATAGGAGGTTACAGGAAAAGGGGCTGAAGGGATATGGGGACAGAGTGGGTAACTATGATTAAAATGACTTGCTTGTGTGGAGAGTAAACGTTAACACAGGCTGGATCGGCCGAATGGCGTGTTTCTGCCTTGTGACTTCGATGTATAACTGTATAATTTATTCAATTGCACATTGGCCAGTCTGGATATCACAGGATGAATTACGATGCAATATACTGACCTCAATTTGACTTATTTCCAGTTTCAACATCAGGGAGGGTAAATGTGATTAGAACTACTTGCTTGAGTGGGGGGGTAAATGCCAACGTGACTTATTCTCACCTTGCAGCTTCCTGGCCAATCCCTCAGCCAACATCATTAAAACAGATTATCTGGTCATTGCCACGTTCCTGTTTGTGGGAGCTTGCTGTGCGCAAATGGGCTGCCGTTTTTTCCAACATTACATCAGCGACTACTCTTCCAAAAGTACTTCGTTGGCTGAAACAAGACAATTATTGTATCTTTCACTAACCAAAATGGAAACACGCCCAATTTTAATAGTTTCATGTGTGGATAAGTAGCTGATAATCCCAGACACACATAGCTCTGTTAATTACCCTGATACTTCCTGCTCACTGCTTTGCCTTTGCAGGTTTGGCAAGGGTCCCTTTTTGGTATTGTTGCCTTATTGGTGGATTAGGGGATAAATCCTTTGCAGCTGGAGTACTGCGTGCAGCTCTGGTCACCACATTACAGGAAGGATATGATTGCACAAGAAAGGATACAGAGGAGATTTATGAGGATGTTGCCAGGACTGGAGAATTTTAGCTATGAGGAAAGATTGGATAAGCTGGGATTTGTTTGGAAAAGAGGCCGAGAGACTTAATTGGGATGTATAAAATTATGAGGGGCCTCGATAGAGTGGATATATTTCCCTTAGCAGAGAGGTCAATAACCAGTGGGCACAGATTTAAAGTAATTGGTAGAAGGATTAGAGGGGAGTTGAAGAGAAATCTTTTCACCCAGAGGGTGGTGGGGGTCTGGAACTCACTGTCTGAAAGGGTGGTAGAGGTAGAAACCCTCATCGCATTTGGATGTGCACTTGAAGTACTGTAACCTGCAAGGCTACAGAGCTAAGAGCTGAAGTGGGATTAGTCTGGATAGCTCTTTTTCGGCCGGCACAGACACAATGGGCCGAATGGCCTCCTTCTGTGCCATAAATTTCTATGATTTTTTGACTCAGAACCCCCAGTACCTGTGAGCATATATCTGCAAATCAATGGAAGTACCAACTGTGGGACCATCCAAGTAATACTCAAAGACTAAAAGGTTGGATACGAAGGAAATAAGAGGTGTGCAGATTTTATTCCAGATGAACCCATTGGCAGAAAACAAATTAAATTTAATCCCAAAAGCTGAGAGAGTAAATCTTTACACATCAGAATAATGCAGATTTCAGTGCCGTCTTAAGTGACTTAAACCTCATTAGTACCCGTTCTTGAAGCTGGCAAACTGCTCCTAGGATAAGCGGTTTATGTTAATAGGCATAAGTGGCTTAGAGAATAAACCTTCAAAAGATTTAGGAGAAGTTATTCTAAAGGATTTTAGAAACAGGAGGTTTCGGTGAATGCAGTGTGTTGTACACGGTACTTGAAGGATAGTAAATCATTCTTAAAAATTCTCGGGATGTTTGTTCCCGACACAGGGATGATGGGCCGAATGGCCTCGTTTTGTGCTGCATCATTTTGTGTGGGTCTCTCCAGCAAGGCCGGCATTTATTGCCCATCTCTAGTTGCCCGGAGCAGGCGAGGGAGGTAGATCTTGGTGTTGAACCGCTGCAGTCTGCAGGCAGGGGAATTCTAGGATGAGGTACCCAGCGACGGTGAAGGAATGGCGGTAAATGGCCAAGTCGGGGGGGGGGGCGATGGTGTTCCCACACTATTGCTGCTCTGGTCCTCCTTGGTGGCAGAGGTCACAGGGGAGGGAGGTGTTGTCGAAGTAAACTTGGCAAGTCACTGCGGTGGATCCTGCAGATGGTACACGCTGCAGCCACGGTGCGCCAGGTGGTGGTCGGGTGGATACCGAGTCCAGTAACACAGGCACCGATTGAGTGAACTGCTCCGTGTCGGCTGACGGTGAGGATCCTGGGTGGTGCTGTTGCGGCCTCCAGGCAAGTGAGGACTATTGCACTCTGACTTGAGTCTTGCAGTTTGCTGGAGAGGCTTTGAGGGGTCAAGGCACGGATCAGGTCACTCATTCCCAAGTGCAGTACGATTCAACCACATGGTTATGCTACTAGAGTCACATGGACACCAGACTGGGATGGGGAGGCCGGTTCCTTTCTAGAAAAGGACCTGGAAAAAAACAGCGGGGTTTTTATAATGAGATTAAAACTCACTGGGACAGAAATTCCTCTGGGGATCTTCCCACGGGCATTGGTCTCCTCACTGGAGATTTTTTACGAAAGTACACGGTGGTCGAGGAGGCGCCCTGGATTACGATGGGAAGGCCTTCTCTTCCCGCGCTGCGAAGCGCGCTCCCGTCCCACGCAGAAGACGCAGTCACGTGTGACTGCTCAGCCAATCAGGTAAGTATTTCACTTAGTGCTATTAATGGGAACAAAACCAACCACACAAAATAATAAAAAATAAAAAAAACAGACCACAGATATTTAAAATGAATTGAAATTAGTTATTTTTTATAAAAATAAAATACTTTCCCGATTTTTAAAAAGGTTTTTTTTAAATTATGGTTAAAAATAAACTTACCATAGTGGAGAGGGTTTTTTAACAATAAACTATGTGCTTATAATTTTATTTTACAATTTTTTTGTGTGGTTTAAAACACTTGAGCCTATTTTTGGGGACATTTGTCGGGCAAGATATGGGTAAATCCCGCAATCTTGCCCGTACAAATGTCCTCGCTCCCGATCTGGCTACGATCTGTCAAGCTCCAGCAGCTTGACAGGTCGGAAACCCGGTTTTCAGCGCATGCGCATTGCGCGCTGAAAACCGGCTTTTCCGATGCCTTCCCGGGTCCGTTGAAACTCCCTACGGGCCCGGAACATCGGAATTTCTATGCTTTGCTAATCCACTTCCATAATCCCAATGCTACTGTGCATTAAACCCCGTATCAGATTAGTGATGGGGCAATATAATTTAACCAGATGACACAATGAAAACCCTCAACTCCCATTGTTTCACGCGTGGCGAGACTAGAGAAGCCGGGATTGTTTTCCTTGGAGCAGAGAATATTAAATGATAGGGGTGTTCAAAATCGTAAGTAGCCTTGGTAGTGTAAAGAAGGAGAAACTGTTTCCAGTGGCAGAAGTGTCACTAACCACATGACAATGATTTAAGATGATTGGTAAAGGAATCAGTGGGGAGATGAGGAATTAAAAATGTTTTATTTACGCAGCGAGTTGTTGTGATCGGGAACGCGCTGCCTGAAAGGGCAGTGGGAGCAGATTCAATAGTAACTTTCAAAGGGGAATTGGATAAATACTGCAGGGCTGCAGGGGAAGAGCAGGGGGAGTGCGACTAATTGGATCGCTTTTTCAAAGAGCCAGCACAGGCTCGATGGGCCGAATGGCCTCTGTGCTATATCATTCTATGATTCGATGACTAATTGCGGCAGATGCATCTCGACAACAGATTGAATTTATATAGCGCCTTTATGAAGCAAAATACTCTCTGCAGGGAACAGTTCTACATTTTACAGGAAAGAGAAATGCATAAAAAAATTAAAATCATGAGACGAGGTTTTAACGATGGCATTGCTAATTTTCAGAATGACAACATAGCTTTCTTCATTTCAATTCGAGGAGTGCCTGAATAAGAAAAATCCCAGAAATATTCTGAGGATGAGTTTTTTTTGTTGAAATCTTTACACAGATGGTTCATTGGCAAATACCATGTACAGCTGGCACAGAACAAAACAATATTTAGAAACAGTAAATGCCCATTCGCTCCAACATGCCACCCCACAGAAACATTCCCCTTACTGTATCGAATTCTCCCTTTCTACAAATGCCTTTATTTCTCTCAGGAACCAATTTATACTGTTCATCTCACTTGCACTTAGATTGAGCAGACTAGGCCTTTTATTTCCTAGAGTTTAGAAAAACGAGAGGTGATCTCATTGTAATGTAAAACATTCTTACAGGGCTTGACAGGTTAGATGCTGAAAGGCTGTTTTCCCTGGGCTGGGGAGTCTAGAACCAGGGGTCACAGTCTCAGAATAAGGGGCCGGCCATTTAGGACTGAGACGAGGAGGAATTTTGTCACTCAGAGGGTTGTGAATCTTTGGAATTCTCCACCTAAGGGCTGTGGATGCTGAGTTGTTGAGTATATTCAAGACAGATATCGATAGATTTTTGGATACTAGGGGAATAAGGGATACGTGGATAGTGGAGTTGAGGTAGATCAGCCATGATCTCAATGAATGGCGGAGCAGGCTCGAGGGGCCACGTGGCTTACTCCTGCTCCTATTTCTTATTCCTTATGAACCCTGTGTGTGAGAAACTTTCACCCAACCTTCCTTGTGCTATGGCCCTTTTTTTAAAAAATAAAACGTATGCATCATGGTAACGGTACCAGTTAAGACCGTCAGTCAAATTCCTTTTGTAATATTGAAAACTTCAATTAGATCACCACCTTCCTAAACAAAACAGGACCACTTCCTTAATCTTTCCTTACCCTTGGAGTCCTGGCCAAAACTTATCCTTCAATCAACATAAAAAAAAAGTTTACCTGTTTATCACATTGCTGCTTGTGGGAGCTTGCTGTACACAAATTGGCTGCTGTGTTTCCTACATTACAGCAGTGACTACATTCCAAAAGTACTTCATTGGCTGTAAAGCGCTTTGAGACATCTGGTGGTCGTGAAAGACGCTATATAAATGCAAGTCTTTCTTACCCCCAGAAAAGAAAAACGTTGCCCCCTTCTGTACCCCCTCATGGGTAATTACAGACACGGTTAATATTTACATTTGTGCGTTATACCTTCACCATCCAGCTAAAACTTTCATTCCTTTAAGGCACTGTAAAATCAGCACACGAACCCCACCTACTAAAAGACAATTCTAATTTATAAGACAGGATATACCACATTATCCAGTTACATCCATCATCACGCCGAGTACGAGCCAGCTCCAAGCCCAGTGAATTCCCACACTATTATAAGCTCTCAGCACTCGCCATTCCTGGGCTGGGTTTTTCCTGAATGGAAAGATTAGTGACAGACAGATTCCAGCACTATTTACATAAAAGGAACTGCTATTGGGAAGCTGACATCAAGATTAAATCCAATTATTCTTCTCAAAAGATGAAATCACATTTCTATTCATAGTTTGAGGTAATATTTACTGTACGAATTTAATCCGTGAAAACAAGTCTGCGAACTTCACGTTGTGCTATGTGTGTGTGAACAGCCCAAAGCTATTTACACTGATCATTGAACTTCTTAATCTACTCTGCTAATACTCTGCTAATAAACATTGCACGGTTTTGGCAGAAATGTAATTCTTCCTGTAACCATGGCTGCTCGTCTCCTGAGGCACCGATTTAGCATCTCACCTGAAGGATGGTACGTTTGGCAGTGTAGCTGAACTATCTGCCTAGATTATGGGGTCAAGTCTTGGGAATAGGGCTCAATGTCAGCTGTGGTTCAGTGTGTAGGTGGCACACTCGCCTGAGTCAGAAGGTTGTGGGTTCAAGTCCCACTTCAGGGACTTGAGCATGTAAATCTAGGCTGACACTCGGAGTGCAGCACTGTCGGAGGTGCTGTCTTTTGGATGAGATGTTAAACCGAGGTCCCGCCTGCTCGCTCAGGTGGATGTGAACGATCCCATGGCCACTACTTCAAAGAAGAGCAGGGGTGTTATCCCTGGTGTCCTGGGGCCAATATTTATCCCTCAATCAACATAACAAAAACAGATTATCCGGTCATTATCACATTGCTGCTTGTGGGAGCTTGCTGTGCGCAAACTGTCTGCTGCGTTTCCCACATTACAACAGTGACTACACTTCATTGGCTATAAAGCACTTTAAGATGTCTGGTGTTTGTGAAAGGTGCTATAGAAATGTCTTTCTTTTGCCATGGAGCAGAGTGTGTTACCAACTGAGCTACATTTAAAATCATAAACTGACTCAACTATGAAGGGTTATTTGGAATGTAGGCATCACTGGTACAGCAGTATTTATTATCCAGCCCGAGTTACCCTGAGGGCATTAAGTCAACCATGTAGTATGAAAAAAATATTTGCATTTATATAGCACATTTCACAACCTCAGGATGTCCCAAAGCAGTTTATAGCCAATGAATTACTTTTTGAATTGTAGTCACTGGTGCAATATAGCTAATTGGTGCAGACCAGGGAGCGGAATGAGCAGCATGGCGGCATACCACTCCAGGGAGCAGGAGAGCAACGGCAGCGAAGAGGGCGACTGGATTGGACGTCACCAAGATCCAGGTCGCTGATTGGAGCATGGGCAGGTACAGCAGGAGAGACGAGATGGGGAGAAGGAGCGGTGAGAGATTTTAGAGAGAATGGATCGGGGCCAGAAGAGGCAAAGGGCCAGGGGGCAGCACAAGCCAGCCACACTGCGCTGTGTGTGTGCACTAAGTCCGTGCAACAGAGTTGGTCTCCAGTCGTCTTGGTTAATCCTTGCCACTGGATCAAGAGCTAGCCCTGTCGAGCACGTGTGGTGGCTGGTGTGCAACGGCCAACACACGTTAAAAAATCCACGCACAGGCATCTTCCACCCTTCAGGATTTAGTTCGGGATCTGGAATATTAGGTCCTTCATCGAAACACCTGAGAGCTTTTTGACATGGAAGCAAGTCATCCTCGATTCGAGGAACTGCCAATGATGATGATGAGGAGGAGGAGGTAGCTAATTTGCGCAGAGCAGGGTCCCACAAACAGCAATGTGACAGTGACCAGATATTGTTTTTTGTTTTAAATGATGTTGGTGTTAAATATTGATCCCAGGACACCAGGGGAGAACTCCTCTGCTCTTCTTCAAAATAGTGCTGATGGGATCGTTTACTTTCACGTCTCATCCGAAAGACGACACCTCCGACAGTGCAGCACTCCCCCTCTGACATTGCAGCAGTTCCTCAGTACTGCCCCTCTGGCAGTGCAACGCTCCCTCAGCACTGCACTGGGAGTGTCAGCCTAGATTTTTGTCCTCAAGTCTCTGAAATGGGACTTGAACCCACAACCTTCTGACTCAGGATGTGCAGGATACCCGTATTTCAAACTTGTACTACAACAATCTTCACACTTAAATTCAAATCAGTACATATATCTCAAATTATCCTGTAGGCATGAAAGAATCCTTTGTACTTGCTGAATAATTACTCAATCGTGAAAACACACACCAGTTTAAAAACAGGTGTTCGCTGCTTTGATATGAAGCCATGAATGGGAGAGGAATCCTATAATTACAGCAAGACATATGCCAATATGTACCTTGTAGTAAAAAGTCAGCTACACCTTAAATAAAGTCACCTCTCCTTATGGTGCAGTGACCAAAAACACCTGGTATGACACCTAATACAAGACAAATATTTATATATCGCCTTTGATGTAATAAAAAGTCCCAAGGCGCTTCAAAGCAATGTTATCAAACAAATAAAATGACACCAAGCCATATAAGGAGATGCTAGAGCAAATTACCAAAAGCTTGGTCAAAAAGGTAGGTTTTAAGGAGAGTGTTAAAAGAGGAAGGAGAGGCAGAAAGATTTAGGGAGGGAATTCCAGAGCTTAGGACCCAGGCAGTTGAAGGCACAACCACCAATGGCGGAGCAATTAAAATCGGGGATGTTCAAAAGGCCAGAATAGGCGGAGCACAGAGGTCTCGGGGGAATTATAGGGCTGGAGATAATAACGTTTATTTATATAGCGCCTTTAACATAATAAAACATCCCAAGGCGCTTCACAACAATTTTACAACCTGTTAGATATTGACCATTGAGGAAAAGAGAAAAAGCGTGAGAAGGCAGTGTAAAAAGAGGTTAAAGGCTCTAGTCCGAAGTGGCAGTCAAAATGCGCACGCAGATAGACAGAGACAAAAAAACATTAATAAATTCAAATTATATTGTAAATAATACGAGTATACAATAGTAAAATCAGTATAATAAAGATTAATTATAATTAACAAAATTAAGTCTATACCATAATTATAAATCAAGTTAAAATTAGAAAATCAGCAACTGAAGCAAATGAAATCAGTTATTAGCTGTCGTTAAGATTCATTCCCTGTCCTGTGATTCAATTAATCTGGAAGAACCAATCACTGTTCTCTCCATCCTTGTGATGTCATAATTTTATTACTTTTTATTTCTCATTTTGTCGTCTTGATAGGACCTGTAATAACTCCAGGCTCGAGCTGCCTCCGTTGTCAGGAGACGCTGATGTTTAAATCTCCCTTCAGCTGCTCCAGGCTCAAGCTGCCTCTGTTGTCAAGGAGACGCTGATGTTTAATTCTCCCTCCAGCTGCCTCCATTGTCAGGGAGATGCTGATATTTAAATCTCCCTCCAGCTGCTCCAGGCTTGTGCTGCCTCTGTTGTCAGGGAGACCCCTATGTTTAGATAGGGCAGGGGAAAGGCCATGGAGGGATTTGAAAACAAGGATGAGAATTTTAAAATTGAGGCGTTGCTTAGCTGGGAGCCAATGAAGGTCAAGGAGCACAGAGGAGACGGGAGACTAGAAAGATCCCGGGTTCAATGTCTGATCTAGAATGAGTTAGCTGCTCTCAGTTGGAACACCATTGGCCTTCGTCATGGATAAAGACACAAGCGCTCAATCCAGATTGATGTCAGTACACAACTGTACAGACACACTGACCGGCCAAGGAATAGTGTCGCTCCCATCTCTAAATTCCTCCAGCCCTACAACCCTCTCAGATGTCTGCGCTCCTACAATTCTGGCCTCCGATTTCTTTTGCCCCACCATTGGCGGTCGTGTCTTCAGCTGCCTGGGTTTGAAGCTCTAGAATTCCCTCCCTGAACCTTTCCGCCTTTCACTCCTCCTTTAAGACGCTCCTTAAATCCTACCTCTTTGACCAAGATTTCGGTCACCTGTCCGACTGTCTCCTCAGGTGGTACGATGTCAAATTTTTGTCTGGCAACGTTCCTGTGAAGCGCCTAGGAGCGTTGTACCACGTTAAAGGCGTTGTATGAATACAAGCTGCTGATGCAATCTATCCCGTGCAAATCCGGCCAAATGCAGAAGCCTCCTATAAAGAGCTGCAGAGGGGAGACCTGCGATCGATTACTTTTCCTACTTCCTGGTCTCCTCACAGATTTAAATTTCGAAGAATGCTACCTGGGCTCATTTTCCCAGATATCATGGATCTGATCATGGATGCATGAGGATTGAACAACAGCTAGAAGGAAAATCCAATTCAAACTACACACAAAAAAAATGTAAATGAAGATTTTCAAGAGAATGAAGACATTAATTCAATGAGGCAAACTTCACCTTGTATCCAGAAACTGCTTCTCCCAACGGGAAACATAAACTTGAAATTTTACAGCACAGGTGCAGGCCATTTGGCCCAACAGGTCCATGCTGGAATTTATGCACTACATGAGATTAACCCTCCCCATACTTCATCTCATCCCATCAACATAACATAGGACCAGGAGTAGGCCATTCATCCCCTCGAGCCTGTAACCTTCTATTCCTTTCTCCCTCATGTGCTTATCTAGTTCCCCCTTAAATGCATCTATACAATTCGCCTCAACCATTCCATGTGGCAGCGAGTTCCACATTCTCACCACTCTCTTGGTAAAGGTGGTTCTCCTGAATTCCCGATTGGATTTAGTGACTATCTGATATTTATGTCCCCTAGTTTTGGAATCTGCCACAAGTGGAAACATTTTCATGGTCTATCCTATAGAAACAGGAGGCGGCCATTCAGCCCCTTGAGCCTATTCCGTCAGTCAATTAGATCATGGCTGATCTGTATCTTAACCCCATCCACCGGCCTTGGTTCCATAACCTTTAACAACCCTTACGCAACAAAAATCTACCAATCTCAGTTTTGATATTTTCAACTGACCTCCAGCCTCAACAGCTTTTTGGGGGAGAGAGTTCCAGATTCCCACTGCCCTTTGTGTGAAGAAGTGCTTCCTAACATCACCCCTAAACAGCCTGGTTCTAGTTTTAAGGCTTTCCCCCCCACAATTCTGGACTACCCCACCAGAGGGAATAGTTTCTCGCTCTATTTATGCTATCAAATCCTTTAATCATTAATTCAATTAGATCACCCCTTAAGCTTCTACATTCAAGGCAATACAAGCCTAGTCTGTTGCAACGTCCCCTTAATTTAACACATTGAGCCCCGGTGTCATTCTGGTGAATCCGCACTGCAAATTCAAACCACTTCAATAATTTTAAAGACCTCGATCAGATCTAGAGAAAAATTAAATCTTTCCTCTCAGTTCTGCTAACATCTTTGTCATTTCTGTTGCACTTATCCAGTGCTTCTATATCATTTTTGTATTATGGAGACCAGAACCGTGCACAGTGTTCCCAGTGTGGTTGAACCAAAGTTGAACATAAATTCTCTGCTTTTGAATTATTTTCCTCCAGATTATTCCCCTTCGTATCATGATGCGTGAAAGCAGGAAAGTTGGGTTCAAAATGAGACCCTTATCTGCAGTGGAGAAAATAATCTGTCCAAACTCACATGGACAATGCTTCCCAATCTCTGCCCAGTTATTGACAGAATATTCATTTGTATCTGCAAGTTGAACATATAAATGTGGGCACATATCGTATTGTGTGTGTCATGTACAAACTACTTCCATGAAGTTATCATCATCATAGGCAGTCCCTTGAAATCGAGGAAGACTTGCTTCCACTCCAAAAGTGAGTTCTTAGGTGACTTAGGTAAAGGAATTATAGTCTCTGTCACAGGTGGGACAGACAGTGGTTGGAGGAAAGAGAGGGTGGGACTGGTTTGCCGCACGCTCCTTCCGCTGCCTGCGCTTGATTTCTGCATGCTCTTGGCGACGAGACTCGAGGTACTCAGTGCCCTCCCGGATGCTCTTCCTCCACTTAGGACGGTCTTTGGCCAGCGACTCCCAGGTGTCGGTGGGGATAAGAACATAAGAATTAGGAACAGGAGTAGGCCATCTAGCCCCTCGAGCCTGCTCCGCCACTCAACAAGATCATGGCTGATCTAGCCGTGGACTCAGCTCCACTTACCCGCCCGCTCCCCATAACCCTTAATTCCCTTATTGGTTAAAAATCTATCTATCTGTGATTTGAATACATTCAATGAGCTAGTCTCAACTGCTTCCCTGGGCAAAGAATTCCACAGATTCACAACCCTCTGGGAGAAGAAATTCCTTCTCGACTCGGTTTTAAATTGGCTCCCCCATATTTTGAGGCTGTGCCCCCTAGTTCTAGTCTCCTCGACCAGTGGAAACAACCTCTCTGCCTCTATCTTGTCTATCCCTTTCATTATTTTAAATGTTTCTATAAGATCACCCCTCATCCTTCTGAACTCCAACGAATAAAGACCCAGTCTACTCAATCTATCATAAGGTAACCCCCTCATCTCCAGAATCAGCCTAGTGAATCGTCTCTGTACCCCCTCCAAAGCTAGTATATCCTTCTTTAAGTAAGGTGACCAAAACTGCACGCAGTATTCCAGGTGCGGCCTCACCAATACCCTGTACAGTTGCAGCAGGACCTCCCTGCTTTTGTACTCCATCCCTCTCGCAATGAAGGCCAACATTCCATTCACCTTCCTGATTACCTGCTGCACCTGCAAACTAACTTTTTGGGAAGGACCCCCAGGTCCCTCTGCATCTCAGCATGTTGTAATTTCTCCCTATTCAAATAATAGGATGTTGCACTTTTTCCAATGTTTCTTGAAATGTTTCCTTGAAATATTTCCTCGGTCCACCTTGGGCTTGCTTGCCGTGTAGGCTCAAGAGTTGAACCTACCTTGACATGTCAACGCAGGAGAACAAACATTTTTGGTGCCTGCCTAACTGACCATCCTACAAAAACGCAGGAGTCAAGTGTGATTTATAGCATTGTACAATTTATTTAATCTTTAACTTGTATTCTTTGCAACCAAATGTCAACAAGCCAGAAATAAAACAATGTACAACCTTGGAATATAGAACATATTTCATGTGTGCCACATAACCCAAGGGGAACTGCTCGCCCGTGAGCTGGCAGTGTGAGCTGGGAGAGGGAGGAAGACTCAAAGCAGCTGCGTACTCTCAACAACATGAGCGCAACAACTCCAGCCCAATGCATGTCCACTACTGTATTGGACCAAAGCTCAACCACTAAATCAGCAAGCACATCTTGAATTTGAAACAAAAACACAACATATGCAAATGAAAGTGTCGGGTAGCAGAGTACAGCCTGGCTTCTGCTGGTGGAGGAGCAGTCTTCAAACAGCGTTTGCGTGGCTTGTGTAACCAGCTCCCGTAGCATGTGGGCCTCCTTCAGCCCGAGGAAGGCCCCGTTTCTCGCCAGCGCCGGAAGCAGGTTTTGCCGAGGAACCAATGTTGCTGTTCAGCTACTCGGCCGGGCGATGGCCTGGAGGTCCCACGCAGGCCGGTCACAAAGCGGCTCCGGAATGGAAAAAACGGCACACACACACACGGAAATTTGAATGGGCCGCGCACCCACCCAAAAGAAAATTAGAGGGAACAATGCTGGAGACGCGGTGACGCACAACTCTGCCTGTGCGTTGTCCAAAAAGGTCACTGGCAGCTTGCATGTACGTGGAACAGTACAGCTGGTGTACAGTAAAAACCATCAGGCAACAGACTGCAGGATAGTGACTCAGTCAGCCATGATCTTAATGAATGGCGGAGCAGGCTCGAGGGGCCAAATGGTCTTCTCCTGCTCCTATTTCTTATGTTCAGCTCACTCTCCCGTGACCCACGCTGCAATCTAAAAGCAGTTAATAATTGTAGTCACGGCCATCTTCAACATTCGGATTCCGATCCAGTGCTGCGCTTACGTCGGATATGATGTCAGAGCGCGAGGGTAAATGGTGCCCACTGAACAGTATCCGGTTTTAAATTTGAGGATGCAACATCTGGAAGAACGGGATCCAGGATGAAACTGAAGACCACACCGTATGGGAGCAGTGTGCCTATCTATTCACAACACACATCCTCAAAGCAGTGGAGACACCGTCATCCACGGAGAACCCAGCACTGAATTAATAAACTGAGCGCTGTGCAAAATGGGGGCGGGGGGGGATTCCACATTTACTCGGACATGGAATTGTATCTCCAGAATAAGTCTCACAACCAAAAGGGTTTACATTATTTTTTAAAGCTGCCTGGACAGAATTGCAACCAATTTTAACCTCAGTGCTAACTTTTAACAGTTTTACTAAAAACCCTTTTCTCACCCCCACCTCCCCCCCCCCCCCACCCCCACTCCAAAAAATTATTTTTTGCAGAGTATAAATCGCATCATCAGATTCGGAGCAGCAACCTGCCTTCTGCTGCTAGGATTCGGGGACAGGCTGACCGTCGCTTCTTGTCCCGAGCTGAGACTGGGCAATGTCCGCCAATGCGCTCTGGATCTTCTCCAACAGCACGTCTCCCCGGTAAACCACCTCTTCCAGCCGAGCTGCCGCCTCGTGATTCTCCTCCTCCAGCTGACGTAAGCTAGCAGCCTGGATATTGGGAGAGACGACAGGGTTAGCTCAGTGCGTCGGCCACGTATACCTGATGCATTTATTCCACGCAAACATTTGAAAACCGGCGACTACACGTGAGCAGACAGACACGAATCCAGACTTCCCCATTAAACACGAGTCAAGCAGTGCTGAGGGAGTGCTGCACTGTCGGAGGTGCGGACTTCTAAATGAGACGTTAAACCGAGGCCTCTTCTAGCCTACATTACAACAATAACTACACTTCAAAAAGTACTTCAATAGCTGTAAAATGCTTCTGGGACATCCGGTGGTTGCAAAAGGCACTATATAAAAAGGTAAGTATTTCTTTTATTCTCTCGGGTGGCGAGATCATCATCCAAATGGCACTATTCAAAGAACAAGGGAGCTGTCCCAGCATCCTGGCCAACACTTATCCCTCAACCAGCACCATAGCTTTTGTGGGATCTTGCTGTGTGCAAATTGGCTGCCACGGTTCCTACATTACAACAGTGACCACGCTTCAAAAGTACTTCGTTGGGGAGCATCCTAGGGCCTAAATTTCCCAATCCCCTTTTTCCGGCGCACTCCCCCGAGATGCGTCGACTTTGTGCGCTCAAAACGGCGCCAAAAAAACGTAAAGATTCTGGCCATTCTGCTGTGTGTCCCGGGTCCTGGTGCGGCGTTTCTCGTGGAGTAGGGGGCGGAGCTACAGCCCTGCGCCGAAAACTGAGCCGGCAGCTGTCCGAATGCGCAGTAGAGCGTTTGCGCATGCGCAGTAGCTCCTCCCATGATTGTGATGATGATGCCTGCAGTGTGGGACCCAACGCGTCCGCCTCTATCCCGGGCCGAGTGGCCTGCCGCACAGTTCGGCCGCTGCTTTCCCGCGCTGAGGGCTACAAGAAACAGGTTGGTGCGGGGAAACTTTTGATGGGGGGGGGGGGGGCGCGCGCATGCGCGGTAAGAGTTTGGATCGGGGGGGAAAGAGAGAGAGAATCTTCAAAGATTTTCCAGTACTTTAATATCTAGCTATCTTTACTAAAAATTCCCTATTTGCAGTATTTTACAGCTCACCCATTACTGCATAGAATTCTAAAATATTACTAATTATCAGAGTCACACGACACAATGCTGGACACCAAAATTGAAGTTTACATTTTGACATGCTTTTTTTGTTAAGCCTGACGTTTTAAATTTCTAAACTTAGTCAGGGCAATTCTTTGGTGCTGCAGAAGTCAAAATGCTATCGAGTTATAGCTATTTTTCTTCGACAATTTACATCCTTATTTGGACTAACGAACCCAAATATTTGTAGTGTTGTGTAAGTAGCAAAATGTTCATTGACCAAAAGCAGCAAGCAGTAACCATAAGCTGCTGATTACCGGCTTTGCGGTTGTGGTTCTGCATCATGCTCTGTCCTTGACACTGATGCCGCACACGAATCCATTAGGCGAGAGCGTTGGTGCTCTTGATCTATTATTTACAAAGAAAACCCTCCCCTTGCTTAAGTGGCCCCTATACATCAGCCTTCATTACAAGATCATTTTTATTCTTGTAAAAGCCCCATACTCATAAATCAGGCTGATAGCACCTACACCCTGTCCGGTCTCGCTGCTTCAGATTTTAAAAAAGACTAGCATTCCTATCATAACACTGTCATTTGGAAGCTACCTGCGCTGATTTCTTAGCTCTCCGCAAGGGTTTTCTGTGCGGCCACATACGCTGGCCTTAGTTTGCAGCAACTATTAGCTGTCCAAACTGACTTAAATAGCCAAAACAGGCGTAGGGGGCTGATATCGCCCCCTTTTGAAAAAAAAACGAAACTAAAAAAAACCTAACTAATTCACTTACAGTGCCTTAAATTAAATGTGCAGAACGGGGATTTTTAAGATACTCCAGAAAAATCAAGTTGCTCCAAATAAAACAGCAACTCCTGGCCAAATTTGGGCCCCTAGAGTGGTGAAAGGCACTTTATAAATGCAAGTTCTTGCCTTCTTGGTTTCTTATTGACAAAGAAAGGCATTACCTCATCCCCTGGAAGTGAATTGCCCAAGAAGCTTAGCTGATATAATGCTGCACTGGAAGTTGCACAACTTCCATTTTCATAACACTTTCTTGTTTGATCCTTAGTTTTATTTTACTTTAAGGGCGGCTATATATTTCATTTCCTCTTAGCCGCACAGCACGCGATCCTCGTTTACCAGTCTATAAGCAGCTTATACTGAACACGAGCAGAACTCCGGTGGCATTGCTCTCCTGACCGCCTCTGTAAACTTCCACTCCTCCAAAACTCTGCTGCCCCGTATCCTAACTCGCACCAAATCCCACGCACCCGTTGCCCCTGTGCTCGCTGATCTACACTGGCTCCCGGTACAGCAACAGCTTGATTTTAAAATACTCATCCTGGTTTTCACATTCCTCCCATGGCCTCACATCCCCGCCTTCTGCAATCTCCTCCAACCCGACAACCCTCCACAATCTCTGCGCTCCTCCAATTCTGATCGATCACATCCCCGATTTTCACCGCTCCACCATTGGCGGCCGTGACTTCAGCTGGCTAGGCCCCAAGCTCTGGAATTCCCTCCTTAAACCACTCCACCTCTCCTCCTTTAAGACGCTCCTTAAAACCTATCTCTTTGACCAGTCTTTTGGTCACCTGTCCTAATATCTCCTTTGACTGTCAAATTTATTTTGGTAACGCTCCTGTGAAGCGCTTTGGGATGTTGCTATGTTGAAGGTGCTATATAAATGCAAGTTGATGTTGAGTATTGCTTTTGAACACAGAGGTATCTTACCATGTAACGAACAATGTATAATTCTGCTGCTAACATCCATCTGTGTCACATAAGGCCACAAAGCCCCACTGTTTAGTCTACAGCCCCAGATCCAAGGGCAATTGTTGGGTGGCCATACAATATTCACTTCACAACCCACAATCAATAATCTCTAAACAGCCGACCATACGAGGCTTTTGCCAATAATTCCTTTCTATAATCAACCTCCTCCAGATTTCATACCCTCAGTGTGTACAACCTCCAATACTTTTACATTGCATTGTCTGAACTTTTATATCCTCCATATCCTTCAATGCGGCAATGAACATCTTGGGCATCTTCCAAATTTCCAAAACTCAACCTCCTCACATCTTGCCTTTGTTAGTTTAACCCTTATCTCTTCATGTGTTGACAATCTTGGCCTCACCATCGCCTTGGACCTTGAGCAGCTTCTACGGAGCCAAGCATTCCCCTTGAAAATGCTACACATTCCCCGAGCTTCAGTTTTAGTTTAATAGCAAGGTGATCTCATTGAAATGTTAAAAATTCTTACAGGTTTTGACAGGGTAGATGCTGGGGAGTCTAGAACCAGGGGGTCACAGTCGCAGAATAAGGGGTCGGCCATTTAGGACTGAGGTGAGGAGAAATTTCTTCATTCAGAGGTTGATGAGGTCGTTGAGTGTATTCAAGACGGAGATTGGTAGATTTTTGAATATTAAGGAAATCGAGGGATATGGGGATAGTGCAGGAAAGTGGAGTTGAGGTAGAAGATCAGTCATGATCTTATTGAATGGCGCAGCAGGCTCGAGGGGTCGAATGGCCGACTCCTGCTCCTAATTCTTATGAAAAACACTTGAATTAAATTGCTACCACTATGCTGTGGATAGCCCATGCCGAGAAGGGTTTCCAACTCTGATTGGATGTATTCCTCGAGGTTTAATTACATGACCTCCTGCCTCCAACCGCCCCGCCCCCGATTACCTGACTCAAGAACATGGGAATTAGAAGCAGGAGTGGGCCATTCCGCCCCTCAAGCCGGCACCACCATTCAATATCATGGCTAACGTTTGACCTCAACTCCACCTTCCTGCACTGTCCCCATATCCCTCGATTCCCCTAGAGCCCAAAAATTTATCGATCTCAGCCTTAAATATACCCAATGACTGAGCATCCACAGCCCTCTGGGGCAGAGAATTCCAAGAGTCACAACTCTGAGTGGAAGAAATTCCTCCTCATCTTGGTCTTAAATGGCCAACCCCTTCTCCTGAGACTGTGCCCCCTGGTTCTAGACTCTCCAGCCAGGGGAAACAGCCTCTCAGCATCTACCCAGTCAAGCTCACTCACAATCTTGTATGTTTCAATGAGATCACCTCTCATTCTTCTAAATTTCAGAGTATAGGCCCAATCTGCTCAATCTCTCCCTAGAAGATAACCCCATCACATCCCAGGGGTCAATCATGCCTAGCCTTCCCACATCAATCGGAAAGCGAAGCGATTACCCTATTGGATGATTCTAGACTCTCAGGCATGCCTTCTCCTTCCATCGCCAATATTTTCATAGCTGATAAATTATCAGAATCGCAGAGCCAGGAGGCCATTCGGCCCATCGTGCCTATGCCGGCTCTGTGAAAGAGCGATCCAATTAGTCCCACTCCCCCTGCTCTTTCCCCATAGCCCTACAAATATTTCCCATTCAAGTATTTATCCAATTCACTTTTGAAAGTTACTATTGAATCTGCTTCCACCACAGGCAGCGTGTTCCAGATCATCACAACTCGCTGTGTAAAAACATTCTCCTCTCCCCTCAGATTCTTTTGCCAATTATCTTAAATCTCTGTCCTCTGGTTACCGACCCTTCTGCCACTAGAAGCAGTTTCTCCTTATTTACTCTGTCAAAACAGTTCATGATTTTGAACACCTCTATCAAATCCCCTCTTAACCTTCTCTACCCCAAGGAGAACAACCCCAGCTTCTCCAGTCTCCCAGTGTTTAAAGAAAATGTAGGGAAAAAAAAAAACACAAAAAAAGAACTATCCCCTATGATTCTTCTCCTGGTGTTGCTCCCGGTAGTATCCCGGAGATTAATCTTTCATTCCTGGAGACTCCAGGCCAATCCTGGAGGGTTGACGATGCTAATTACCTTTAGTGGACTTTCTATGCTGCAAACAAAACTCAAAACTATTTAAAACACGACTTTCCGAATCATGGCCAAGGACAGGGTTAATTTCTGGAAGCTACAATGGGAGGAACCTCCTTAACTTAAACCTTTGTTTTAGAAAGACACAAGCACGTACCAAGTTTCTGTAGAAATACTAAAATTAGATGACAGTTTAATTGCCGCAAACGCTAGCGAGCTCGGCAGGATGTGAAACAGATTTCGAGGTCTCATACTGCGAGGTGTGTCGGTTAGGAAATGTAACAGCACAGATTGCCCTGTAATCCAAACTACTTAACAGGAAAATAATTTATTGTTTCCACAGCAAATCAGTAAATATTTGTGATACTGCGAGACAGCTAAATTTATAGTCAGTTTAAGTGATAATTAATTACAAGGCTGACACATTCATAAAAGTAGAAACTTGGAAGTGTTTTATTGGGGGACTCGAGGAAGAATTTATTTATCTAGCACCTCGAATCAGGTCTGAAAAGTCACAGAGCACTTCTGAAGTGCAGTAACGATTAGCACACAAGTAGGGAGGTGATTTTGCTCACAGCAAGGCCCCACAAACAGCAATGTGATGAACGATCAGGTAATCTGCTTTTTTTGGTGGCAGTCATTGAGGGAAGAATGTTGGACAGAACATGGTGCGATCACCCACCTTTCCTTCAAACACGGTCACAATATCCACCTGAGTCACTGGAACAGGCAGCCACAATCTGAGTTAACACAGGCCCAAAAATTGTGGTCGTAGGCTTCCCGCGGGCGAAATTCTTTTTACAAAAATACCCGGTGGTCCCGGAGAAAGGTAGACTTGCGCTCCGAGGCCCAGCTGCACAGTTCAGCGTACGGGAACATGTATTCCGGGATCGTATGTGTATCCTGGGATCACATGGGCCTGGACCACCAATCACAATGTAGTATTCTCATTTGTAGTAATGGGAGCTCCGAGCTCGGTTACTATCAATGAGAATGCCCCTAAAAGCAAATAAAACACAAACATAAATTAAAAAAACACTTCACTTTAAAAAAAAAAAAATGAATAGAAATTGCATGTTTTCGAGAAAACATTATTTTTGCGAATGTTAAAAAATGTTTTAATAGTGTTCAAAATAAACTTGCCTTCATAGACAGGGTTTTTAATATAAAAATAAGTAATAACATTTATTTTTTCTATGTTTTAAAACTCTTATGCTGGTAAAAGTAAGCTATGCGCCTGCTTTTACCAGGCGCAAGAGTTTGAAGGACATTCACTGGGCAAGAGTTGGGCAAATAGCCCAAATCTCCGCCCGCGAATGTCCTTCTCCCGGAGATGCGTGCGATCTGTCAAAAGACAATTAGACAGATCGCAAAAGCCGATTCTTGGCGCATGCACATCGCAAGCACTGGCATGCGCGAGGCCTCTTCATACGCACCCGGAGAGGCCGCAATTTTCAGGCCATTCCTTCCAAAGGGCAGCACCTTCAGCAAAGCTGCACCACCCCCTCCCCCACCACACTACTGAAGTACCAGCCTAGATTGTGAACTCAAGTCTTGGAGTGGGGCTTGATCCCGTAAATCTCCCAAGCTGTGGCGCTCGTACACAACCGACCAGGTCAAGTGCAAACAAACCAGCTCAAAAAGCACACAGTGCACAATACGTCAGTGCAGCTTAATCACATCGCTACTTCTCGGAGCAAATGACGCAGTGTATTCCTTTTGGGGTGCAGCGACTGATCTAAACAATCACGGGAGCCTTTCACGGCAGCAGTGCCCCACACCCAGCATGGAGAGCCACAAGGAGTCAGTACTTTTGCTTTTTGTGGTTGTGGAGTAAGGAATGAGAGCCAGGAGAGCGCGTCCACTTCCTCTTCAGTTACTGCCACAGGATCGTTGAACATCCCCCTGAACAAGTGGATGGGACCCTGGTTTATAGAACTCCACCAAAGAGATCATCATGGTGCAAATGCTTCTGTAATTTAATTTGTGGCTCCCCCCCACCAAAACAAACAAAAAAAAAATCACCATCTTACAAAGTAATTCTGCTTAATTTTACACAATATTGCATACATCTTTACAGCACAGAAACAGGCCATCCGGCCCAACTGGTCCGTGCTGGTGTTTATGATCCGTACAAGTCTCTTCATCTAACCCCGACAATATTCCCTTCTATTCTTTTCTCTCTTGTGCTACCCCTTAAATGCATCTATACTATTTCAGCTCAACCACTCCCTGTGGCAGTGAGTTCCCCATTCTCACCACTCTCTGGGTAAAGAAGTTTCACCTGAATTCCCCATTGGATTTATTGGTGACTATCTTATATTGATGGCCCCTAGTTCTGGTCTCCCCCACAAGTGGAAACATCTTCTCTACGTCTACCCCATCGAATCCTTTCATAAAGGTATAATATATACCTTCATAAAAAGGTACAATATGAGGGGTGACTTAATATAGTCGGACACCCCTCAGCCTTCTCTTTTCTAGAGAAAATCGCCCGGCCTGTTCAGCATTTCCTGATAAGTTGTGACTTTGAGCTACTTGTAGCTCAAAAATTCCCCCCTCCTGATCCCGCTCCGATATGTTCTGTAGCCATTTTACTTCCTCTTCAGTGTCAGCTGTGGCTTAGTGGGTAGCACTCTCGCCTGAGTTAGAATGTTGTGGATTCAAGTGCCACTCCAGGAATTTGAGCACATAAATCTAGGCTGATACTCCAGTGCAGTGCTGAAGGAGCGCTGCACTGTCGGAGGGGCAGTGCTGAAGGAGCGCTGCACTGTCGGAGGGGCAGTGCTGAAGGAGCGCTGCACTGTCGGAGGGGCAGTGCTGAAGGAGCGCTGCACTGTCGGAGGGGCAGTGCTGAAGGAGCGCTGCACTGTCGGAGGGGCCGTCTTTCAGATGAGACGTTAAACCGAGACCCTATCTGCTCTCTCAGGTGGACGTAAAAGATCCCATGTCATTATTTCGAAGAGGAGCAGGGGAGCTATCCTGGTGTCCTTGGGTCAATATTTATCCCTCAAATCAACATAACAAAAACAGTTCATCTGGTCGTTATCACATTGCTGTTTGTGGGAGCTTGCGTGCAAATTGGCTGCAGCATTTCCTATATTGCAACAGTGAATACACTTCAAAAGTACTTAATTGTCTCAAAGCACTTCACAGCCACTCAGTGGTCATGAAAGGCACTACATAAATGCAAGTCTTTCTTTCACTCCATTGGCTAAGATTTCTGTGTGTCCCAGGAGGATGAAGGGTTTGCAGAGAAGCAGTGCCATGTAGTGGCTTGATCTGGAAGTGACAAGACCCAAGCCAATGAACACAACTGCCCGTTACAGATTGGGCTTGTACTTGGCCATCACTCACTCGCTGTCACTTGCAATTTCAGACGACCTCTTGTGGGATTAAAAATCCATATTCAGTCAGTGGTAAGTGCTTTTACATCTTAAACATGAATTATTTAAAATTAATTTTAAAAGCAGGTCTATCGCAACTGTCGTGGCTGCTGGAAACCAGCAGAAAAATCATGCAAGGTCGGACATCCCCTCTTCTGCCATTCCCACCCGGTTTTAATTTTCATACTGCCTTTACAATTCTCAGCTCTTACCCCGCATCCGCCCCCCCCCCCACCTTCACTCTCCCACCGCCCCAAAACAGAACTGTGCTCTTTCAGCCTCCTCCCAAACATGGTCACATGCTTTCTACCCCTCCATCCCCATAACACACCCACACATTTCCCCCGCTTTGTAAAAAAAAAGTTGCCTGCATGTTTTCTGCTTCCTCATATTCTCTCCTCCCTCACTTCACAGCCCACAATCTGTATAAAACACTGGTTAGATCCCAACTGAAGTACAATGTTTAATTCTGGGCACCACACTTTAGGAAGGATGTGAAGGCCTTAGAGGAGGCACAGAAAAAATTTACCAGAATGATTCCAGGAATGAGGGGCTTCGGTTACGTGGACAGACTGGAGAAGCTGGGGTTAGAAACATAGAAAATAGGTGCGGGAGTAGGCCATTCGGCCCTTCGAGCCTGCACCGCCATTCAATGAGTTCATGGCTGAACATGCAACTTCAGTACCCCATTCCTGCTTTCTCGCCACACCCCGTGATGCCCCGAGTAGTAAGGACTACATCTAACTCCTTTTTGAGCAGAGAAGGTCGAGAGGAGATTTGATCGAGGTGTTCAAAATCATGGAGTCTGGACAGAGTAGATATAGAGAGAAACTGTTCCCATTGGCGGAACGGTCGAGAACCAGAGGACACAGATTTAAAGGTGATTGGCAGAAGAACCAAAAACAATGCAAGAAAAATCTTTTTTACGCAGCGAGTGGTTGGGATCTGGAATGCCTGAGAGGGTGGTGGAGGCACATTCAATCTTATCTTTCAAACGGGAGTTGGGTAAGTACCTGGAGGAAAATATTTGCAGGGTTACGGGAAAGGATGGGGGAGTGGGATTTGCTGAGAGTCGGCACGGGCTTAATGGGCCGTACGGCCTCCTTCCGTGCTGTAACTATTCTATGATTCTATGACATTACAACAGCGACCGAACTTCAAGAAATAATCATTGGCAGTAAAGCGCTTTGGGATGTTGCAAGGTCGTGAAAGGCGCTATAGAAATGCAAGTTCTTCGAGTGGAAGGAGAGAGAGAAAATTGCTGGTTATATTCTTGTTGTTCCTGGCCCGGCCACTTGGTGGCAGACTGAGAGAACACAAAACAGCAGCAAGAGCTGCAACCCAAGGCAGAGACTACTGTCCACTCAGGTTAAAGGGAGGAGCCCTCAGAAGTCTGGCAAGATGTGCAAACGTCCGTGAGAGGTGGGCAAACACCATTACCGCAAGTGATCTTTGTGGGGGGGGGGGGGGGGAGACACAAAACCATAGGTCTTGCAGCACAGAAGACACACAAAATCAAAATACTGCACGTGGCAAAAAAAAAAATAGAACATTCTGGAAACACTGTACAGAAAGGAAACAGTTTCAGGTACATCATACAACGTTCCGAATCCAGAATTCCGAAAACCAGAACTGTCTGGAAACCGGACATTTTTGAGCCGGCCAAGATGGCGACACGTGCAACGAGGGACGAGGAAACTGGTAAAAAAAAAGCAGCTGCAGGGCACCGAGAATCAATGGGCGGTGAGAAGCGGAGGATTGGCGGGCGGCGAGAAACGTCGAGGTCCGAAATCCGGCAAGACCCGAAAACCGGCACGGACTCTGTACCTGTATAATCTTTCGTCAGAAGTCCATGTATAATCCATGTAGTTAAACAAGATGAATTTCACCATTCCCACATAGTATTTACAGCACAGAAACAGGCCATTCGGCCCATCGGGTCCGTGTCGGTGTTTATGCTCCACACGAGCCTCCTCCCCCACCCCTCTTCATCTCACCCCATCAACATATCCTTCTATTCCTTTCTCCCTCATGTGTTTATCCAGCTTCCCCTTAAATGCATCGATACTATTCACCTCAACCACTCCCTGTGGCAGCGAGTTCCACATTCTCACCGCTCTCTGGGTAAAGAAGTTTCTCCTGAATTCCCGATTGGATTTATTGGTGTCCCACTATGTTATATCTGATTTGAACGGTTATAAAATTATACCGGTATGTCGTTTCTCCCCTAATAAAGATGACATGAAATACATGATTACTTTACCAATATAGTCAATGTTATGTACAGCTTGTCACTCTGATGACTGATAGATGTGTCACTTAGAACGTGACACATCGAATACTCGATGTAAACTAACGGGACTGTATCTCTGCTTCCTGGGGTGCTGTCCATTTCTCACTGACCCATCTCTGCCCTGCACTATTCTATATATGGTGTGTTCGCCTTTAGCTGCACCTCTTTCGCTCTCATTCTCGGTCCCCTTTCCTGAATTCACTATTGGATTTATTGGTGGCTATCTTATATTGATGGCCCGTAGTTCTGGTGTCCACAAGTGGAAATGTCTTCCCTACGTCTACCCTATCAAACCCCTTTATAATTTCAAAGACCTCCATCAGGCCACCTCTCAGTCTGCTATTTTCTAGAGAAAAGAGCCCCAGGCTGTTCAGTCTTTCCGGATAGGTATAGCCTCTCCATTTTTTCCAGTGCTTCTATTCTGTACAAGATTGCACCAATGAAGCTTTTGGGGGGGGGGGGGCCTCCGAGTTCTCTCACTAAACTGACTAAAATTAGGTGCCATATATTTCTGGCTCAGTTACTCACTGGCACTTATATCACAATCTCAATTTAACACTGCACATAAGTCGAGATGCGCAACCCGGCTTCAGTTCGTTTGACCCAGCGATGTTGTTCAGCATAAATATACGGGTCAGGTAACTCGGGTATTGTGTTGTGTCGACAGCTTGCAATGGTAGAGGGTCTTTAACACGGTGAGTGCAACATGGTCCTTCACAAAGGATGATGAGCGGTAGAGGACTTGCAGAGGTCACCAACAGCAGGAGTTGAGCGAGGTTGAGTGAGGAGGCTTTTTGAAGCCAAGGGACAGAGCAACAAAGGTGGATGGATTGGGAGGGGATTCCAGACTGCAGAAGGCCAATTGTCCAGGCACTGATGACAGGATGGGTGGAGGAGGGGTTGAAGAGATGGGATAATGGAGACTGGGAGTGGGAATGGTGGAGGGTAATGTTGAGCTGAAAGGAAGTTGCAGAGAGAGGACCGGGACAAGACCATCGAGGGATCTTTACTCGAGGATTTTGAGTGCGATCTGCGAGAGGGCCGGCAGCCACGGAAGGTTGGCATGGATTATGAGCAATGAGGGAGTGGGACTTTGTTCAGGCATGATGTGGAGTGAAGACTGCAAGAAAAGCTACATAAGCAGCCAACGCATTCAACGTGATGTTCTATGCTGGAGATGGGATGTGGCTTTGTATCTATAAACTAAAGCTTCTTTGGCAGCATCTCTCAAACCCACAACCTCCACCGCCCAGCAGGGCAAGGGCAGCATCGATACTCGGTCGCAGCCTTGGAACTCCCGCCCAAGAGAACTGTGCGAGTATCTTCACCGCACGGACTGCAGTGGTTCATCACCACCAGCTTCAAAGGCAACGATGGATGAGCAATAAATGCCAGTGACACCCACATCCGAGAAAAAAAAATCATTAGCGTATTCATGCTCTAGTTTCTGCTCGACCAGGCCGAGAATCTTTTCAATGTCTTTCAAGATGTTCCTTATTTACTATATAGTAAAGGCACACAAAGTGAAAAACACACGTGCACCCTGGCATTTTAAAAAAACAGAAATTGTATTTATATAGTGCCTTGTACAACCTCAGGACGTCCCAAAGCCCTTCACAGACAATGAAGTACATTTTTTTTTTGAAGTGCTGTCACTGTTGTAATGTAGGAATCACAACAGCCAATTTGCACACAGCACGCTCCCACTAACAGCAATGTGATAATGACCAGATAATCTGTTTTAGTGATGTTGGTTGGGGGATAAATATTGGCCCCAGGACACTTGGAGAACTGCCCTGCTCTTCTTTGGAATAGTGCCATGGGATCTTTTACGTACACCCGAGGGGACAGACGGGGCCTTGGTTTAACGTCTCGTCCGAAAGACGCCACCTCCGACAGTGCAGCACTCCCTCAGTACTGCCCCCCGACAGTGCAGCACTCCCTCAGTACTGCCCCACCGACAGTGCAGCACTCCCTCAGAACTGCACTGGAATGGCAGCCTAGATTCTGTGTGGGATTTGAGGCACGACCTCCTGACTCAGAAGCGAGAGCTACCCACTAAGCCACAGCTGACACCTCTGTGTACTTCACGTTTAGAGTCCTGGATTTACACGGCGAGCCAGCGATGCATGAACAGGGATGGTGAGAGTGTGTGTCATTTATTTAGCGTCACTGCCAAGTATGGAGTATAATGTTGGAAAGTGTGAGGTCATGTACTTTGACACAAAAAAATCAAAGAGCAAGTTATCATTTAAACGGAGAAAGATTGCAAAGATCGGGTGTACGTAAAAGATCCCATGGCACTATTCCAAAGAAGAGCAGGGCAGTTTTCCAAGTGTCCCGCAGTACAGCGGGACCTGGGGTCACTTGTGCATGAACCACTTGTGAAGGTACAGCAAATGATCAGGAAGGCAAATGGTATCTTGGTCTTTATTGCAAAGGGGGTGGAGTATGAAAGCAGGGAAGTCTTGCTACAGCTATATAAGGATTTGATGAGGCCACACCTGGAATACTGCGTGTAGTTTTGGTTTCCATATTTACAATGCTTTGGAGGCAGTTCAGAGAAGGTTCACTAGGTTGATTCTGGGGATGAGGGGGTTGACTTATGAGGAAAGGTTGAGTAGGTTGGGCCTCTGCTCATTGGAATTCAGAAGAATGAGAGGTGATCTTATCGAAACGTATAAGATTATGAGGGGGCTTGACAAGGTGGATGCAGAGCGGATATTTCCACTGATGAGGGAGACTAGAACGAGAGGGCATGATCTTAGAATAAAGGGCTGCCCATTTAAAACAGAGATGAGGAGAAATTTCTTGTAAATCTGTGGAATTCGCTGCCTCAGAGAACTGTGGAAGTCAGGACATTGAATAAATTTAAGACAGAAATAGATAGTTTCTTAAACGATAAGGGGTTATGGGGAGCGGGTGGGGAAGTGGAGCCGAGTCCATGATCAGATCAGCCATGATCATATTGAATGGCAGAACAGGCTCGAGGGGCCATATGGCCTACTCCTGATCCTATTTCTTATGTCCTTATGTACAATAATGGAAGGTCCATCAACCAAAGAAAATGAGCTTCCCAACTCAGCTGTGGAACAAGAGAGGGCATGAGGATTACTGGGGGCTGTGTCACACTGGTGCTGTAACATGCATTCTGCTACAGTCGAAAGTCTTCTGCATCTAATCCGCGATGACCTGGACACAGGAATCCTCGATGGGCAAAGCTCTCACTTCTGCTTTAAGTGCAATACATATATTTTTTTTAAAATTATATATAATCAATTTCCCTTAAAAAATTAACTGAGTGTTAATTCTGTTGCTGATCACATGTACACATCGCATTGCACATCTAACCACAGTGTTGAACTGTTACAAAACAGGATGAACCTTTTCAACTGTTTTTTTTTTTAACAGCCACGGCAAAAGGAAGTTCACGTGGGTGGTCTTGCATCTGAAACTTTCTTCTCACCTCTGTCGATTTGCTGCATTTTTTCCCCCTCATTCTAATTAACCCATTGGTGTCCAGCATTATCACACCGAAGGTGCCCCAAAGCTAAAAATTCACATTTTATCTACGACATCTGATGTTGATCCACATCCACTACAAAATACTCGTCGCGCATTAGTGCAAAGATAACGATCTGTAATTTACAAACTACGCAACAAAAAACAAAATGTATTCTCTCCACAAATTTCTTTGTGCTCCAATCATCCCCAAGGGATTGCACAAGAGAGGGTACAGAGAAGATTTACGAGGATGTTGCCTGGACTGGAAAATTTTAGCTATCAGGCAAGATTGGATAGGCTGGGTTTGTTTTCCTTGGAACAGAGGAGGCTGTGGGGAGACCTGATTGAGGTGTATAAAATTATGAGGGGACTAGATAGAGTGGATAGATAGGACATATTTCACTTAGCAGAGGGATCAATAACCAAGGGGCATAGATTTAAAGTAATTGGTAGGAGGTTTAGAGGGGATTTGAGGGGAACTTTTTTCACCCAGAGTGTGGTGGGGGTCTGGAACTCACTGCCTGAAAGGGTGGTAGAGGCACAAGCCCTCACCACATTTAAAAAGTACTTGAAGTGCCGTAACCTACAGGGCTATGGACTAAGAGCTGGAAAGTGGGATTAGGCTGGGTAGCTCTTTATTGGCCAGCACGGTCACAATGGGCTGAATGGCCTCCTTGCATACTGTAAATCTCTATGATTCTAAGTCACCATCAACACCTGTCTGAAAGCAGCCCACTACAAGGCACACACCAGGGACCCAGATACCACTGCCTGTCCCAACTGCCTCTACCCATGGGGAGGAGACTGGTTGCCTCTCCACATCGATCCACAAAGGCATTGCTAAATCACAAAGCACATGGCGGAGGCTGGGCTGGGGGGAGACAGAGAGCTCCTATGCTGTAAGTTCAGATTCACCACAGTCTCCGAGGTAGTATCCATCAATTTAAAACCAACAACCTAGCAGTCAGCATGCAATACCTCTTCCAGGACAATGCTGGGGCACTGTAATGCCCATAGACAGTGAACAACTTGCATTTTGATAGCTCCTTTAATGAAGTAAAACATCTCAAGGCACTTCACAGGAGTAGTTGTCAAACAAAATTTGACACCGAGCCACACAAGGAGATATTAGGGCAGATGAAAGAGGTAGGTTTTAAGGAGCGTCTTAAAGAAGGAAAGAGAGCTAGAGAGGCGGAAAGGTTTAGGGAGGGAATTCCAGAGCTTAGGGTCCGAGCAGCTGAAGGCACGGCTGTCAATGGTGGATCAATAAAAATCAGGGATACTCAAGAGTCCTGAATTGGAGGAGCGCAGAGATCTCAGAGGGTTGTTGGGCTGGAGGGGGGTTACAGAGATGGGGAGGGGCGGGGCCATGGAGGGATTTGAAAACAAGGATGAGAAGGAAAGGGGAAGGGCGTTCGACCTCCCAGCACATAATGCCCTCACTTGGTTGAGCAAGGGTTCAAGTGCAGAGGGCTAAATGTTTTTTCTTCAATACATAAATATTGCAATGCTAAACACTTAATTTACAAGGAAAGTGAGATGATTCCTATTGCTACTTCTGCAATAGGAAAATTCTCCCACACCCCTCTCTCACAGCTCCAGTGCCACACCGAGTATTGACTGGGAAGTCCCTCCCAAGTGTCACAGTCACAGCAAGCACCCAAGTAGCCGGAGAAGTCAGAGGCAGGCACTGAACACAGGGCAGAATATTTTATTATATAAAACAGTCATCTTGGTGAAGGCTGCAAAGCACCCAGAGCAGGATAAAAGTACTTCAACTGATATTGGGATTTGTGCCATTTTTTTGGAGCAGGTTGCTCCTTTTGGCCTAAGTTGCTCTTTTTGGCCTAAGTTGAAAAACGTGACTGAGTTGAGTTGAGTTGAGTTGAGTGTGTTTGGAGGCAAGTTGCTGCTATGTGCTTTTCAATTCTTTTAATGTGTTGGGAACTGGCTATAAATGGC
The DNA here is from genome assembly GCF_044704955.1 of Pristiophorus japonicus. Classification (NCBI taxonomy): domain Eukaryota; kingdom Metazoa; phylum Chordata; class Chondrichthyes; family Pristiophoridae; genus Pristiophorus; species Pristiophorus japonicus. Next base: position 10,942,586 of record NC_091991.1, read on the forward strand.
GCAGATCAAGGCTCCACCCCCCAAAACTAAAGGTCGGGTTACACCACACCAAAATGAAGAAATCCAACGGGGAAACTTAGATCATTTTTTTTTGGCATACTTAGGCCACCAAAAAATCGGGCGTAACTCTTCAAGTACGCCAAAAAAAATGCTTTGGGGAAAATTGAGCCCATTAAGCCTAAAATATGCTGTGACCGTGTGTACATATTGACACCAAATTGAGGGCTGCAGTTAATGCAGAGGCAGAGTGCAACAAAAAATAGGCAGACATTAATAAACTTGCAGAATGGGCATGTAATTGGCAAATGCATTTCAATGTAGACAAGTGTGAGGTGGTACACTTTGGTAGGAAGAATCAGGAGGCCACATACTGCTTTGGGTGGAGGTCAGATCGGGGGGGGGGGGGGACACAAATCACAAAGTAGTGACGCAGGTTAATAAGGCCATAAAAAAAGCAAACCAAGCACTGGGGCTCATTTCTAGAGGGATAGAATTGAAAAGCAGAGAAGTTATGTTAAACTTATATGGATCCTTAGTTAGACCACACTTGGAGTACTGTGCACAATTCTGGTCTCCATATGATAAAAAGGACATAGGGGCACTGGAGAAGGTGCAAAAAAGATTTACTAGAATGATACCAGAATGAAGAGGTTTATAGACATCAGGAAAGATTGAACAGGCTGGGGCTCCTCTAGAAAAGGAGAACGCTGAGGGGTGACCTAATAGAGGTCTTCAAGATAATTAAGAAATAGGAGCAGGAGTAGACCATTTGGCCCCTCGAGCCTGCTCCGCCATTCAATAAGATAGAGCAGAGGGTCGTCAGCGTACATGTAGAACCCGATATGTTTTCGGATGATTTCGCCGAGAGGCAGCATGTAGATGAGAAATAGAAGGGGCGGGTGGGGGGAGCAGGAAGAGAAGCCACTGCAGGTGATTCTCTGGCTACTATTCGACGGATAAGGATGGAACCAGGCGAGTGCAGTCCCACCCAGTTGGATGACGGAAGAGAGGCGTTGGAGGAGGATGATGTGGCTCACCGTGCCGAAGGCAGTAGGCAGGTTAAGAAGGTTGAGGAGGGATAGTTTTCTATGGTCAGTCATATAGGATATCATTTGTAACTTTGGTAAAGGAAAAATCTGGAGGCCATAAATATATAGACGGTCACTAATGAATCCAATAGGGAATTCAGGAGAGAATCCTTTACCCAGAGTGGTGAGAACGTGGAACTCGCTACCACAGGGAGTGGTTGAGGCGAATAGCAGAGATGCATTTAAGGGGAAGCTGCATAAACACGTGAGGGAGAAAGGAATAGAAGGATATGGTGATGGGGTGAGATGACGAGGGATGGGAGCATAAACACCAGCACGGACCTGTTGGGCCGAATGGCCTGTTTCTGTGCTGTAAATACTTTGTAAAACATAATGACCTCTTTCAGTACCTACAATTCAAGATAGGCGTACGCAAATCCATAGTACTCCGTTTGCTCATTTTTAGCCTCCACAAACACCACCCCTGCCCTGCCATTTAGACAGCTTTCAGTGAGAGAGTTCAGTGAGATGGCCCGGCATTCTTACCTGCAAAGCTGCTGTCGATTCTTCACTCGGCAGGGAGTCGACCAGCACGTCAATGTCTTTAGCTGTCCGTGCAATCAGTGCAGCAAAAAGCTGTGCATACTCTGTGGGGAAAATATAGGGCCAGGTGATAACAGAAGAAAAAAAATCATAGCATGGCATGAAAAGACTATTAAAGAAAAAAAAACTTGCCTTTATAAAACACCCCGTCATATCATCTCGCATTACAACCAATGGTTTACTTACTGGATAAATGTGGCAGTCCATTTCAGCGAATCTTACAGCACAGGAGGCGGCCATTCAGCCCATCGTGCCAGTGCCGGCTCTGTGAAAGAGCGATCCAATTAGTCCCACTCCCCCCTGCAATTTCCCCCCCCCCCTTCAAATATTTATCCAATTCCCTTTTGAAAGTTACTATTGAATCTGCTCCCACCGCCCTTTCAGGCAACTCGTTGCGTAAACAAAATTCTCCTTTTCCCTCTGGAGCTTTTTCCGATTACCTTAAATCTGAGTCCCCTGGTTACCGACCCTCCCACCATCTTTTTCATCAGAGTTAGCAGACAGATGGGCCTTGAATTAACGTTTCATTTAAAAATAATTCCTCCGACCTGACCCTATAACTATTTGACTCAGAGGCAAACGGCCCTACAAACTGCGGGTGGCACTAATGTTCTTATTGTTAACATATACACAGGAGACAACTTCGCAATGCAACTTGCATTTTTAATGTAGCAAATGTCTCAGGTGCGACAGAGCAGAAAAGATCGTTGAGGAGTAACACAAGAGTTAGGGTAGGCGGGTAAAAGCAAGGCTGAAAAGGTCACTTTTAATAGAGAAGCTGGTGGGATAGCGAGCCAGAAGGGTTAAGGGAAGACACTGGGGCACTAGGACTGTGCAACTGACAGCTCGCCAATAACAACTTACAGACGGCACCTTTAACTTATTAAAATGTCCCAAAGCGCTCCACAGGAGCGTTATCAAGCAAAATTTGACACTGAGCCACGCAAGAAGATATTAGGACAGGTGAGCTAATGTAGGTCAGCGAGGGGGTGATGGGTGAACAGGACTTCATCGGGCCGATTATAGAGACTCAGTCTGAAACAATTCTAATCATTTCTGTTGAAAACAGCAGACTCTGGACATCCTCAATACTCACTCTTACCTTCTGTTGGGTTAGATGGCTGGTCTTTGTTGATGGCAGTTTGGATGTTTGTAAATGACGCAGGAGGAGCACACTGCTGTAACACACCGATGGCGTTACAGAACTGGTCTGCTAGCTAGAGAAAAACAAGATTCAATTAAAATCAACCAGTCATTTATTTTTGCTGGGCTGGGGTATTAAGGGTCACAGAAGCAAGGCAGGTAGATGGAGTTAAGATACAAATCAGCCATGTTTGCACACTTTCCCCATTACCACCCCCTTTTGCCTCACACCATCATCCCTTTTGTTGTTTAATCTCTCTTGCCTTCCACCCCAACACAGACCTTCCCTTTTGGTTCTTTCCTCCCTGCCCCACTCCCTTTCCCCATCTCTGGATTTGATTAAAAACTTATCTCTCTAAGTTGGCATGCAGGTACAGCAAGCGGTGAAGGCGGCAAATGGTATGTTGGCCTTCAAAGCTAGGGGATTTAAATATAGGAGCAGGAAGGTCTTACTGCAGCTGTACAGGGCCTTGGTGAGGCCTCACCTGGAATATTATGTTCAGTTTTGGTCTCCTAAACTGAGGAAGGACCTTCTTGCTATTGAGGGAGTGCAGCGAAGGTTCACCAGACTGATTCCCGGGATGGCAGGAGTGACATATGAGGAGAGACTGGATCAACTGGGCCTGTATTCACTGGGGTTTAGAAGGAAGGATGAGAGGGGATCTCATAGAAACATAAAATTCTGATGGTACTGGACAGGTTAGATGCAGAAAGAATGTTCCCGATGTTGGGAAACCAGGGGTCACAGTCTAAGGATAAGGAGTAAGCCATTTAGGACCGAGATGAGGAGAAACTTCTTCACTCAGAGAATTGTGAACGTGTGGAATTCTCTACCACAGAAAGTTGTTGAGGCCAGTTCGTTAGATATATTCAAGAGGGAGTTAGATACGGCCTTTATGGCTGAAGGGATCAAGGGGTATGGAGAGCAGGAAAGGGGTACTGAGGTGAATGATCAGCCATGATCTTATTGAATGGTGGTGCAGGCTCGAAGGGCCGAATGGCCTACTCCTGCACCTATTTTCTATGTTTCTAACCATTGCTAGTTCTGACTAAAGGTCATCAACTTGAAACTTTAACACCTGATTCTCCTCTCAACAGATGCTGCCTGACCCGCTGAGTATTTCCAGCATTTTCTGTTTTTAATTTCAGATTTGCAGCATCCGCAAATATTTTGCTTTTGTTCAGCCATGATCTAATTGAATGGCCGAACAGGTTCGAGGGGCTGAATGGCCTCCTCCCGTTCCGAGCAGATTATAAACAAAGTCCTATACAAATAGCGCTGATTATGAACTGACTTACAAGTTTGACAGTAGAATCAGGAGCTTTTGTTTTGATGGCTTATTGGTGAATGAATGAAAGCACAAACATAAATTTAACAATGGAACACAGCATGTGGGAGTGAAACAGGTTCAAGTTGGAATGCAAACATCAGTTGAATAATCCAACTCGCTTTTATACTGGGAATTAGTCAATAAACATACCACAACTAATCTGAACAAGACCAGACTACTCTAAGACCCAAGCTCTGTAATTCTCTCACCAAGTCTCTCTCCTTCTTTAAGGCTCTCATTTCAGCAGTCTCAATGAGCCGAATGGCCGCCTTCTGTGCTGTAACCATTGTATGATTAAAACCCAAGCCTGTCCGAATATCTCATGTACCTCGGTGTCAAATTTAGATTGATAATCGCTCCTGTGAAGTGCCTTGCAATGTTTTACTACGCTAAAGGCGGCAAATAAATGCAAGTCTTTCTTTTACATAAATGCAAGTTATTGCAAACGTGCTCCTCAGTGTGTCAGCTGTGGCTCAGTTGGTAGCATCATTCACCGAGTCAGAAGGCTATGGGTTCATGTCAGAATCTCGAGCACAAAAATCTAGACTGACGCTCCCAGTGCAGTACTGAGGGAGCTCTCCGCTGCACTGTCGGAGGGGCAGTACTGAGGGAGCGCCGCACTGTCGGAGGGGCGGTACTGAGGGAGCGCCGCACTGTCGGAGGGGCGGTACTGAGGGAGCGCCGCACTGTCGGAGGGGCGGTACTGAGGGAGCGCCGCACTGTCGGAGGGGCTGTACTGAGGGAGCGCCGCACTGTCGGAGGGGCTGTACTGAGGGAGCGCCGCACTGTCGGAGGGGCGGTACTGAGGGAGCGCCGCACTGTCGGAGGGGCGGTACTGAGGGAGGGCCGCACTGTCGGAGGGGCGGTACTGAGGGAGGGCCGCACTGTCGGAGGGGCGGTACTGAGGGAGAGCCGGTACTGAGGGAGGGCCACACTGTCGGAGGGGCGGTACTGAGGGAGGGCCGCACTGTCGGAGGGGCGGTACTGAGGGAGGGCCGCACTGTCGGAGGGGCGGTACTGAGGGAGGGCCGGTACTGAGGGAGGGCCGCACTGTCGGAGGGGCGGTACTGAGGGAGGGCCGCACTGTCGGAGGGGCAGTACTGAGGAAGGGCCGCACTGTCGGAGGTGCCGTCTTTCGGATGAGACGTTAAACCGAGGCCCTGTCTGCTCTCTCGGGTGGATGTAAACGATCCCATGACACTATTTTGAAGAAGAGCAGGGGAGTTATCCCCGGTATCCTGGGGCCAATATTTTTCCTCAATCAACATCACTAAAACAGATTAAATGGCCATTATCACATTGCTGTGTGTGGGAGCTTGCTGTGCGCCAACTGACTCGCATTTCCCACATTACAACAGTGACTACACTCCAAAAGTACTTCATTGGCTGTAAAGCGCTTTGGGACATCCCGAGGTGGGGAAAGGCGCTACAGAAATGCAAGATGCCCAGGCCCAGGCCCCAGCCCCAGCCCCAGCCCCGAGCTGCGGGAAGCCCAGGCCCCCGGGGAGGAGCTGCCGCCGCTCCCACTCACCGAGTTCACCGCATCCTGCAGCTGCGTGAGGCGGTCCGCCATCTTCCCCCCCCCGCCGCAACAAGCCGCCGCGCGGTTGGCGGAACCGCCTAGCGACGGTCGGCCAATCGGCGCCCGCCGTACTGCAATGCGTCCAGAGAGTCAAACGGAGAACGGGACAGAGTCAGCCAATGGGGGGCCAGCCAGTCGGAGTCAGCCAATCGGAATTACAAACAGCCATCCAATCATTGTGAGAAACAGAGACCGTCACCCAATCATATGGAGAATGAAAGATTCACCCAATCAATCACTCAAGCAGTATCATCCAATCAGAGTCACAACCAGTTAGCCAATTAGAGAAGCCCAGCACAAGAACTCACCCAATTAGAATCACAGTCAATCACTGTACTGACCTTCCCTCGACTCTTGGTTAATCAATAAGGATGATTCAATCATAGAAACATAGAAACATAGAAAATAGGTGCAGGAGCAGGCCATTCAGCCCTTCTAGCCTGCACCGCCATTCAATGAGTTCATGGCTGAACATGAAACTTCAGTACCCCCTTCCTGCTTTCTCGCCATAACCCTTGATCCCCCGAGTAGTAAGGACTTCATCTAACTCCCTTTTGAATATATTTAGTGAATTGGCCTCAACTACTTTCTGTGGTAGAGAATTCCACAGGTTCACCACTCTCTGGGTGAAGAAGTTTCTCCTCATCTCGGTCCTAAATGGCTTACCCCTTATCCTCAGACTGTGACCCCTGGTTCTGGACTTCCCCAACATTGGGAACATTCTTTCTGCATCTAACCTGTCTAAACCCGTCAGAATTTTAAACGTTTCTATGAGGTCCCCTCTCATTCTTCTGAACTCCAGTGAATACAAGCCCAATTGATCCAATCTTTCTTGATAGGTCAGTCCCGCCATCCCGGGAATCAGTCTGGTGAACCTTCGCTGCACTCCCTCAATAGCAAGAATGTCCTTCCTCAAGTTAGGAGACCAAAACTGTACACAATACTCCAGGTGTGGCCTCACCAAGGCCCTGTACAACTGTAGCAACACCTCCCTGCCCCTGTATTCAAATCCCCTCGCTATGAAGGCCAACATGCCATTTGCTTTCTTAACCGCCTGCTGTACCTGCATGCCAACCTTCAATGACTGATGTACCATGACACCCAGGTCTCGTTGCACCTTCCCTTTTCCTAATCTGTCACCATTCAGATAATAGTCTGTCTCTCTGTTTTTACCACCAAAGTGGATAACCTCACATTTATCCACATTATACTTCATCTGCCATGCATTTGCCCACTCATCTAACCTATCCAAGTCACTCTGCAGCCTAATAGCATCCTCCTCGCAGCTCACACTGCCACCCAACTTAGTATCATCCGCAAATTTGGAGATACTGCATTTAATCCCCTCGTCTAAATCATTAATGTACAATGTAAACAGCTGGGGCCCCAGCACAGAACCTTGCGGCACTCCACTAGTCACTGCCTGCCATTCTGAAAAGTACCCGTTTACTCCTACTCTTTGCTTCCTGTCTGACAACCAGTTCTCAATCCACGTCAGCACACTACCCCCAATCCCATGTGCTTTAACTTTGCACATTAATCTCTTGTGTGGGACCTTGTCGAAAGCCTTCTGAAAGTCCAAATATACCACATCAACTGGTTCTCCTTTGTCCACTTTACTGGAAACATCCTCAAAAAATTCCAGAAGATTTGTCAAGCATGATTTCCCTTTCACAAATCCATGCTGACTTGGACCTATCATGTCACCATTTTCCAGATGCACTGCTATGACATCCTTAATAATTGATTCCATCATTTTACCCACTACTGAGGTCAGGCTGACCGGTCTATAATTCCCTGTTTTCTCTCTCCCTCCTTTTTTAAAAAGTGGGGTTACATTGGCTACCCTCCACTCCATAGGAACTGATCCAGAGTCAATGGAATGTTGGAAAATGACTGTCAATGCATCCGCTATTTCCAAGGCCACCTCCTTAAGTACTCTAGGATGCAGGCCATCAGGCCCTGGGGATTTATCTGCCTTCAATCCCATCAATTTCCCCAACACAATTTCCCGACTAATAAAGATTTCCCTCAGTTCCTCTTCCTTACTAGACCCTCTGACCCCTTTTATATCCGGAAGGTTGTTTGTATCCTCCTTAGTGAATACCGAACCAAAGTACTTGTTCAATTGATCCGCCATTTCTTTGTTCCCCGTTATGACTTCCCCTGATTCTGACTGCAGGGGACCTACGTTTGTCTTCACCAACCTTTTTCTCTTTACATACCTATAGAAACTTTTGCAATCCGCCTTAATGTTCCCTGCAAGCTTCTTCTCGTACTCCATTTTCCCTGTCCTAATCAAACCCTTTGTCCTCCTCTGCTGAGTTCTGGAACAATTAAACCCTTACAGCCAAAGTGCCTCTTTATAAAAGGGCACAAACAATTTATGACAAAACCACAACTTGCATTTATATAGCGCCTTTAATGTCGTAAAACATCCCAAGGTGCTTCACAGCGGTGTTATAAGACAAAACCAATAAATTTGATACCGAGCCACATAAGTAAAAATTAGCGCAGGCTTGGTCAAAGAGGTCGGTTTTAAGGAGCGTCTTCAAGGAGGAAAGAGAGGTCGAGAAGCGGAGAGGTGGAGAGGTTTAGGGAGGGAGTTCCAGAGCTTGGGGCCCAGGCAACAGAAGTCACCAATGATTGAGCATTTATAATCATGGGTGCTCAAGAAGGCAGAATTAGAGGAGCGTAGACATCTCGGGGGGTTGTGAGGCTGGAGGGGATTACAGAGATAAGAAGGGGCGAGGCCATGGGGGGATTTGTAAGCAAGGGATGAGAATTTTGAAATCAAGGCGTTACTTAACCGGGAGCCAATGTAGGTCAGCGAGCACAGAGTGATGGGTGAGCGGGACTTGGTGCAAATTAGGACACAGGCAGCTGAGTTTTGGATGTCCTCAAATTTACGTAAGGTAGAATGTGGGAGGCCAGCCAGGAGTGCATTGGAATAGTCAAGCCTGGAGGTAACAAAGGCATGGATGGATGAGGGTTTCAGCAGCAGATGAGCAGAGACAAGGGCGGAGACGGAAGATGTTATGGAAGTGGAAATAGGCGGTCTTAGTTATGCCACGGATATGTGGCCGGAAGCTCATTGCAGGGTCAAATATGACACCTAGGTTGCGAACAGTCTGGTTCGGCCTCAGGCAGATGCTGGGGAGAGGGATGGAGTCGGTGGCTTGACAGTGTGGTGTTCCCTCAGTACTGCAGTTCGTGGCGGGGACCAAAGACAATGGCTTCGGTCTTCCCAATGTTTAATTGGACAACATTTCTGCTCATACTGTCATGTATCTCACACTACTGTACATAACTGTATCTTACCATGCTATACATGACTGTAACTAGAGATGACCTGTAACCACAAGCTTACCTTACCACCAGGAGTGCACTTGCAGGAGACACTGGATACCTGTCCCAGACAGGTATATAAGGACAGGTCTCAGGCAAGTGTGGCATTCGACAGCTGTGTAATAAAGGTGCAGGTCCTGAGTGACCTTAACTTCAGTATGTGCCTCATGTGAGTCTGTACTGCAGGGACAGGACTTTACAGTGGCGACGAGTTACGGGATTACAGAATCCACAGAATGGCGACCAACGGCTCAGATGAAAAATACAATGCTGGAGATAATTGGGAGGACTTTATAGAAAGGCTCCAGCAAAGCTTTGTAACCAAAGACTGGTTAGGCGACGATAAGGCAGACAAGAGAAGAGCCCATCTCTTGACCAGCTGTGGCTCGAAAACATACGCCTTAATGAAGGACCTGCTGGCACCCGAGAAAACAGCAAGCAAGTCGTTTGAAGAGTTGAGCACACTGGTAAGAAACCGACCACAAGCCCCTCACGTCCCTCCTACCCGAGAGCAAGGCAATAAACGCCTCGGCGCGAATTCAACGGTGGGCACTCATGCTGGCATCCTACAACTACACAATAAGGCACAGACCAGGCACAGACAACTGTGCTGACGCGCTCAGCAGGCTACCCCTGGCGACCACGGAAGGGTCTGACGAACAGGACTGTAAGATAGTCATGGCAATCAATGACTTTGAGTCCACAGGTTCGCCCATGATGGCTCGCCAAATCAGAGCCTGGACGGCCAGCGACCCCACGTTATAGAATCATAGAAAATAGGTGCAGGAGCAGGCCATTCAGCCCTTCTAGCCTGCACCGCCATTCAATGAGTTCATGGCTGAACATGAAACTTCAGTACCCCCTTCCTGCTTTCACGCCATACCCCTTGATCCCCCGAGTAGTAAGGACTTCATCTAACTCCCTTTTGAATATATTTAGTGAATTGGCCTCAACTACTTCCTGTGGTAGAGAATTCCACAGGTTCACCACTCTCTGGGTGAAGAAGTTTCTCCTTATCTCGGTCCTAAATGGCTTACCCCTTATCCTTAGACTGTAACCCCTGGTTCTGGACTTCCCAACATTGGGAACATTCTTCCTGCATCCAACCTGTCCAAACCCGTCAGAATTTTAAACGTTTCTATGAGGTCCCCTCTCACTCGTCTGAACTCCAGTGAATACAAGCCCAGTTGATCCAGTCTTTCTTGATAGGTCAGTCCCACCATCCCGGGAATCAGTCTGGTGAATCTTCGCTGCACTCCCTCAATAGCAAGAATGTCCTTCCTCAAGTTAGGAGACCAAAACTGTACACAATACTCCAGGTGTGGCCTCACCAAGGCCCTGTACAACTGTAGCAACACCTCCCTGCCCCTGTACTCAAATCCCCTCGCTATGAAGGCCAACATGCCATTTGCTTTCTTAACCGCCTGCTGTACCTGCATGCCAACCTTCAATGACTGATGTACCATGACACCCAGGTCTCGTTGCACCTTCCCTTTTCCTAATCTGTCACCATTCAGATAATAGTCTGTCTCTCTGTTTTTACCACCAAAGTGGATAACCTCACATTTATCCACATTATACTTCATCTGCCACGCATTTGCCCACTCACCTAACCTATCCAAGTCACTCTGTAGCCTCATAGCATCCTCCTCGCAGCTCACACTGCCACCCAACTTAGTGTCATCCGCAAATTTGGAGATACTACATTTAATCCCCTCGTCTAAATCATTAATGTACAATGTAAACAGCTGAGGCCCCAGCACAGAACCCTGCGGTACCCCACTAGTCACTGCCTGCCATTCCGAAAAGTACCCATTTACTCCTACTCTTTGCTTCCTGTCTGACAACCAGTTCTCAATCCGCGTCAGCACACTACCCCCAATCCCATGTGCTTTAACTTTGCACATTAATCTCCTGTGTGGGACCTTGTCGAAAGCTTTCTGAAAGTCCAAATATACCACATCAACCGGTACTCCTTTGTCTACTTTATTGGAAACATCCTCAAAAAATTCCAGAAGATTTGTCAAGCATGATCTCCCTTTCACAAATCCATGCTGACTTGGACCTATCATGTCACCATTTTCCAAATGCGCTGCTATGACATCCTTAATAATTGATTCCATCATTTTACCCACTACCGATGTCAGGCTGACCGGTCTATAATTCCCTGCTTTCTCTCTCCCTCCTTTTTTAAAAAGTGGGGTTACATTGGCTACCCTCCACTCCATAGGAACTGATCCAGAGTCAATGGAATGTTGCAAAATGACTGTCAATGCATCCGCTATTTCCAAGGCCACCTCCTTAAGTACTCTTGGGATGCAGTCCATCAGGCCCTGGGGATTTATCGGCCTTCAATCCCATCAATTTCCCCAACACAATTTCCCGACTAATAAAGATTTCCCTCAGTTCCTCCTCCTTACTAGACCCTCTGACCACTTTTATATCCGGAAGGTTGTTTGTGTCCTCCTTAGTGAATACCGAACCAAAGTACTTGTTCAATTGGTCTGCCATTTCTTTGTTCCCCGTTATGACTTCCCCCGATTCTGACTGCAGGGGACCTACGTTTGTCTTTACTAACCTTTATCCTTAGTAAAAAGATGTGTCTTAACTAGTGACTGGGCAGAGGCTCACGATGCCTGCTTCGAGGAGATCAAACCTTTCCATAGGCGCATGCAAGAGCTATCACTACAGGCAGACTGCCTGATGTGGGGCAGCCGAGTCATTATGCCTCTGCGAGGCACAGAGGCATTTGTCCGGGAGCTCCACCGCGAGCACCCGGGGATCGTTCTCATGCAGGCCATAGCCAGATCCCACATCTGGTGGCCTGGCATTGACGCGCACTTGGAGCTCTGCGTCCGACGGTGCACCATTTGTGCCCAACTCGGTAATGCCCCCAGGGAGGCCCCGCTGAGCCCCTGGCCCTGGCCCACCAAACCGTGGTCGCGGGTGCACGTAGACTATACGGGCCCATTCATGGGCAAAATGTTCCTCGTAGTTGTAGATGCATTTTCTAAGTGGATCGAATGCACCATTTTAAACTCGAGCACCACCTCCACCACTGTGGAGAGCCTTGGAACCATGTTCACAACGCACGGCATTCCTGACATATTGGTCAGTGATAATGGTCCGTGCTTCACCAGCGCAGAATTCCAAGATTTTCTAAGTGACCACGGCATAAATCACGTTAAGACGGCACCGTTCAAGCCAGCCTCCAACGGCCAGGCGGAGCGAGCAGTGCAAATCATTAAACAAGGCATGCTCAAAATCCAAGCTCCCACGCTGCAGGGCCGCCTGTCGTGACTGCTGCTGGCATACAGATCTCGTCCGCATTCATTGACTGGAGTTCTCCCCGCGCATCTATTAATGAAACGGACCTTAAAGACAAGGCTGTCATTAATCCTCCCAGACATGCATGAAATCGTTGAGGCAAAGCACCGTAAGCTAACCAAGTACCATGACCGAAATTCGAGGGGGCAGTGGAATGAGACAGGAAACAATGTGTTTGTGCTAAACTATGGCAGGGTCCCAAATGGCTTACAGGGACAGTAACAGGCAAGGAAGGAAACAGGCTACTGGTGGTACAAATGGACAATGGCCAAACCTGCCGGAGGCATGTAGACCAAGTCAAAAGTAATTTACCAACATCACTGCAGAACCAGAGGCAGACTACAATGTGGAACTCACACCACACCTGGTGGACAGACAGAGGGAACAACCTGAGGAAAGGGCAATCGCAACAGACAGCCCAGGCGAGACACCAACAATCATACTGAATGAAACCAACAGCCCAGGCGAGATACCAGCAATCACACCGAAAGAAAAACAGGCACCAAGGCAAACAACTGAACCACAACTAAGACGCTCCACGCGAGAGCGTAGACCACCTGAGAGACTGAACCTATAAAGACAATAAGACCTTGGGGGAGAGTGATGTCATGTATCTCACACTACAGTACATAACTGTATCTTATCATGCTATACATGACTGTAACTAGAGACGACCTGTAACCACAAGCTTACCTTACCACCAGGGGTGCACTTGCAGGAGATACTGGATACCTGTCCCAGACAGGTATATAAGGACAGGTCTCAGGCAAGTGTGGCATTCGAGAGTTGTGTAATAAAGGTGCAGGTCCAGAGTGACCTTAACTTCAGTATGTGCCTCGTGTGAGTCTGTACTGCAGGGACAGGACTTTACACATACAGAACTGGATGTCGGACAAGCAGTCTGACAATTTAGAGACCATGGGTGGGGGGGTGGGGGGGGGTGGCGGGGTCGAGAGAAATGGTGGTGAGATAGAGCTGGGTGTCATCAGCGTACATGTGGAAACTGACGCCATGTTTTCAGATGATGTCGCCAAGGGGCAGTATACAGATGAGAAATAGGAGGGGGCGAAGGATAGATCTTTGGGAGACACCAGAGGTAACGATGCGGGAGTGGGAAGAGAAGCCATTGCAGGAGATTCTCTGGCTACGATTAGATAGATAAGAACAGAATCAGGCGAGTGCAGTCCCACCCAGCTGGACGGTGGTGGAGAGGCGTTGGAGGAGGATGAAGTGGTCAACTGTGTCAAAGGCTGCAGACAGGCCGAGAAGCATGCGGAAAGATTAGTATACCATGTCACGGTCACAAAGGATGTCATTTGTGACTTTGATGAAAGCCGTTTTGTCATCCTTGGTGTCCTGGCAATATTTATTCCTCAATCAACATAACAAAACAGATCATCTGGTCATTATCACATTGCTGTTTGTGGGAGCTTGCTGCGTGCAAATTGGCTGCCGCGTTTCCCACAATACAACAGTGACTACACTCCAAATATACTTCATGTAAAGCACCTTGAGACGTCCGGTGTTCATGAAAGGCACTATATAAATGCAAGTCTTTCTTTATTTGTTAGCTCGAGACGTGACTAGTCCAATACTCTCCGGCCTGGCCTCCCATCTTCCCACCCACTGTAAACCTCATCTCATTCAAAACATAGCTGCATCTATCCTAACTTGCACCAAGTCCCGTTCACCCATAAACGCTGAGCTCATCATCATCATAGGCAGTCCCTCGGAATCGGGGAAGACTTGCTTCCACTCCTAAAGTGAGTCCTTTGGTGGCTGAACAGTCCAATGTGAGAGCCACAGACCCTGTCACAGGTGGGACAGACATTCGTCGGGGGAAGGGGGGGGGGCGGGCGGGTGTGGGACTGATTTGCCGCACGCTCCTTCCACTGCCTGCGCCTGACCTCTTCATGCAATCTCAACGCCCTCCCGGATGCACTTCCTCCACTTAGGGCGGTCTTCGGCCAGGGACTCCCAGGTGTCAGTGGTGATGTCGCACTTTACCAGGGAGGCTTTGCGGGTGTCCTTGCAAAGTTTCTGCTGCCCACCTTTGGCTCGTTTGCCGTGACCTCCATCGCTGACCTACACCGGTCCGACAACACCTCAAATTTAATATTTTCATCCTGGTGTTCAAATCCCTCCATATAATTGCCGGTCTCAATTTCTATAACCTCCGCCAGCCCCACAAACCTGATAAAGCTCCTGTGAATGGCCTTGGGATGTTTTACTACATTGAATATGTTACATAAATGTAAGTTGACGTTGTTGAAATTGTACACCATCGCCAACGCTCAATTCCAAGTCACAAAATAAGAAAGGTCATTTGGCCCACCTTAATTCATCCTGCCCCCAGTTGCAGCATCCAATTGTCTCAAAGGAATCCATTGTCTTACCCTTTAGTCGGCGATCTAGAGGTTTATTCTTCACATTGATTACAGTCCAAGTGAAGAAGATTTTCCTGAAATCAGTCATAAATTTGTATTTTACTGGTATGAACCAGTCCCATCTAGTTCCATTCCCACAGTTTAATGTAAAGTAACATTCTGGATTAAGTTTTTCTATACTCTGAACAATCTTGTATCTCTCTGCTAGATCGCCATTCAGACATTCCCTTTCTTGGCCGACAGGACCATTTCTCCAGCCTTCCTCATTAACTCCGAACCTCGACAGTGGGGCTCATCTCTGCTTTGCCTCCAGCGCTTGAATATTTCTCTTGTTTTTTTTGGTGACAGAACTGGATGCAGTGCTCCAGGTGTAATCTGGCCGGGGCACTGTGCAATTTGATCATTATCTCCTCTACCTGACATTCTACAGTTTTGGCGAAATAATTCAAGAAAGACTGGCATTTCTAGAGCACCTTTCATGACCTCAGGACCTCCCAAAGCGGCTTTACATCCAATTAAGTACTTTTGAAGTGTAGTCACTGTTGTAATGTGTAAGGTTGCAAAATTCACGGGAAACCGCCCCCCCCCCTAGTGTTTGGACGCATTGGAAAGGAAATTTAATTTGGAACTATCAACCAGAAAGTTTGAGATCCTGAAGTGCACATGGAAGAAACTACGAGTTTTAATCAAATTTGGGATTTTACAAGGCAGATTGGGTCCATGTGGGAAGGGCTGAAAACGAAAGGATAACTATCCTTCAAAAGAAACCAATTTTGAGTATTGAAACTGTCTAGGGTATTGAAGCTAAACAAATTGTCTGAAGAATTGTGTAAACTCGAAAACCCTTCTCCCCAGGAGACATTAATATAGCAACAATCAACCCAGAGATAGCCAGCCATCACCGTGAGCAAGAAACCAATTCCAGCATATACAGAATGACAATGGCACATCCAGCCCACATGGGAAACCCAGTCCTAGGCAGACATTGCAAATACCAAAGCTAATTTTTCCCCATCAAGAAACAAATTTAAAAGATCGACACATCCGAGACAGGTTAACATTAATGGGCCCGTCAAAATATAACAAAGATATATCAAGCCCGCCAAAAAATTAAACAAACAAGCAGGGCTGATTTGGCACGAAGATTAGAACAGCTCCCAAAGTATAACTGGGGCCCTGTTTTAACGAAGTTGGCATCAGAAAGAGAAAGGAGAGAGATCACCGCAGCAGTTTTAACAAGCCTCTCCAGCCTCGGCGACACTACCGGGGCCACACTGACCTGCTGTCGTAGAAGAAGGAAGAACATCACCACGGCAGAGAAAGCAGCCCCAGTAACTCCGGACATCACCATCGCGGCAACAACCAACCACAGTCAATGTGGTGCCATCGAAAACACTGCGATCGACCAACTCCGAAACAAAACTCCTCAAAGAAGAAACCGAAGATTCGAAAGTTTCCATTCTACAATCTAGTCCTGACTACCAACAGGTGAAGCATTATCTAAAGAGACTTTTGAAACCTATTTCTAACGAAAGAAAGTGGGTACTCACCCCATAAGTCCAATATGCGCCCTACCACATCAGCGGACACCACCCAACTGAAGACTACGCAGTGAGAAGTCCTCTATGACGTTCGGGGTATGGCAAGCAGAACCTACAGAGTCCAGCGAATCCCGAAATCGTGAAACACCGCCAACTGACAATAAAGGATCGGTGAGCATAGTCCCTGTTTGCCCTGGAGTTTAACCTAGTCAGAGTTAGGCATTGGGAGGTGGGAGGTGTATTATTTCTGTACCCTCTTTGAATGTGTGATATAGTGCTCTTTATTTGAATGATTATAAGTTGGACATTGTATTTTCTTGTCCTTAATAAAATTGAAGTTCTTTGCACCAAACCAGTTGTCTCTTGCAATTTGTCACATCCCCCAAATAAATCCAAATTCTAGAATTCAGGGAGTGGGAGCAATTCAAACCGCTCAGGAGGTCAGAGGTGAACCTAACCCCACACACCACCCTCTGCAAATGTAGGAAACGTGACAGACCAATTTACACACAGCAAGCTCCCACAAACAGCAATGTGATAATGACCAGATAATCTGTTTTTTTAGGTGATGGTTGAGGGATAAATATTGGCCCCAGGACACCGGGGAGAACTCCACCGCTCTTACATAAGAATTAAGAAATAGGAGCAGGAGTAAGCCATATGGCACCTCGAGCCTGCTCCGTATTGCCATGGGGTCTTTTACGCCCACCCGAGAGGGCAGACGGCCCCTCGATTTAATGGCTCGTGTGAATGACGGCACCTCCGACAGTGCAGCGCTCCCACAGCACTGCACTGGGAGGGTCAGCTAAGATTTGATGTTCCAGTCCCTGGAATGGGACTTCAACCTACAATCATCTGATATAGGGATGAGAGTGCTCCCCACTGAGCCATAACTGACAGGGCAGGGAAATGAGATTAGAGCAGACAGCAGACAGTTAAAGAGATGATACCGACACAAACACAAATGGCCTCTTTCTATGATAGCCAGGTTACATTTTAAATATTAACCTGGGAAGATAAAATAAACAAAAGTTGCAGCACAATAAAAGATATAAATACTACACAGCACTGAGAGTAAAGAGTGCTGTGTTCATACTCTATTTGTTTGTTATAGCTCACAAGACAGGCATTAGGACCCTGCGGGAGCTATTCACACATTGCTGTAAAGATGCTGGTTCATGCTGGTTTGGGGTCATCATTTTGGGGAGTTGCTATAAAGGACACAGTTAAGTTACCTTGCTCCGATTTCAGTTAATCTGTTTATTTATTTACACAATTTGGTGACGAGGATGAATCAAATTAAACTTCCTACTCCTCCGCCTTTCCTCTCCACACCCGGGGACCCTCCAATCCCGTGGCCGAGATGGATAAAAAGCTTTTCAACCTACATCACGGCGAGTGGGTTAGACGGCGACAACGTAACACCAGCTCACCACCGTGCAATACTTATCCACTGCCTCGGCACCGAAGGTCAACACATCTTTGTCCAAATCGAAGACACGGAGTCCTACGGCAAAGCGGTAAGCGCCCTAGAGAAATATTTTGGGCCAAAGAAAAGTATCATGATGGAGAGATGCCAATTTCATCAAAGGGGGCAAGGGAACGGTGAACCAATCAAACAGTACATCATTTAATTAACTGAACTGGCCGCTACATGTAACTTTGTAGCACTTACAGAGGAAATGATCAGGGATCAAATGATTGAGAAAACAACGATCCCCTCATTCGGGAATACTTGCTAATGGAAGATGACAAAATGACATTGGACAAAGAAACTAATTTGGCCATCCAAATCGAATCAGCGTTTCAGATTCAAAAGTGATCAGATCCCCTGCTCCCCCTGTGCAGCAGACTTCAGCTACAGCCCATGTGCAAGGCGTTCGTCCAAAGCGGAAATCACAGCAGAGACCCAGGGCTAGTAATAAGACACCCACTACGGATCACGGGCCTAACTTCCACGGCTTTAACTGTGGGGACAAATCACACTCAGCAAAGATCCTAACTGCCCTGCACGCAGGAAGAAATGCTCTGCATGTGGTAAAATGAACCATTTGGGGGATAGCGAACTGGTTGGCAGACAGGAAACAAAGAGTAGGAATAAACGGGTCCTTTTCAGAATGGCAGGCGGTGTACCGCAAGGTTCAGTGCTGAGACCCCAGCTATTTACAATATACATTAATGATTTGGACGTTAAGGAATTGAATGCAATATCTCCAAGTTTGCAGATGACACTAAGCTGGGTGGCAGTGTGAGCTGTGAGGAGGATGCTAAGAGGCTGCAGGGTGTTTTGGACAGGTTAGTTGAGTGGGCAAATGCATGGCAGATGCAGTATAATGTGGATAAATGTGAGGTTATCCACTTTGGTGGCAAAAACAGGGAGGCATAATATTATCTGAATGGTGACAGATTAGGAAAAGGGGAGGTGCAAAGAGACCTGGGTGTCATGATACATCAGTCATTGAAAGTTGGCATGCAGGTACAGCAGGTGGTGAAGAAGGCAAATGGCATGTTGGCCTTCATAGTGAGGGGATTTGAGTATAGGAGCAGGGAGGTCTTGCTGCAGTTGTACAGGGCCTTGGTGAGACCTCACTTTGAATATTGTGTACAGTTTTGATCCCCTAATCTGAGGAAGGACATTCTTGGTATTGAGGGAGTGCAGTGAAGGTTCACCAGACTGATTCCAGGGATGGCAGGACAGACATATGAAGAAAGACTGGATCAACTAGGCTTATATTTACTGGAATTTAGAAGAATGAGAGGGGATCTCATAGAAATGTTTAAAATTCTGACGGGATTGGACAGGTTAGATGCAGGAAGAATGTTCCCAATGTTGGGGAAGTCCAGAACCAGGGGTCACAGACTAAGGATAAGGGGTAATCCATTTAGGACCGAGATGAGGAGAAACTTCTTCACCCAGAGAGTGGTGAACCTGTGGAATTCTCCAGAAAGTTGTTGAGGCCAGTTCATTCGATATATTCAAAGGGGAGTTGGATGTGGCCCTTACGGTCCAAGGGATCCAGGGTTATGGAGAGAAAGCAGGAATGGTGATGCAGGCTTGAAGGGCCGAATGGCCTACTCCTGCACCTATTTTCTATGTTTCTATTTTGCTAGTGTCTGTCACTCATTGCAGCATATTCAACATGTGGACAATGCATATAGCGATGAACACAGTATGGTTTACACCGTTAGTGACATTTCACACATCGGTTCGGGCAAATTCAAAGACTGTGATGTAAACACTGACGGCACGCCCTGCTGCCTCCTCATTGACCTTGGAGCCGAAGTCTCCATATTGAGCGAGGCTGTGTACAAAACCCACTTCACACACCGTCAACTGCAGCCCGCAACTTCCACTCGACATGCGTACTCCGACTCCAAAATTGAGGTACTTGGGGTCATATCTGTCCTGATATACGACAAGGACATAACATTGGAGAACTTTTCCTTTCATGTCGTGAAGGAACGAAGCCTCATGGGTGTTGACCTTTTTGACGAGCTTGGGTTCAAAGTTTACGACCCAACCTGTGTACACGGCGGACTTTGACAAGCAGCATCCCTCAATCTTCACAGGGTTTGGAGTGACAACAACATTTTGCCATCGTCAATGTGGTGACCCTTCCGTCAAACCGGTTACACAGCGACTTCGCCGTCTCCCATTCGCGGTCCGTGACCAAGTATCCGCAGAGGTAACCCGACTCGAGTCTCAGGGAATCATTGAGAGCATCGACTCCTCACCCTGGACCTCGAACTTAGTCATTGCTTGGCCTAAAAATGGGGAGATCCGCCTATGCATCGACCTGAAAGTGGTTAACAAGGCCATCATCCCCGACAAGTACCCTCTTCCTACCATCGACGAATTGTCGTCAGAATTCCACGGCTTAATAGTCTTTTTGAAACTCGACATGCGCCGCAGTTACCTGCAAATACCCCTAGCGGAGGACAGCAAACAGCTCACGGCATTCACGACGCATGATGGTCTGTATCAGTATCGATGCATGCCCTACGGACTATCTTCTGCACCAAGTGCATTTCAGAAGATTGTCACTACTATGCTAGCAGGCATAGAGGGAGCCCTCAATCTGCTTGACAATATCGTCATCCATGGACGGACAATGGAAGAACATGACCAGGGACTCCACACAGTTATGCTAGACTTGCCACACATAACATTAAACATAATGCCGATAAGTGTACATTCGCTGCTGGAGAAATAATATGTTTCTGGGTTACAGAGTCACAGCACAAGGATGCGATCCAGCGAATGCAGGAGGCTACCAACGTCAAAGAATTTTCATCATTCCTCGGCACTTGCAACTTCTATCTGAAGTTCGTCGCACACTACGTGCACATTGCCGAACCACTTCACAAGTTGCTGCGCAAGGACGTCCCTTGGGAATGGACAGATTCCCAGGCTCAGGCATTCACCACACTAAGGAGAAAATCACATCCCCTCCTATCCTCACACACTTTGATCTGAATGCCACTATGTACGTCACCACGGATACATCAGTGGATGCTGTGCTCTCGCAATGCATTGACGGCCTGGAGCGCCCAGTCACCTTCACCTCTCGCACGCTCTCATCTGCAGAACGTAAATACACTACAGGGGAACTTGATGCACTCGCTTGCATCTACGCGTGTGAATGCTGACACATCCATCTCAATGGCAGGAAATTTCCCCTCCGTACGGATCACCAAGCACTAACTACGCTACTCGCTACAACTGGATCTGGGCACAGGCCACTACGAATCAGCCGATGGTCAGATCGCCTTCATCAATGTAACTTTGATGTACAGTACATCGCTGGCAGTCACAACCACGTAGCTGACATGCTCAGCCGCTCGAAATCTGCTTCGGACTCTGGTGCTGACTTGTTCACAGATGATGACACATAGGTCACGTCAATCATCACTCAGTCCATCAGAAACCTTGTCTCCGGAGACAAACTCAAAACCGAATCACAGTGTGATGCTACGCTCCAGCATATGTACCATTTCCTCCAGACTGAGTGGCCTGAGCAAATTCTGGAAGAGCTGTAAACCTTCCCCAGACTTTGCGATGAATTTTCTGTTTGGAACTGTGATGTATGTAACCCTTGGCAACCTGCATCATACTACCACCAGAGGGCCTACCTGTTGGAGTCCCAAGGGATCCCAGCATCCCTTGGGAGCACTGTATATAAGCAGGCCTCCCAGGCTGTACCAACACTCTGGAGTTTAATTAAAGGAGCTCAGGCCACACTTCCTCATTGCACACAGTACTCAGTCGTATCACTTTATCATGAGCATAACAATTGGCGATGAGATAACGAACAACCATGCGAAAATGCAAAGAACTGTTGGTATCCTGGAGAAATTCTCAGAAGGGGATGATTGGGAGGCCTTCGTGGAGCGACTCGACCAATACGTCGTGGGCAACGAGCTGAAAGGGGACGAGAACACTGACAAATGAAGGACAATCCTCCTTACTGTCTGTGGGGCAACAACCTATGGCCTCATGAAGAATCTTCTAGCTCCGGTGAAACCAACAACCAAATCCTATGAAGAACTGTGTACGCTGGTCCGGGAGCACCTAAATGCGAAGGAGAGCGTTCTGATGGCAAGGTATCGGTTCTACACGTGTCAACAGTCTGAAGGCCAGGAAGTGGCGAGCTACGTCGCCGAACTAAGGCGCCTTGCAGGACATTGCGAATTCGATGGATTCCTTGAACAAATGCTAAGAGACTTTTTTGTGCTTGGCATTGGCCATGAGGTTATCCTTCACAAACTATTGACTGTTGAAACACCGAATCTGAGCAAAGCCATAACGATAGCCCAGGCATTTATGTCCACCAGCAATAACATCAAACAAATTTCGCAGCATAAAGAGGTTTCGGCTAGTATTGTACACAAAGTAACATCATTTTCAGGCATACACACATGCATGACCTCAGATGACCCAGAGTTCGCCATCAATCGTTAATGCGAGGCAGTCAACACCTTGTTGGTGCGGAGGTGATCATCGAGCCCATCAATGCCGCTTCAAACACTATGCGTGCAAAGTCTGTGGAACAATGGGACACCTCCAGCGAATGTGCATACGAGCTGCAAACCACCACGTTGTAGAGGAAGATCGATCCATGATGGATCAGGCTTAACTAGAGACTCGAACCGAGGAGGCAGAAGTGGACGGTGTACACACCTTCACCACGAAATGTCCACCGATCATGTTAAAAGCTGAACTGAACGGAATTCCAGTATCCATGGAACTGGACTCGGGTGCGAGTCAGTCTATCATGAGCAAAAAGGCCTTCGACAGGCTGTGGTGCAACAAGGCACACAGGCCCAAGCTTAGCCCCATTCACACCAAGCTGAGAACTTACACTAAAGAGCTGATCCCTGTTATTGGCAGCGCAGAAGTAAAAGTCTCCTATGATGGAGCAGTGCATGAACTCCCACTATAGATTGTGCCAGAAGATGGCCCCACACTGTTCGGCAGAAGCTGGCTGGGAAAAATCCGCTGGAACTGGGACGACATTCGGGTGCTTTCATCCGTCGACGCCGCCTCATGTGCTCAGGTTCTGAGCAGGTTCCCGTCGTTGTTTGAGTCAGGCATTGGAAATTTCTCGGGGGCGAAGGTGCAGATCCACTTGGTTCCCGGTACACGGCCCATCCAACACAAGGCATGGGCGGTGCCATATATGATGCGAGAGAAAGTGGAAATTGAGCTGGACAGGCTGCAGCGAGAAGGTATCATCGCACCGGTGGAGTTCAACGAGTGGGCCAGTCTGATTGTTCCGGTTCTCAAAGGCGACGGCATGGTCAGAATTTGTGGGGACTATATAGTAACGATTAATCGTTTTTCGCTACAGGACCAATACCTGCTACCCAACGCAGACGACCTATTTGCGACTCTGGCTGAAAGAAAGACGTTCACCAAGTTGGACCGGACCTCGGCCTACATGACGCAGGAGCTGGAGGAATCTTTGAAAGGTCTCACCTGCATCAACACGCACAAGGGTCTGTTCTGATGCCCGTTTGGGATTCGTTCGGCTGAGGCAATCTTCCAATGGAACATGGAGAGCCTGATAAAGTCGGTTCCACGCACCGGGGTCTTCCAGGACGACATACTGGTCACAGGTCGGGACACCATCAACACTTGCAGAACCTGTAAGAAGTTCTAAGTTGGCTAGATCATGTGGGACTCAGGTTGAAATGCTCGAAGTGTGTTTTCCTGCTGCCAGAGGTCGAGTTCTTAGGGAGAAGAATCGCGGCAGATGGCATCAGACCCACCGACGCCAAGACGGAGGCCATCAAGAACGCGCTGAGACCACAGAACGTGACGGAGCTGCAGTCGTTCCTGGGACTCCTCAACTATTTTGGTAATTTCCTACCCGGGTTAAGCACCTTGCTAGAACCTCTACATGTGTTGCTACACAAGGGAGATGACTGGGTATCGAGGAAATCACAAGAAGCTGCTTGTTCTGTATAACCCATGTAAACGATTAGTGTTAGCTTGCGATGCGTCGTCATACGGGGTCGGGTGTGTGTTACAACAAGCTAACAAATCGGGAACATTGCAACCGGTCGCCTATGCGTCCAGGAGTCTGTCCAAGGCCGAAAGGGCCTACAGCATGATCGAAAAAGAAGCTCTAGCGTGCATTTACGCGGTGAAAAAAATGCAACAATATCTGTTTGGTCTCAAGTTTGAGCTAGAAACTGACCATAAGCCGCTCATATCGCTATTCTCAGAGAGCAAAGGGATTAATACCAATGCCTCTGCCCGCATCCAAAGATGGGCGCTCACACTGTCTGCAAACAACTATGTAATCCGCCACAGACCAGGCACAGAGAACTGCGCTGATGCTCTCAGTCGGCTAACATTGCCCACCACCGGGGTGGAAATGGCACAGCCTACAGACTTGTTCTTAGTGATGGATGCATTCGAAAAAAAAAAGTCACCTGTTATGGCCTGCCCGATCAGGACCTGGACCAGCCAGGATCCTTTACTGTCCTTGGTAAAAACTGTGTCCTCCATGGGAGCTGGTCCAGCGTCCCAGCGGAGATGCATGAAGAAATCAAGCCGTTCCAGCGGTGCAAAGACGAAATGTCCATACAGGCAGACGGTCTTTTGTGGAGTAATCGTGTTGTTTTGCCTAAGAAAGGCAGGGAAACATTCATACACGACCTACACAGTGCCCACCCAGGCATAGTAATGATGAAAGCTATAGCCAGATCCCATGTGTGGTGGCCCGGCATCGACTCAGACTTAAGAGTCATGCGTGCGCCAATGTAACACTTGCTCTCAACTGAGCAATGCACCCAAAGAGGCACCGCTAACTTTGTGGTCGTGGCCCTCCAAACCGTGGTCTAGGATCCACGATGACTTTGCGGGCCCATTCCTCGGCAAAATGTTCTTGGTTGTTGTGGATGCTTATTCAAAATGGATTGAATGTGTAATAATGTCTGTAAGCATGTCCACTGCCACCATCGAAAGCCTACGAGCCATGTTTGCCACACACGGCCTGCTTGATGTCCAGGTCAGCGACAATGGGCTGTGTTTCACCAGTGCTGAATTCAAGGAATTCATGACCTGCTCTGGGCACAAGCACATCACATCTGCCCCGTTCAAGCCCGCATCCAACGGCCAGGCAGAATGGGCAGTTCAAACCATCAAGCAAAGCTTGAAACGTGTGTTGGAAGGCTCCCTGCAGACCCGCCTGTCCCGAGTCCTGCTCAGCTACCGCACCAGACCCCACTCGCTCACCGGGGTTCCCCCAGCTGAGCTGCTCATGAAAAGGGTGCTCAAAACAAGGCTCTCTCTTGTCCACCCTGATCTCTTTGATCATGTCGAGGGCAGGTGGCATCAACAAAGCATGTACCATGATTGCGCAAACTTGTCACGCGATATTGAAGTCAATGACCCTGTATTTGTACTCAGCTATGGACATGGTCCCAAATGGCTTGCTGGCACGGTCATAGACAAAGAAGGGAGTAGGGTGATCCAGGTCAAACTGGCCAATGGACTAATGTGCAGAAAGCATTTGGACCAAACCAAATTGCGATTCACAAACAGCCACGAGCAACCCGAAGAGGACACCACCAACTTCGACCCTCCAACACACATAAAAGTGGCAACCGACATCACGGTTGACCACGAAGCTGAACTCACCATCCCCAGCAGCCCGGCAAGGCCGGCTGCCCAGCAGCCCAGCGAAGAACCAACCAACTCACCCACACCTGCATTTGTACCGAGACGATCGACAAGGAAGCAAAAAACCCCAGATCGTCCCATCCCTGTAAATAAGTGCACTATTGACTTTGGGAGGGAGTGATGTTCTGTATGTAACCCTTGGCAACCCGCAACCACGTTTCTGTAATGGTCACCAAATCATACCCATTTGTAATGATTTGTGCCGTCAACTCATTTACTTTATTTCGAAAGCTGCGTGCGTTTAGATAGAGCGTTTTAATACTAGTTTTTAAACCATGATTTTTAGTTTTGACCCCTCCTGCAGCCCCTTTATATTCATACATATTGTCCCTTCCTATCAACTTGTTGTTTACATTTACCCCAGTGCTACTCTGCTCTGTTGCTTCCTGCCTTTTGCATTCTTTCTTGAGGTCCTGTTCATCTGAGCTCTCACCCACTCTAACTAGCTCAGAGCCCTCTCCTGGGTTCCGAATACTCCTCGCATTGAGGCACCGAGCTTTCAGGCTTGCCTTTTTATTACACTTTGACCCTTTAGAATTTTGCTGTACAATGGCCCTTTTTGTTTTTTGCCTTGGGTTTCTCTGCCCTCCATTTTACTCATCTCCTTTCTGTCTTTTGCTTCTGTTTCCATTTTGTTTCCCTCTGTCTCCCTGCATTGGTTCCCATCCCCCTGCTATATTAGTTTAACTCCTCCCCAACAGCACTAGCAAACACTCCCCCTAGGACATTGGTTCCGGTCCTGCCTAGGTGCAGACCGTCCGGTTTGTACTGGTCTCACCTCCCCCAGAACCGGTTCCAATGCCCCAGGAATTTGAATCCCTCCCTGCTGCACCACTGCTCAAGCCATGTATTCATCTGAGTTATCTTGCGATTCCTACTCTGACTAGCACGTGGCACTGGTAGCAATCCCGAGATTACTACTTTTGAGGTCCTACTTTTTAATTTAGCTCCTAGCTCCTTAAATTCGTCTCGTAGGACCTCATCCCTTTTTTTACCGATATCGTTGGTACCAATGTGCACCACGACAACTGGCTGTTCACCCTCCCTTTTCAGAATGTCCTGCACCCGCTCCGAGACATCCTTGACCCTTGCACCAGGGAGGCAACATACCATCCTGGAGTCTCGGTTGCGGCCGCAGAAACGCCTATCTATTCCCGTTACAATTGAATCTCCTATCACTATCGCTCTCCCACTCTTTTTCCTGCCCTCCTGTGCAGCAGAGCCAGCCACGGTGCCATGAACTTGGCTGCTGCTGCCCTCCCCTGATGAGTCATCCCCCTTAACAGTACTCAAAGCGGTGTATCTGTTTTGCAGGGGGATGACCGCAGGGGACCCTTGCACTACCTTCCTTGCATTGTTCCTCCTGCTGGACTTCCATTCCCTATCTGGCTGTGGACCCTTCACCTGCAGTAAGACCAACTCGCTACATGTGCTACTCACGTCATTCTCAGCATCGTGGATGCTCCAGAGTGAATCCACCCTCAGCTCCAATTCCGCAACACGGTCCGTCAGGAGCTGGAGGCGGATACACTTCCCGCACACGTAGTCGTCAGGGACATCGGAAGTATCCCTGAGTTCCCACATGGTACAGGAGGAGCATATCACGTGACCGAGCTCTCCTGCCATGACTTAACCCTTAGATACACTTAATTTGGCGACAACAATGTTAACAGGTTACTTACTGATATAAAAAAGAAAAAGAAAAGCTACTCACCAATCACCAGCCAATCACTTACCCCTTTGGCTGTGACGTCACCTTTTGATTCTTTCGACTTCTTTTTTGCTTTTTCTCCCGGCTGGAGCTGCACAAACTGGGCCTTTTGTAGGCCGCACCAACGCCACGAACTCCCGCCTCTGACTGCCGCCGCCTCTGACCAGCGCCAATGAGGCCCATTCCATGGCCACACAGACCATGGCAACAACATCAGTTGGATATCTTCGGTCCAGTTGAAGCAGCTCCACAGCACCAGCGTTTCCTTGTTGTAGTACATGACCTGCATTCCAAATGGCCAGAAATCGCCTCAAGTTCAGTGACCTCATCAACGATGGTCACTATTCTGCAGCGTATGTTCACGAAGTGGGGCCTCCCAGAGGTCATAATCACTGAGAATGGACCACAGTGTGTGTCCGACCAGCTCGCGGATTTCCTCACTCGCCAAGCTATCGAGCATCGCCTTACTGCTCGGTACAATCCTCAAAGCAACGGAGGCGTTGAGCGATTTAACCGCGTCATCAAAGAGGGTTTTAAAGCCAACCTCACAGCAGGCCAAACATTCGAGGAAGTGGTTCAAACCATTCTCCGCACATAGCATTCGACAAAGCACTCGCTAATGGGGAAGACACCCGCTGAGCTCAAGATTGGGCGGAATCTTCGCTGGCTACTGGATATTCTCAAACCCCCAGCCAAACCTAGCACGACGATAACCACACTCACATCCTAGATTTCGGGACGTCAACGAAAAGCAAAGTCGTACACTGACATAAAACGATGTGCTCAAAAGCCCCAACTGAAGAACGGAGATTGAATCAGAGTTAAGCACCCAAACCGGAGTCATAAGCTCGCATCTTCACTTTCGCCTCCAAAACAGATCGGGTGAAAGTTCAGCCCTCACACCTACGAGCTCAATGATGGAACTCGATGGAACGCTCGTAGACTGATCCCAACTCACAGGCCAACAGACCAGCAGCATGGAACAGAGGCACTGGTCTGTTTCCCAACCGAAAAAGTCGATCGAACACCGCAAGCTCCACGCCGATCTCAGCGTATCAGAACACGGCCTGGCTATCTCAAGGACTTTGTCTGTTCATGGAGTCTGTTTTCAAAAGGGGGGAAATATTTTGTGTTCACACTCTGTTTGTTGGTTACAGCTCACGAGACAGGCATTAGGACCCTGCGGGAACTATTCACAGTTGCTGTAAACATTCTGGTTCATGCTGGTTTGGGACACCATTTTGGGAGTTGCTATAAAGGACACAGTAAGTTACATTACTCCTGTTTCAGTTAGTCTGTTTATTTACGTACACAACAAAGAGGAAGGGATTGATGGGTGTCAATGGTTAAGGCAGGTACCTGGTTAAACTCGGGCTAGTTAAGGCTGCTGGTTAACTTTAGTCTAACAGAGGTTGGTTAAACTTAGTTTACTTGTTATTGGTTGATAACTTTGATTGACAGCTGTTACCATCATCAATTAAAGAAAGAAAAGACTTGCATTTATATAGCGCCTTTCACGACCACCAGATGTCTCAAAGTGCTTTACAGCCAATGAAGTACTTTTGGACTGTAGTCACTGTTGTAATGTCAGAAGCGCGGCAGCCAATTTGTGCACAGCTAGCTCCCTCAAACAGCAATGTGATGATGACCACATAATTTTTTTTTAATGTTGATTGAGGGATAAATATTGGCCCCAGGGAGAACTCCCTGGCTCTGCTTCAAAATAGTGTCATGGGATCTTTTATGTCCACCTGAGAGCTTAACATCTCATCCGCAAGGCGGCACCACCTCAGTACTAACCCTCCGACAGCGCGGCACTCCCTCAGTACCGCCCCTCCGACAGTGCGGCACTCCCTCAGCACTGCCCCTCCGACAGTGCGGTACTCCCTCAGTACTGTCCCTCCGACAGTGCGGCACTCCCTCAGTACCGCCTCACCGACAGTGCGCCGCTCCCTCAGCACTGCCCCTCCGACAGTGCGGCACTCCCTCAGTACTGTCCCTCCAACAGTGCGGCACTCCCTCAGTACCGCCCCTCCGACAGTGCGGCACTCCCTCAGCACTGCCCCTCTGACAGTGCGGCACTCCCTCAGCACTGCCCCTCCGACAGTGCGGCACTCCCTCAGTACCGCCTCACCGACAGTGCGCCGCTCCCTCAGCACTGCCCCTCCGACAGTGCGGCACTCCCTCAGTACCGCCCCTCCGACAGTGCGGCACTCCCTCAGTACCGCCCCTCCGACAGTGCGGCACTCCCTCAGCACTGCCCCTCCGACAGTGCGGCACTCCCTCAGCACTGCCCCTCCGACAGTGCGGCACTCCCTCAGCACTGCCCCTCCGACAGTGCGCCGCTCCCTCAGTACCGCCCCTCTGACAGTGCGGCGCTCCCTCAGTACCGCCCCTCCGACAGTGCGGCTCTCCCTCACTACTGTGGAGTGTCAGCCTGGATTTTGTGCTCAAGTCCCTTGGAGTGGGTGCTACCCAGAGAGCTAAAAGCTAGCAAGTACCCACTTCGTAAAGGACTTAAAGTTGGTCGCAAATTAGGAGGACACTGAGTCATCAAGCAAAAGAATCCAACAAGAAGTGCCTCCTATGTAGAAGTGTATAACTGATAAATACTGGTTCGGCTGCTAATTCCTGTGATCCAGCTGGGGTTGATTAAGGTTAATGCAGCCGGGGCTGGTTAAGTTGACACCACGAGTAGCAATAGCAACAATCACGAGAAGGGCAGGCACCGGATATTCAGCAGCTGCCGGTGGGGACAGACAGACAGACAGACAGACAGAGAGCGCCCAGTCCCGGGCCAGCAGTTCGGGGAGCGCGGCTCCGGAGTCCAGGCCAGTGTAGCCACAAGTTGTGTTGTGAGCAGCGGCAGCGCCCGGGACATGTCGCCCTTAGTCAGGGGGAGATTTACAGGGTGGGCCGCCCTCCTCCTGCTCCTGGCTCTCGCCCGCTCCCAAGCTGCTTCAGGTGGGTTCTGTATGTTCACCAGGCTGGGGTTTATTCCTGGAGCTCATGTTAAAGCTGCTCATGTTTGTGGACCAAGATGTCTCTAAGCTGCACTTTAAAATGCTACATTTTTTAAAATTGATACAGGAGTCTAGTTTCACAATCCTGAACCGTGTGCTTCCCCCTCTTATTTATCGTTCAGGAGAAACTTTTTTAACCATCAGAGTGCTATTGCTGCCACAATTTTTCACCCAGAGGGTGGTGGGGGTCTGGAACGCACCGCCTGAAAGGGTAGTAGAGGCAGAAAACCCTCATAGCATTTTAAAAAGTACTTGGATGTGCACTTGAAGTGCTGTAGCCTACAGGGCTACGGACCAAGAGCTGGACAGTGGATCAGACTGGATAGCTCTTTTTTTTTCCAGCTGGCACAGACACGATGGGCTGAATGGCCTCCTTCTGTGCAGTAAATTTCTGATTCTCAACGAGCAATTGAGGTGAATTGCAAGGTCATTTTCTTTATAGCCACAGATGTTATGGGGTAGAATTACTGCTGGACTTGGCAAAGCAGCTTGGATACAAGAAGTACTTTGTATCTTTGTTCTAATCCTGTTTCACTTAATATTTGGTTAAAATGAATGAAGAGGCCTCAAGTGTTTTCTGATTAATGCAAGATAACTAGAAATAGAAATAACTTTCATTAGTGTTTTACAGCCAATGAAGTATTTATGTGCAGGTCACTGTTGTAATATAGCAGCTAATTTGTGCATAGCAAGCTCTCAAACAGCAATGTTGTGATGACCAGATAATCTGTTCTAGTGATGGTGATTGATTGAGATATAAATATTGGCCCCAGGACACTCCTACTTTAAATAGTGCTGTGGGATCTTTTACAAGCACCGGAGAGCAGACATCTTTAACATCTCTATCTGAAGTGCTGCCTCTCTGACCATGCAGATTTTTGTGTTCAAGTCTCTGGAGTGGGACTGGAACCTGCAACCTTTCTCAGTTGATAACCTAGTCATAATTATTAACTTTAATAGTGTCTCAAGCAGCATTATTTACTTGTGGTGTGGAGGGAAGATATTGTAGTATCAAGAATGTAACTTGTACAGTGCATGTGTAAATGTTGGGCTGAGCTGTAAGGTTGTAGGCTCAAGTACTGAGTGCAGGCTCCTGTGCTGACACTTCAGTGCAGTACTGAGGGAGTGCTACACTGTTGGGGGCTGTCTTTTGGAGATGTTCAATTGAGCTATTTGCCTGTTTTCAATGGGTATGGAACAGTTTGAAGAGCAGGGAATTTATCCTGGTGTCCTAACCAATGACCCCCTCCCCTTTGCCAGCTACTGATGAACCAGCAAATTGGTTGTGTGAACTTGCTGTGCATAACTTCTGTTTTGCCAACTTGGGTAGTGTATTTTCTGGTGCTTTTCTTAAATTGTGATCCAAGTGCATTGTGAATGCAAGTCTTTAACCTTTTCAGATTAGGCAGTTTTCCTCCTAAGACTTGATCAGCGTATCAACTGGAGCTGCTTAAACTGAGTGAGAATCATAGAATAGAAACATAGAAACATAGAAAATAGGTGCAGGAGTAGGCCATTCAGCCCTTCGAGCCTGCACTGCCATTCAATGAGTTCATGGCTGAACATGCAACCTCAGTACCCCATTCCTGCTTTCTCGCCATACCCCTTGATCCCCTAGTAGTAAGGACTATATCATGGGACACCTTGGGTTTTTTTAAACAAAGGGATCTAAAATTGGGAGCTGCAAATAATGAGGGAATTGGGCTGATTAACAGATGATATTTGCAGCACAAACAGTCCATTCGGCCTAACTGGTTGGTTTATCTACACGAGCCTCCTCCCACCCCCTCTTCCTTCACCTATCAACAGATCCTTGTCTTCCTTCCTCCTGTACTTTAACTTCCTCTTAAATGCATCTATGCTATTTGTCACAACTGATTCATGTTATAGTTAGTTTCACATTCTCACCACTGCCTGGGAAAAGAAGTTTCTCAAATTCTCAATTGGATTTATTGGTGACTAACTTTTATTTATGGCCGAGTTTGGACTCTTGTTTTTCTGTATGTCAGACTTCTGTCGAGGGAAGGGGTGGGTGGGGCTAGTTTGTCGCACACTCTTCTGCCTGAGCTTGTCCTCTTGCTCTTTGCGTTGAGACTCGAAGAGCTCAACACCCTCCCGGATGGAATTTCTCCACCTCGGGTAGTCTGTGGCCAGGGTGTCAGTGGTGATGTTGCACTTTAGCAGGGAGGCTTTGAGGGTGTCCTTGTAACGTTGATAAAGCATTTGCTTAGGGAGTCTCGTATCTGACATGCGTACTATGTGGCCTGGCCAGAGAAGTTGATCGAGCGTGGCCAGTGCTTCAATACTGGGGATGTTAGCCTGGTCGAGGACACTGATGTTGGTTCACCTGTCCTCCCAGGGGATTTGCAGGACCTTGGGAGACATTGTTGGTGATATATCTCCAGCGACTTGAGGTGCCTTCTATACATCGTCGATGCCTCTTAACAAAGGCAGACATTGTGTAGATTCAGCATCGCCTCCAGTGTGCCAGCGCAGCCTTTGGCCATCTGAGGGAAAAGAGTGTTTGAAGACCAGGCCCTCAAACCTACTGCCAAACTCGTGGTCGACAAGGCTGTAGTAATACCTACCGTCCTGTGTGGATCTGAGACATGGACGATGTATAGAAGGCACCCACCACCACTCAAGTGGAAATGTCTTCTGTCTACCCTATCAAGCCCAAGCTGCAGTTTTACAGGGCCTTGATGAGACCACACCTTGAATATTGTGTGCAGTTTTGGTCTCCTAATCTGAGGAAGGACATTCTTGCTATTGAAGGAGTGCAACGAAGGTTCACTGGACTGACACATGAAAAGACTTGATTGACTAGGCTTATATTCACTGGCATTTAGAAGAATGAGGGGATCTCATAGAAGAATATAAAATTCTGACTGGATTGGACAGGTTAGATGGAGGAAGAATGTTCCTGATGAAGTCCAGAACCAGGGGTCACAGTCTAAGGGTA
Organism: Pristiophorus japonicus; assembly: GCF_044704955.1. Classification (NCBI taxonomy): domain Eukaryota; kingdom Metazoa; phylum Chordata; class Chondrichthyes; family Pristiophoridae; genus Pristiophorus; species Pristiophorus japonicus. The sequence continues at coordinate 10,975,765 of NC_091991.1, forward strand.
AGGGGTAAGCTCTCTAGGACTGAAATGAGAAACTTTTTCACCCAGAGAATTGTGAACCTGTGGAGTTCTTTACCACAAAGTTGTTGAGGCCAGTTTGTTAGATATATTCAAAAGGGAGTTAGATGTGGCCCTTGTGTCTAAAGGGATCGGGTAGGTATGGAGAGAAGTCAGGAGTGGGGTACTGAAGTTGCATGATCAGCCATGATATTGGCTGGTGGTGCAGGCTTGAATGGCCTACTCCTGCACCTATTTTCTATGTTAATCTTGAAGACCCCTCTGGTCACCCCTCAGCCTTTTTTCTTTTCTAGAGAAAAGTGTCCCAGCCTGATCAGTCTTTCCTGGTAATTATAACAGTTCTGATATCATCCTTGCAAGTCTTGTGTACCTTCTCCAGTGCCTCTTATCTCTCTTTGTAATCTGGAGACCAGAACCGTGGTTCACGATGTAATGTTGGCTAATGCTGAGTGCTGGGGCTGAGGAAGGGCCATGATGAGCATGGATAGAAAACTGAACTGTAAAAGTTTACAGCTGAGAACGAGGCCATTCAGCCAGTTGTCTGTGCTAGAGCAATCCACAACTAATCCCACCACCCCAATGGACCATTGTAGACTGCAGGAGGGGATCTGGGGGCACTACTAGATAGTTTCAATTGGTTATTTGCACTGCAACAGCAATAAAAACAAATAAGATCTTTATGTATAGCAGGGGAGCTAAAGACATTGGTTCAACCCAACCCTGTGTGCAATTCTGGGTGCTGTGATACGGTTTGGAGGGTCAATCCCTGGGCCAAACTCATTGGGGAGACTGGTGGTGGATCATTTTTAAGGGCAGCTGATTGTTTATGATGGGTTGGGGTGAAGAAACTGAAGGTCAGGTATGGACTCTCTCGCCAGGCCTGTGTTGTCCCTCAGCTTAATGCTTTCTTCCTTGTATTGTAGTGCTGATTAACTTATTTATTCTTGGGATGTGGGCATTGCTTGCATTTATTGCCCATCAATAGTTGCCCTGAGAGGATGTTGGTGGACTACCTTAAACCAAAGCAACATGAAAGTTGAAAATTGACCGTGTTAATGTGGGACTGGGGTCATGTATAGGCCAGATTGGGTAAAGGCAGCAGATTTCCTTCCCTTAAAAAAAAAGGCAATGAATTCAAATGCTCAAACTGCAAGGGTGGGATATGAACTTGCCTTCCTTAGATTATTTTTCCATGCCTCTGCATTCCTAGCCCAGTAACATAACCGCATTGCTACCCTGAAAATGTTGGCCAGAACGTAACTGGAAGCTTGCAACACAATGTGGATAATGGAGACCCCCTATGGAACTGGGTTAGAAACTTTCTGGCCATGGTTCAAATCTAACTTGGATTGATTGCTACCTGTAGAAGTGGGTGAAAACAAGATGCTCCATCAACTTGAGTGTGAAGACCACCAGGAAAACTCTCCATAATCTGGCAGTCGGCTTGACTGAGGACTTTGCAGTACAGCATTGTGGGAGTGGTGTGTTATTGGTGGTGGCCAGGACAGTTTGTAAACTAAGAGCCTGCCTGTTCATGATGGACAACAATAATAAATTATGTAGGAGAGGCTGGCCATTTGGTCCATTGTGCCTGTTGGCCTTTTGAAAGAGCTACCCAATTAGTCCCACTCCACTGCTCTTTCCAATAGCCATGCACATTTTCTCCAAGTATTTATCCAATTCACTGTTGAAAGTTACTATTGAATCTGCTCCCACTGCTCTTTCAGGCAGCACATTGCAGATCAGAGCAACTTGCTGCATTTTTTCAAAAAATGTGGGGAATTACCAGTTTCATAGAGCGGGGCGGGGGTGGGGGCCATACGGTGATGGTGGTGGTGGTGGTGGTGGTGGAAGTCAGTGTGGCTGATTGTTCTTTTGATCCAGACCAAAGTCCTACTGTCAAACCCTGTCTATAGGTGCTGTGTTGTGCTGCCCCTGGAAGGGTTGCAGTGAATGGGGGAAGATGTAAGCTTGCCCCTGGGGTGTAGATTGGGTGTTGTGACCAAGTCCCACTGCCAGCCTGGTGTTGCAGTATCTGGTTTACTTGATGTTTGGGTTGCTGCTGTTTGGCTGCCTGCCAAAGATGTGATGCTTGTGCTCAGCAAATTTGTACAAGAGCAGTCTCAAGCATTTGAGGCACGACTAGAACTCTTGCAGACATGTAGTTGAAAAATTAAATGAGCAGACTTAAAGGGGGTAATGCAAGAACATAATAGGAGTAGGCAATAAGGCCCCTCAAGCCCTGCTTCACCATTCAATCAGATCGTGGCTGATCTTTGCCTCAACTCTACTTCCCTGCCTGATCCCCATACTCCCTTGATTGCCTCGTCCAAAAATCTATTGATCTTTGTCTTGAATATACTGAACGACTGAGCCTCCACAGCCCTCTGGGGTAGTGAATTCCAAAGATTCACCACTGAGTGAAGAAATTGCTCCTCATCTCTGTCCTAAATGGCTGACCCCTCATCCTGAGACTGTGACCCCTGGTTCTAGTCACTCCAGCCAGGGGGAAACAACCCCCTCAGCATCTACTGTCAATCCCCCTCAGAATTTAGTGTGTTTCAATGGGAAACCATCTAAATCCCTGTACCCTGAGTGCTCAGGTGTTGGGCAGTTAGTGTCACCAATTCAAATGTTACAAGCCTTCCTTTAGCCTCTTGTCATTTTCTTGGAGGTAGCAGTGTGCTTGGTATGGGGGTGGGGGAGGGGGGGGGGGCAGTGTGCTTGGTTGAGACACAGTTGCTCCCATATTGGCATTTTTGATTTGTCTTTTTTTTCTCCATTTATTGGAATGGTACCAGGGATGAGGTACTTTAGTTATGTGGAGAAGCTGGGGTTGCTCTCCTTGGAGCAGAGAATGAAGAGATTTAATAAATGAGAATGTTTCCAGTGACTGGAGGGTCGGTAATTGGCAAAAAAACTGACAACCTGTATTTATATCGCACCTTTAATGTGGTAAAATGTCCCAAGGTGCTTCACAGGAGTGTTGCCAAACAAAATTTGGCACTGAGTGAGGGGATGTTGGGGCAGATGAGACAAGTTTGGTTTTAGTCTCGAAGGAGGAGGCGGAGAGGTTTAGGGAGCCAATTCCAGAGCTTGGGGAATGCCAGCATTTAGGGACTTTGGTGGGAGGGAATGCTAGAGCTTGGGGACTTGGCTGTTGAAGGCAACATGAGGAAACATCTATGTCGTGAGTTGTGATCTGGAATGTAGTCCCTGAAGGGTGGTGGAAGTTTTTTTAAAAATTGTACCTTTTTGTATTTCTGCATTCTTCCTTCCAAAATGCATAATGTAACAGTTAAATTTCATTTGCCATGTGTCTGCGCATTACACCAGTCTGTCCTCCTCGTCTGCTTCCATCTGCCTCCTTGTTTACTACATTTGAGTTTTGTCATCTGTAAACTTTGAAATTAAGAACACGAGCAGGAGTAGGCCACACAGCCCCTCGAGCCTGCTCCACTATTCAATAAGATCATGGCTGATCTGATGGACTCAGCTCCACTTTCCTGCCTGCTCCCCATAACCCTTTATTCCCTTATTGCTCATAAATCTGTATCTCTGCTGTTTTTTATGTGGACTTGTATTTACTCTGTTCAGCCACCAGAGGGCTCATCCCCCTGGAGTCCCTTGGGAGCACAGATATTTAAGGAGGCTTCACAGGTTGGAGAGGCACTCTGGAGACCTGCAATAAAAGTCTAAAGTCACACTTTACTTTGAGCTCTGTTCAGTCTGACTTTCTCCATACACATCTGCCTTAAATATGTTCAATGACGCAGTCTCCATGGCTCTCTGGGGCAGAGAATTCCACAGATTTACTAAAGAAATTCCTCCATCTGTTTTAATTGGGTGACCCCTTAGTCTGAGACTATAACCCTAGTTTTAGTTTGAGTGGAAATATCTGCTCTGCATCCATCTTGTCGAGCCCCCTCATTATCTTATGTTTCAATAAGATAACCTCGCATTCATCTGAACTCATGTGTATAGGCTCAACCTATCCTCAAGTCCACCCCCCTCATCTCCAGAATCAACCTAGTGGACCTTCTCTGAACTGCCTCCAATGCAAGTATATCCTTCCTTAAATATGGAGATCAAAACTATATGCAGTACTCCAGGTGTGACCTCACCAATACCCTGTACAGTTGTAGCAGGACTTCTCTGCTTTTATACTCTCTTCCCCCTTGCAATAAAGGCCAACATTCCATTTGCCACCTTGATTACTTGCTATACCTGCATACTCACTTTGTGTTTCATGCACCAGGATCCCTAGGTACCCAAGTTCAGGTCATTAACGTGCATCAAAACAAGCTTGTGGTTTATATATATTTTTGGCAGCAATTGCAGAGTCACCATATATGCCAAAATTGTGTGTGGGGTATGGTGGATGGGAGGGAGAGCTACCAAACATTCCTCCCTCACTCTCTCACAAACCAATCTTCGTGCATTACTGTTCACGTTCCCTTTTTTCTGTATGCTTTAATTTTTTTCCTCTTATGCGCTGGATAAGTTGTAAAGATCTACAAGGATGATAGCAGAACTGAGGTATGGAAAAGCTGAACAGGCTGGGTCTCTTGACTGAAGGAAGGGTCTTTACAATTATGGAAGTGTTTAATGAAGATGTTTCCATTTGCAGGTGAGTCCAAAACTATGGGCTATCAATACAAGATGGTCACTAATAAGTTCACTAGGAAATTCAGGGAAACCTCTTTACCCAGAGAGTGGTGAGAATGTGGAACTCGCTACCACGGAGTAGTTGAGGTCAATAGTACAGCTGCATTTAAAGGGAAGCTTGATAAACACATGACGGGAAAGGAATGGAAGGATCTGCTGATGGGGTGAGATGAGGAGACTCGTGTGGAACATCAACACTGGCTTGGACCGAATGGCCTGTGCTGTAAATTCTGACCATGCTAATGATCCTGTCCCACAGCACTCATTGTAATGGCGTTTCATACCTTGATGCTTTTTTATACAGAAACACTCCAATCCTCCAATACTTGGGACTTGTTCAAGCAGTGGGCTCAATCCTGAGCTTTTTTATTAAGGGTTTTTCAATTGTATGTGTTGCGATTGGCTTATTTAAAAAAAAAAATGTTTTTTTAACCCTACTTTTGAATTTGGGATGTGTAAGCACTTTGTTTCAAGAGTTGTCTTGGGCATCATGTTAATTAACTGTTGGGTGATGGATTTTCCCTCAACTAACATCCGAAGGGGGGGGGAAAAAGGGTCATCTCTCTGTGCATACCTGACTGCATTTAGGAACACAAGAATTAGGAACAGTAGACCATTTGACCCCTTTACCTGCTCTGCCATTGAGATTATGGCTGATCTTAAAGACCTTTTTTAGACAGGGACTCTACTGGGAGTCAGTTTGGATTTTGTGCTATGTGGCGTGAGACTTTAAACCTCAGGATTCTGACTGCAAGGTGCGAGTGTTTGGCTGACACCTAATGTTGCTGCTACACTGTAAAGTGGAGCCTAACTCCAGAGGTGGTGTCTGACTTCACACGAGGGAGATGCAACAGCTTTGAGCCAGTTGGAACTTGCCGTGTAACTCTAAAACCACTTCTCACCAATGCTAAATTTGTAATGTAAATTTGCCCTGTAAAAGCAATGTGACTTTCGTATAAAGCAGCTCATTGTGTCAGTTCAGTGCATATGATGCTGCATGACATGGCTTGTGACCTTTTTGCTATACTTGAGACTCTTGCTTAGAAGATTTCTTCCACTATACTGAGACAAAGACATTGTTCTTGTCTAAATCAAATTGTAAGATGCAGTGAATTCTGATCATGTGAATTTATCATGAGTTTTCTTTCCTGTTTTAATGTGGTATATCAGCACAAGTTGTTGGTGTGGGCTTTGATGACCTGCTCAACGCTACCTTTTTGGGGGTAATTCTGCACTCCTTCAGGACTGGCTCTGTAAAGATTTAGAAACAAAGACTTGCATTTCTATAGCGCCTTTCACGACCACCAGACATCCTCCAGGTTAGTGCCTCTTCAACCATGGCTGCTTTTGATGCAGAGCAGGGAGGAGGGGTAGAATAGAAACATAGTGTCATAGAAACATAGAAAATACGAGCACTAGTAGGCCATTTGGCCCTTTGAGCCTGCACCACCATTCAATATCATGGCTGATCCTCTATCTCAACACCATATTCCTGCTTTTTCCCCATACCCCTTGATGCCTTTTGTTTCTAGAAATCTATCTATCAAATATATTCAGTGACTTGGCCTCCACAGCCTTCTGTGGTAGAGAATTCCACAGGTTCACCATCCTCAGTGAAAAAATTTCTCCTCATCTCGGTCCTAAATTTCCTACCCCGTATCCTGAGACTGTGGCCCCTTGTTCTAAACTTCCCAGCCAGGGGAAACATCCTCCCTGCATCCAGTCTGTCCAAACCCCGTCAGGATTTTATATGTTTCAATGAGATCCCCCTCATTCTTCTAAACTCTAATGAGTACAGGCCTAGTCGACCCAATCTCTCCTCATACGACAGTCCTGCCATCCCAGGAATCGGTCTAGTGAACCTTTGCTGCACTCACTATGGCAAATATATCCTTTCTTCGATAAGGAGACAAAAACTGTGCACAATACTCCAGGTGCGGTCTCACCAAGGCCCAGTGTAACTGTAGCAAGACATCCTTGCTCCTGTACTCAAATTATCAGGTTGTAAAACATTCTCTCCCAACAGAAGCATCAATAAACTGGTTGTGGCACATCTATCAGTCATTACTAACCCATCAGATCTGGCATTGTTACTTAGCTTTACTTGATTTCAACAGTCAAAGCCACAGAAAAGGAATTGACCCATTTATCCAACTAAGTCAAACTGACATTTAATTGATATCCAGTTTGAATAGAGGGGGCTCGACAAGGTGGATGCAGAGGAGATATTTCCACTTGGGGATTTATTGAGACTAAGGGGCCGCCCATTTAAAACTGAGATGAGGAGGAATTTCTTCTGAGGGTCAGAATCTGTGGAATTCTCTGCCCCAGAGAGCTGTGGCGGCTGCGTCATCGAATATATTTAAGGTGGAGATACAGATTTTTGAGTGATAAGGGAGTAAAGGGTTATGGGAGCGGGCAGGGAAGTGGAGCTGAGTCCATGATTGGATCAGCCATGATCTTCTTGAATGGCAGAGCAGGCTCGAGGGGCAAAATGGCCAACTCCTGCTCCTATTTATTTCTTATGGCAAAAAGGTTACTTTTTTGCCCATGGAATGCTAAAATAAAACTGTCTCATCTACATTTTAACAGATCATAATGTGGGTTGCTGAGGAAACTTATGTCACATTGAACTAAGACGTTCCACTTAGCAGGATGTAAAACTAGAAGTCCCTAACTTCTGTCTGAGGCTGAACCAGACTGTTCACAACCTTGGTACCTGAATTGAGCTTGGGACCACTTATCCGCAGCATAACTAAGACTGCCTATTTCCAACTCCGTAGCATTGCCCGTCTCCGCCCTTGCCTCAGCTCATCTGCTGCTGAAGCCCTCATCCCTGCCTTTGTTACCTCTAGACTTGACTCTTCCAATGCACTCCTGGCTGGCCTCCCACATTCTGCCCTGCGTGGGCTGGGGGTGTTCCGGGGCTCAGCTGCCTGTGTCCGAGCTCGCACTGTCCCGCTCACCCCTGTGCTTGTTGACCTGCATTGGCTTCCGGTTGAGCGGCACCTCGGCTTTGAGGCTCTCGTCCTTGTTTACGGGTCCCTCCGTGGTTTCGCCTCTCCCTGTCTCTCTAGTCTCCTCTGGCCCCGCAGCCCTCCCGAGATGTCTGCACTCCTCTAATTCTGCCATCTTGGGCGTCCCCGATTGTGGTCGCTCGGCCGTGCCTTCTGTTGCCTGGGCCCCGGGCTCTGAAGCTCCCTGCCTAGACCTCTCTGCCTCTTTATCTCTCTCTCATCCTTCGGGACGCTGCTTGGGACCATCCTCTTTGACCCAGCTAATTTCTCCTTGTGCGGCTCGGTGTCAGATCTCGTGGGGCATTTTTGCTGCGTCGAATGCACTGTGAATACAAGTTGTTGCTGTTATATCCCTAGATAATAGTGAATTATTGGTTCGTTGTCATGTCAGGCATTTCCAAACGTGAGGTGGTTTACTTTGGCCATCAAAGCCCCTGAGGCTTATTTTGCACCCCATTAAAGTTAGGAGCCTATGCACAGGCTCAAAGGTATATTAGATTAAGTACCTCCCCTTAATGTGAGGCTTGAGGAGCACCTGCCTAAATGACTGACAATCCATATGTATGTATTTGCTTCATGGGTTCTTTGCTTAAGAAATCATAGCAACATATTACTATTAAGAACTAGTTGGTTTATTAGCAAAAGGTTTAACAATCACACTACACATTACCAGTTCATCCACCAGGATACCTGCCTCATCATGGATTCCCCTGAACCCAACTGGCTGGGGCTTTATTGAGTCTTGTGAACATCACGTGACCACAACCCAACAGCTCTACAACTCTTTTGGGCATACTCGCAGGTGTACACATTACACCCATAGCAAACAGGTGTGGCAGGGGAAGCCAGCCTGTTCGCTTCAGCTTGTTAAAGGTATATTGCTATATCGCTTAGCAATTGATGGGTTTTTGTACCATTTTGTCGGATAAAAGAAGTAAGGGAAATTTTGGGAGCCTTCCTGACAACGCTGCCTTTATATAAAAAAAAAAAATCTGTGATCGGCACATATTTTGGCACTGCTTTATTTGCATGCGCTGGAGGGTGAGGGAACAAGTTGGCAGAGCTCTGTCACATCTCCTGGCTTTCAGCGCACAATCGCAATCAATTGTTACAGGAGTGCGGCTGAATGGCTTATGGTACTGGACAAGCAACCAACAATCCCAGCATGGCAAGTGGTAAAACTGAATACGAAAATGGGTCCGGTACCGGAAAATGACCTTTCTGAAAGCTGACGGATTGTTGTAAAAGTGCACGTGGTTCACAAACTTACGTTAGGGAAGTGAACCTGCCACACTCTACCTGGTCTGGCCGACATGTGCCTCCAGGTCCCTGCCGTGTGGTTGGCTCTCGGGGCACCCAGGGACTGGCAATAGGCGCAGCTTTGCTGGTGTAACCCATGTCCCCTGAGAACAAATGAGGAAAATGAAACTTTACCAATGCATTGTTTGGTGGGACCAGTGATCTCAACATTTTCCTTGTGGAAAGCAGCCTGCAACAAGAAAGGGCCCTATACTTCCACCATAATCTGTGGCTGACAGGATCATTAGAAATTTAAGACATGAGATCGATAGATTTTTTTTTAAGGGTATCAAGGGATACAGATCAAAGGTGGGTAAATGGAGTTGAGCTACAGATCTGATTGGCAGTACAGGCTTGAGGGGCTAAATAGCCACCTGTTCCCATGTTCATGCAAGTTACAAACTTTAATGCATTCCTTCAATACTGGTGGTGCCCATTGTGTTTTTGCAGCCTGATGCAATTGATTTGGAAAGTTGTGTGTGTAGTGCCAAAGTGCTTAAAATTTGCAAGTGACCCCCCCTCGTTTTTAAAATGTTTTTACAATTGCGTTCGTGTCTGCATTCTCCACAATGAGTCTTGCAGGAGAATCTTTCTGTAGGCGTTGGAAAAGGAGTCAAAAGCAATTTTCTTGGCTGCTGAGATTTCCATTGTTTTAGGTGGAGCTGGTCCCCAGTGATCACTGGAGCTTGGTGTTATGCAGGTTACAAAGGGTTTAAATTCATGACACCTGACCACCAGAGGGCCCACCTGTTGGGAGTCCCAAGGGATCCCAGCATCCCTTGGGAGCACAGTATATAAACAGGCCACCCACAAGGTACCTGCACTCAAGTCTTATTAAAGGAGCTAAGGTCTCACTTGCTCATTGTACATAGGACTCTGTTTCATCCTTATGAGTGTACCAATCGGGACTCCTAGTTTAGAGTGCATTTCTATAGTGCCTTTCATGACCACAGGACATCCCCAACAGCCAATGTACTCTTCGGTATAGTTACTGTTGGGATGTTGGCCTTTATTACAAGGGGGATGGAGTGTAAAAGCAGAGATCCTACAACAACTGTACAGGGTATTGGTGAGACTACAGCTAGAGTACTGCAGACAGTTTTGGTCTCCATATTTAAGGATATACTTGCATTGGAGGCTGTTCAAAAGGTTCACTAGGTTGACTCCTGAGATGAGGGGGTTGAGTAGGTTGGGCCTATAAACATTGGAGTTGAGAAGAATGATATTGAAACATAAGATAATTGGGCTTGACAAGATGGATGGAGGATGTTTCCACTCATAGGAAATCTAGAACTAGGGGACATAATCTTAGAATAAGGGGCTGCCCATTTAAAACCAATGAGGAATTTCTTAGTGTTGTAAATCTGTGGACTTCTCTGTCCGAGAGCTGTGGAGGCTGGGTCACTGAATATATTTGACATGACGATTCAGATCTTTGAATGATGAGGCAGGGAAGTTGAGGTCATTATCAGATCAGCCATGATATTGAATGGCGGAGCAGGCTCGAGGGGCCAAATGGCAGACTCTTGTTATGTTGTGGTTTTATGAAATGCAGCAGCCAATTTCTGTACAGCAAGCTCTCACAAACCTGAGAATCTGTTTTTTGGAATAGAAACACAAAATGCTGCAAATACTCAACAGGTCAGGCAGCATCTGTAGAGAGAAACAGTTAATGTTTCAGGTCGCTGACCTTTCATCCGAACTGGAAAAAGTTAGTGATATAAGAAGGTTTTAAGCAAGTGCAGGGGAGAAGAGAAAAGATCAAAAGGTCTTTGATGGGGTGGAAGGCCGGAGTGATTAAATGACTTCTGGTGGTGTGAGGCAAAAGGAGATGGTAAAGGGACCATTTATTTTTTTTAAACTAGGTGTAAATGGGAATAGCAAACATCAGCTGCCATGTGGGGAAAAAAATATTGGCAGAGGTTACGGTCTGCAATCGTTGAGTCCAGAAAGCTGTAAAGTGCCTGATCAAGATGAGGTGCCGTTCCTCGACCTGTTTGAACAGTGTTGGATGCGGAGGACGGAGAGGTTAGTGTGGGAGTGCAGGGGAGAATTAGTGGCAGGCGACCAGAAGCTCTGTCACATTTACAGACTGAATGGAGTTGCTCCGCAAAGCAGTCACCAATCTGCGTTTGATAGAGACGACCATAAGCACGAATACAGTATACCAAATTGCTGTTTCACCTGGAAGGAGTGTTTGGGGCCCTGGACAGTGGGAAGGGAGGAGGTAAAGGGGCAGGTGTTGCATCTCCTGTGCTTGCATGGGAGGGGGTGCTGGGGGTGATTGAGGAATGGACCAGGGTGTCATCGAGGGAGCTGTCCCTTCTGCAGTGTTTTCATTGTGTAATCTGTGGGTTGGTTGAAGTATAGATGTTGGCTGGGACACCAGGGGGAGAGAGATGGCCTGTTCTTCAAATACTGCAGTGGGATCTCTTCCATCCCATGGAGGACAGCCGTGTCTTCGATTTGAGTTCAAGCCTTTTTGTTTAATTGTAAAATTGGGTTTGGTTTCAGTGGAATCTTGATCTATCGCTGTCACTGTTAATCTCATGCAGATAAAATTACACGGCTCCTGATCTGATTAACCAATATCTGATTTGTTACACCATGTATGACAATCTTTCAAACAACATTGGCTTTTATTCATCGAGCTGGAGTAGAATATGTGGAGACTAGATGGCTGCAGCGCTAGCCTTGACATATTCCCTGCGTTGCAAAGCAAAGCCACTGCATGGAACCATTCAAGCCATTTAGTGGAGAGGAATTTCAGACAAACCAAAGGAATCCCAAGGTTCTGTGCTTCTCAGGGCAGGGGTGGGCAGTGTGTTTGGCACAACTGGTATTTATAAAAGACTTGCATTTATATAGCGCCTTTCACAACCACCGGAAGTCCTAAAGCGCTTTAGTCAATGACACTTTTGGAAGTGTCCTTATCATAGGCAGTCCCTCGAATTGAAGATGACTTGCTTCCATGTCAAAAAGTTCACGGGTGTTTCAATGAAGGACCTAAGATTCTAGGACCAAACTAAATCCTGAAGGGTGGAAGATGCCTGTGGTTGGATTTTTTTTTTAACGTGGGGTGACCGTTGCCCACCAGCTACCACACGGGCTTGACCGAGCTAGGTCTTGGTCCAGTGACGAGGATTAACTAGGACGACTGGAGATCAGCTCTGCTGCACGGACCTAGTGCGTGCACATCACAGCTCCTGCTATAGCTGCCCATTCTCCAATCACCGACCTGGATCTTGGTGACGTCCAATCCAGTTGCCCTTTTCAGTGCTGTTGCTGGAATGGTACGCTGCTCCATCCGCTCCTTGGCCTGCTCCGATGTTGCTCGCAGGCCGGGGGCCGCACAGGAAGTTGTAGTCACTGTTGTAATGTGGGAAACTCAGCAGCCGACTTGTGCACAGCAAGCTCCCACAAACAGCAATGTGATACTGACTGTATAATCTGTGATGTTTGAGGGACAAATATTGGCCACAGGACACGGGATAACTCCCCTTCGAAATAGTAGCCATGGGATCTTTTGCATCCACCTGAGGGCAGACGGGACCTCTGTTTAACGTCTCACCCGAAAGCCCAATACAGCGCCTTAATGTTGTAAAACGTCCCAAGGTGCTAGAGGAGCATTATAAAACAAATTTGGCACCGAGCCACAAGATATTGGGGCAGGCGGTCAGAGAGGTTTTATGGAGCGACTTAAGGAGGTGGAGAGGTTTTGGGAGGGAATTCCAGAGCTTTGGGCATATGCGGGTTGTAAAGTCCTTGCACAATACCACAAATCCACATTCTATGGACAAGGTCACTGTGACCTGCACCTTTAGTCACAGGACCAAGAAGTGATGACCCTGCTTGGGACCTCCCTTTATATACCTGGATGACCAGGTGGGGAGTGTCTCCCACAAGTTCATCCCCCCCCCCCCCCCCCCCCGTGGTCAGTGTGCATTTCTGAAGTATCTACAGTATTGCAGTGTTACATAAAGGTTACATACATGACACAGGTGAGGCCATGGAGTGATTTGAAAATGAGGTTGAGTCTCAGTTGCTCAATTTATAACTAATATTCTACAAGTCACACACTGGTTTACAACGCAAGTTCTTTCCCATTTTGTAAACCAACCCAGCACTAGGTTGGAGCTTGGCTTCGCAATAAGTGAATGGTGAGACATGTTTGGGCTGTTGCAAGGAAATGGTTCCAGAGTGCAGTCATCTGTAATCTGCAAAGTGTGCTTGGGTAATGAGTGGCTCCTGGGGAAAGTGGAAGCCTTCAATGCAGGGGGAGATTGATGTGCTGAAGTAGTTGTACTGAGGGATGTTCTGTCTCTGCTTCATTCTACACTCGCTAACTGGGACTGATGTGTTGATGCTGCATTTGTACATCTATCTATCTCTAACTTCGGAGAAAACTACCGTGGTTTTGCACGAACCCGTGATACGATCTCTCTGATCAAGTGATTTCTCTTGTTGTGCTCTTTCTGCTGATTCTGTACTTTTTGTAGTATCTAATGTTTTTCAGAAGCTAACTTTAAAATTGTCTGAGCACCAGTCTGTTGGGGCAATGTTCCCTCTTGGGTACCCGTCCGCCCAGCAATCTGAAATATACCACGCATCAGAATTTTGTACTGAATTCCTTTCATAGAAATTTACAGCACAGAAGGAGGCCATTCGGCCCATCGTGTCCGTGCCGGTCGACCAAGAGCTATCCAGCCTAATCCCACTTTCCAGCTCTAGGTCCGTAGCCCTGTAGGTTACGGCACTTCAAGTGGACATCCAAGTACTTTTTAAATGTGGTGAGGGTTTCTGCCTCTATCACCCTTTCAGGCAGTGAGTTCCAGACCCCCACCACCCTCTGGTGAAGAAATTTCCCCTCCAATCCCCTCCAAACCTCTCCCCAATTACTTTAAATCTGTGCCTCCTGGTTATTAAAGCCTCTACCAAGGGAAATAGGTCCTTCCTATCTACTTTATCTAGGCCCCTCATAATTTTATACACCTCCTAAGGTCTCCCCTCAGCCTCCTCTGTTCCAAAGCAAACCACCCCATAGGGTTACCAACTCAAAGATGGAAAGATTAATCTGTGAGCAGGAGAAAAAGCTTGGGGGCAATTATATTTTTAAAGAAAACATTCATTTGTTCTAGAAATATTGGAGCTGGAAGAAAATGGGCTGTCTGTCCAGTCTACAATCATCCAATAGGATAGTCTGCTTTCTGATTGGTCCAGCCGCACAGCACCCTGCCTCCCACAGCCAATGACTGGAGCCTGGGGGCGGGGAATTGGAGGCGGAAGGTCATATGATAGCTCCAGGAGTAGGGCCAGCAGAGTTGGTAACCTGCGCCCCTTATCGCAAATCGCAGATGTCTCATTTTAAAAATGTATTCAAGTAGAGGTGTGGTTGAGCTCATTGAAACAGACCAACACTTCATGGGGCATAAATCTTGCAGAGGATTGTCACCATGCAGGAGGGGAAGGGGGATGGAATGGAGGCAGAAGTGTTGACCAAATCAGGCATTCTCAAGGAAGAATTGCATTTATAAAGTGCCTTTAACCTCGTCCCAAAGTGCTTTGCAACCACTGAAGTGTGGTCACAGTTGTAATGTAAGAAACATGGCAGCTAATTTGTGGACGGCAAGCTCCCACAAAGAGCAATGTGATCATTGACCAGATTATCTAATCTAGTAGTGATTGAAGAATAAATGCTGACCAGGCTATCTCAAATATAAAAAAAATTATAGAATTCTAGTGGTTTAAAGTACAGAATCCAGGCTGACACTCCCAGTGCAGTACTGGGGGAGCCCTGCACTGTCAGATGCTGTCTTTTGCATGAGATGGCCCTCTGGTGGATGTAAGATTCTATAGCACTATTTTGCAAAAGAGCAGGGGTGTTTTCCCTGGTGTCCTGGCCCAAAGTTGTCTATAATCAATGCCACTAAATATAAGACCATAAGAAATAGGAGTAGGCCATTTGGCACCTTGAGCCTGCACCGTCATTTAATATGATCATGGCTGATCTGATTATGGACTCTGCTCCACTTCCCTGCCTGCTCCTCATAACCCATTACTCCCTTATCGCTCAAAAATCTGTCTCCACCTTAAATATATTCAATGGCCCAGCCTCCACAGCTCTCTAGGGCCGAGAATTCCATTGATTTACAACCCTCAGAAGAAATTCCTCCTCATCTGTTTTAAATGGGTGGCCCCTTATTCTCAGATTGTCTCCTAGTTTTGGTTTTCCCTGAGTGGAAATAGCCTCTCTGCATCCACCTTATCAAGTCCCCCCTCATATATGTTTCGATAAGATCACCTCTCGATGTGAATTCTCACCTCTGCCCCAGCTGTGGCTCAGTGGGTCGGAGTTGGAAGATTGTGGGTTCAAATCCCACTCCAGGGACTTGAGCACAAAATCTAGGCTGATGCTCCAGGGCAGTGCTGGGGGAGTGCTGCACTGTCGACGGGACAGTACTGAGGGAGTGCCACACTATTGTAGGTGCCGTTTTTCGGATGAGCCGTTAAACCGAGGCCCCATCTGCACTCTTGTGGACATAAAAGATTCCATGACACTATTTTGAAGAGCAGGGGAGTTCTCCAGGTGTCCTGGCCGATATTTATTTAGCCCTCAATCAACATAAAACAAACTGATATGGTGTGTGGGAGCTTGCTTGTGCACAAATTGGCTGTTGCGTTTCTCATTACAAAAGCGACTACACTTCAAAAAGTGCTTTGGTATGTCCAGTGGTGAAAGGTGCTATGTTAATCCAAGTCTTTCCTGTTTGGGATCTTGCTGTGAACAATTTGGCTGGTGTTTCTGACCTAATGACTACACTGCAAAAGGATTGCATTGGCTTTAAAGTGCCTGGGATGTCCTGCAGGTGCTATATAAATGTGTTTGTAGTGCAAATGTAACCAGCTGCATATTAACTCTTGTGTAGGTCTAATTGAATTTAAACTTGGAAGATTTCAAGAGATATCTCTAATCGAGAATGTGTCATTTGATGCCTTTTTGTGGAACATTCCCAGGAACGTAACATTCATCATCATTCAAGTGCACACCCAATATGTTAATACAACTCTGTCCTTCAATAAGGTATGTGCTCATTTTACATGTACTGAATCCAAATGTCCATCTTTTTTAAACTTGTTTGGTGGCTTGGATTGATGTCTCAATATAATGTCTTTATGTTGACCTTCCTCTCTTTCTATCCCCCCTGGCCCATGCACACTTCTGTTTCTGGTTGTTTGTGTTATATATGTGGACTTGTATTTACTCTCTACAGCCAACAGAGGGCTCATTCCCCAGGGTCCCAAGGGATCCCATAATCCCTTGGGAGCACAGGTATTTAAGGAGGCTTCACAGGTTGGATAGGCACTCTGGAGACCTGCAATAAAAGACTAAGGTCACACTACTTTGAGCTCAGTGTTCAGTCTGACTTTCTCCATACACAACAGTTTGCCTCACTGGGTTTGTATTTATCCAAAACTCTGCTGTTTCCAATCTCCTGACTCCTGTTCATCCATCACCCTTGTGCTCTCTGATCTACATTGACTCCTGGTCTGGCAACACTTCTTAAATTCTCCTTTTCAAATCGCTCTGGTTTCACCCCTCCTATCACTAACATCCTCCTGCCCTACAACCCTCTGATCTCTGCGCTCCTCCAATTCTGGCCTCTTGAGCATCCCTGAAATTGCTCCACCATTGGCTGGCATGCCTTCAACTGCTGAAGCCCCTCGATTCTGGAATTCCCTCCCTAAACCTCTCCATGTCCTCCCTTTTGCTTCCTCAGTTTCTGATTACAATCCTGTGAAGTGCTTGGGACATTTTACTACGATAAAGGTGCTATAAATGCAAGTTGTCCTATCTCATTCACTAACTCTGGCTAAATGTGGGTAGAGGGACTGTACAGGGCAGCACTGGTCTATTGGAAGCATGTTGCTTCAGCTGGTGGTTGTGCTGGGTTGAGATGTTTAATCCTCCAACTCTGCCTCCAAATCTCCACTGCTATCTGTTGTAAAGTCACACCATTCTGGGATGTTGGCCATGTTGTAATGTCTTGTGCAGACCTTGCTCGAACAGGAGTAAAACCAGACTTTCACTTCTAGTGTGTCTTTTCATGACCTGGGATGTCCCAAAGTGCTTCACAGCCATTAATGTACTCTTAGTGTGGTCGCTGCTGTAATGTGAGTCACTAAATATTGATCCTTTTTTCTGCATGATTTTCTGGTATAGGCAAGAAAGACAAACTACTTGTGACTCCTGTGGTGTATGTAGGCACCTTTGAGTAATGACTCTCTCTGAGGCAGGGTATGGTGATTAAACTCTGCAGACCTGCAGTCTTTTATTCCAGCTCCTGAGTGTCAGCAACACGCTGAGTTCCCTTTTTATACTGGGTTTCCTGCCGTGTGCAGGCAACCCTTGGGTCTCCAGCAACAGCACCCTCTAGTATACTGGTAAGGTGTACAGTACAAGAGTACATTCAATGTTGCACAGTGTTCCAGGCATGCATACATCACAACTCCTTCCTTCATCTTCAGTATTGGCTCATTTCAACCACATTCTACAACTGCACCTATTGTATTAAGAGTTGCAGCAACTTGTTTTCCAAAGTGCTTCACAGAGTTGGTGTTTGTGTTCAGCTGAGTCATGTTAATTTGATTGCAAGGCTTGCTCAATGCCAGGGAACAAGATTGCAGGAGTGAAGTGGCAGTTTCCTTAAATCAAACAGCAAATTGCACAATTTTCTTCATTCCTCTGTGTACTATTGAGGAAAAAAATCATTGATTTATCACTGTGTGGATTGGTCCAGCATGTGTGTCTTGGTCCCACTATCCAGCACAGGTGATCTTTTTTAAAGTGCTTTGGGACATCCGGAGGTTGTCGGGTGCTATATACATGCATGTCTAGTGTAAATTGCAGTTACTATCCTAAATCCGGTATTAACCAGAGAGTTTGATAAGTACCTGAAGGGAAAAATAGTGCAGGGCTATGGGGAAAGGGTGGGGGAGTGGGACTGGCTGATGCTCTCATGCAGAGAGCCAGCATGGGCTCGACAGGCCGAATGGTGGCCTCCTGTGCTGTAACCATTGATTCTATGTTCCCTGATTACCACTTGGAGCCTGTACAGTAAACACAAATCACATTTAAATGGTGTTGGTGACCATTAGACTATTGGGAAAGGGAGCTTTCCGTTCCCTAGTTGCGAGGAAATCTTTGCTTTACAACCAAAGGCTAAATGAATAAGCATTGATCCTTTTGTTAACTCAAGTGGGATAATTTCCTAAAACAGTCATCATTGAGGCTTTTTCTTAATTGAAATCCCTTTTTCCCCCTCCCCATTACTTTTTTAAAGGCTTTAATTTCCCTGTTTTCAGATTCCTACAAGACTAATGTCGATGACGGGTCAGGATCCTGGCTTGCTGCTACGTCTGAAGCCAGAGGAGAATTCATTGATGTGGCATCTGCGCTCACTGGCTGGAGATGCCTCCGCGACATCCGTCATTCTCCCGTACAATGAGAGAGGTTGGGCTGCTTTCGGTCTTGTCGATCTCGCGATGTTCTGAATGTTTGTATTTTAACATGAACGGTTCACCTTGCGAACTCCTTTCCCATTACTTTTGTGTTCTTGATGGGTTTTAAAGAAAAATTCATTCTCTGGATGTGGGAGTCGCTGGCAAGGCTGACATTTATTGCCTATCCCTAGTTGCCCTCTAAGGTGGTGGTGAACTGCCGCAGTCAGTGTGGTATGAATCTTGCTCCTGCATACTGACCGAGGGTGGAAATTGGAGGTACTGGCCAATCCTCCTTCGAAATGGGTGGTGCCAGAGGACTGGAGAATTGCAAATGTTACACCCTTGTTCAAAAAAGGGAGTAAAGATAAACCCAGCAACTACAGGCTGGTCAGTTTAACCTCGGTAGTGGAGAAGCTTTTAGAAACCATTTTGTCCCTGATTATTAAGTCACTTGGACGAGTGTGGATTAATTAAGGGAAGCCAGCGTGGATTTGTTGAAGGCAAATCATGTTTAACCAACTTGAGTCTTTTTTTGAGGTAAGAGGGTTGATGAGGGCAATGCAGTTGATGTGGTGTACATGGATTTCCAAAGGGTGTTAAAGTGCCACATAATGGGCTTACCAGAAAAGTTGAAGCCTGTGGCAGCATGGATATGGAATTGGTTAAGTGATAGTAAACACAAGTGGTGAACAGTTGTCTTTCGGACTGGAGGAAGGTATACAGTGGTGGTCTCCAGGGGTCGGTTTTAGGACCACTTGTTTGTAAATAATTTTTATGTAGGTGTACAGGGCACAAATTTCAAAATCTGAAGATGAAACAAAACTTGGAAGTATAGCGAACAGTGACTAGGATAGTGATAGACTTCAGGAAGACAGATGGGCTGGAATGGGTGGACCCCTGACTAAATTTAACGCAGAAAAGTGTGAAGTGATATATTTTGGTAGAAAGGATGAGTAGAGGACATATAAACTAAAGGGCGGGAGAGTCAGAACTAGGGGGCATAATCTCAGGATAAGGGGCTGGCCATTTTAAGACTGATGAATTTCTTCATTCGGTGGTGAATCTTTGGAATTCTCTACCTCAGGTCTGTGGATGCTCTGAGTATATTCAAGGCTGAGATCAATAGGTTTTTTTTGGATTGTAGATAAATTGAGGGATCTGTGAATCGGGCAGGAAAGTGAAGGTAAGATCCAGGACCTGTCATGATGTTGAATGGCGGAGCAGGCTTGAGGCCTACTCCTGTGGTGTGTTCTTGTGGCAGGCCTTGAAGGAGGGGAGGGATTTTCCACACCCAAGGCCGAAGGCATGGCTGCCAATGATGGTGTGAAGTGTGTGGGGGATGCACAAGAGGCCAGAGTCGAAGGAGTGCCGAGTTCTAGTCAGAAAATAATTTTAAATGTGAGTAGGACCAGATGTGAGAAATGGACAGCAGATCTTTGGATGAGTTGGTGTTTTGTGGAGCATCGGAGGCTGGCCAGGGAGCATTGGAATATTTCAGTCTGGAGGTGACGAAAGTATAAAATGACTGATGCTGGGGTGGTGACTGGTTTGGTTAGCGAAGCGTGAGGTCTGAAGCGCAGTACAGGGTCAAATAGGATACTGTCCGCTTCACCCCGAGACACTGGCTGGGGTTTGGTGTTTGTGGTGGCGTCCAAAGGAAATGGCTTTGGTCTCTTGGAGGGAATTTACTGTTAGTCTCACCATTTATTGTGTATGTGTAATGAGCAAGAGTGACCTTAGCTCCTGCATTACAATTAGAGTGCAGGTACCTCGTGGGTGGCCTGCTTATAAACTGTGCTCCCTTGGGACTCCAACAGGTGGGCCCTCTGGTGCTTGGGTGTGCTGCAGGTTACAAAGGGTTAAATACATAAAACTGACGCTCCAAGACTAGATGTCGGACAATGGAAACAGTGCAGGGGGTCCGAGAGATGGACCTGGGTGTTGTCAGCATCCACGTGGAACCTGATCCCCAGGCCTGTGAAGGATGATGTCATGGGGCAGCAGATAGACAGATGGATGAAAGAGGAAGGAGGTGGAGAATAGATTTTGTGGGTTCTCTAGATATCGGTGCAGGGTGGAGAGAAGCCATTACTGGAGATGCTCCGAGGAAAGACTTGCATTTATATAGCGCCTTTCAGAATATCCCAAAGTATTTTTTGAAGTGTAGTCACACGTAATGTAGGGGAAACGGCAGACAATTTGTGCACAGCAAGCCCCAAAGAACAGCAATGATCTGTTTTTAGGTGTTAGAGGAATTAAAAATTGGCCAGGACACCAGGGAGAACTACTGTTCTTTGAAATAGTGCCATGGAAACTTGTGCCATATTTGAGAGCAGACGGGGCCTGTGTTTAACGGCACCTGACAGTGCAGCACTCCTGCAGCACTGCACTGGAGTGTTGGCCTAGATTCTGTTCACTTCTTAGTGGAACTTGACCCCCTGATCTTCTGACTTGGGCAATAGTACCATGGCTAGGATTGTATAGGTAATAGAAACCAAGCGAGCTTGGTCCCACTGAACTTGACCATGGAGTAGGGTGATGCGTTTGTCAATGTCGAAAGTTGTAGGACCGGTCGCGGAGGAGGGGGGAAAGTTCACCGTGGCCAGTTACAGGATGTCACGAGTGCCTTTTTTGATTGAGCTGTTTTCAGAGCTTTGGCAAGGGTGGAGAGATTTGAACATGAAGGGTGGGGAAAGATGGATATGGGAGGGTGGAGATGGGGTGATAGTTTGCATGGATTGAGGTTGAGGGGGTGGGGGTGTTTTTGAAAGGAAAGGGGTCAGTACTGGAGGAAAGTGTACAGTTTAGTGTCTGAGCATGGGGCTTAAATGGAAGTTGGGTGGTCAGTCTGGAGCAAACTGGGTCAGAGAGCAAACGGTCACATCTTGTGAACAGGTGACCTTGGAGAGGGGAGATGGGAGGGCAATTTAGAGAAGGGAGTGGGCTTGGCTAGGCCGGGGAGAATCTTGACATTTGGCTTAGTGTCGAAGTGGAGGCTGCTGCAGCGGAGATATACCCTGTGCCGGGCACAAACCTTGTACCAGTGTTGGAATACACATGGAAACAGTTTTTCTCTGCACAGAATTGTAATTTTGTTTGTCTCGTTTGGGAGGAAGTAATCTTTAATCAATTCATCAGGCCACTGAAAATCTAGATATGTTTATACACACTAGCAATTGTATTTCCTCACAATAAAATTCTTAAATCCAGCTTGTTTACTCTGACTGGGATATGTCTCTGTAAAATATGTTTCTTTCTGAATTGACTTTTTGTTCCAGTAGTTGATGGAGCTGCAGCAAAGCTTGGCATTGTTTACAGTTGTAAATCCCATCGACATTGTCGATAAATGACTAAATTGTTTATTTCCTGATCTGTTTAAATTGTTGGGCTTGACTAAATGTAAATGCTACACACCACAAACTGATACAAATCTGATCTGTTGCTTTACATACTTTGGCAATCTGAATAATAAACCGTTCAATTTTGTTGAAAATGTTACCCAATAGTAATCAGTGGTAGATAGTTTAGCGATTGCTTTGTGTAGCTACATGGTTGGAAAAATGTTGGTTTTCCAATATGGAGTCCATAGCTATTCCTGTCCCTCACTCGCTTGCTCTCTTTCTCTTTGCTATTCCACCTTCTCCTCCTCCCCCCCCCTCCAAAAAAAGTCATACTGTTGTATTTAACCCTTGGTAACCTGTATTACACCACCACCAGAGGGCCTACCTTTTTGGTAGTCCCAAGGGATCCCAGCATCCCTTGGGTGATCTGCTTATAGACAGTGCTCCCATGAGGTACCTGCACTCTGGAGTCTTATTAAAAGAGCTAAGGTCACACTTATTGCGCTCCGTTTCATCCTTTTTTTTGAGCATATCACATACTACTAATTAATTGATGACCATTAAATTCTGGCACCCAATTGCCCCAACATTGCCAATTGGCTATCTGTATTGGCTGTATCAGAACATGACACCCCTGCCTTTGGTAATTCTAATACTCATCTGGTTTCTGTCTCTATCTTTCAGCTGTTGTGTATATCAAGGCACTGGAGAAGATTAAAATGATTTGCCAGGATGGAGAGAGAGAGAGCTGGGGCTGCTTCCTCTAGAAAAGGGAAGGTTGAGGAGTGACTTGATAGAGGTCTTAAAATGATGGCAGGGTTTGATGGGGGTCTAAGATGTTTCCGCTTGTGGGGGAGACCAGAACTAGGTCATCAATATCCAATAGTCACTAGTAATTCCAATGGGGAATTCAGGAGAAACTTCTTTACCCAGAGAGTGGTGAGAATGTGGAACACTCTACCAGAGTGGTTGAGGTGACTAGTATTGATATATTTAAGGGGAAGCTGGATAAACACGAGGGAGAAAGGAATAGGATATGTTGATGGGGTGAGATGAAGAGGGGTGGGAGGAGGCTTGTGTGGAGCATAAACACCGGCACGGAGCAGTTGGGCCGAATGGCCTATAGGTCTGACCGAGTGCCTTGCCCTGTACTCCTTTTGCCCTGATGTGGTCTTGTTGCCATCAGACATGTACACCTGGGGGTAGTGCATTGAATTTGGACCATAATCACGTTTGTCTTTCAATGAGTCCTGTTTATGGCCTTTTTCATATGAAGGGTTTCCTTGAGTATGATTTCTTGGATCATTATTTACATTTACTTAATGCTAAGAATTCAGTCACTGATTGTAAAGGTTGTTCTGGGCCTTTGGCCATATAAACTGCTGAAAGTTTTTTCTCAATTTAAAGCCTTGGGTACTGCATTTAATATATTTGGTAGGTCTTCAATCCACTTTTTTTATAACTTTCTCTCTGGCATCCTGGCCTGATTCAGAAGGTTGTGGGTTCCAGGCCACTCCCTGTACAGTAGAGGTTGCCTGGTAGTATATCAAAGGCATGCTGACCAGTGCTTTAATTAAAACAGGAAATACTCAGCAGGTGGAGAGAAAGTTTCAGGTCAATGACTTATCAGAACTGGAAAAAGTTCACTGCTTACTAGGTTCGAATAGCTGCCTTACGATCAAGTGGAAACGCCTAGCTGTGTAGCATTGAACTGTCTCGAGCCTTAGGTTCTTAAGTGGGGAAAGGTACAAACCCCAACTAGGAGCAGGAGTTGGCCCCTCGAGCCTGCTCAGCCATGATCTTATTGAATGGCGGCTCTTCGACCTCCATTTCACCTTCCTGCCCAATCCCCATATCCCTTGATTTTTTTCCCCCAGAGTCCAAAAATCTGTCTTCAATGATCCACAGCCCCCTCAGTAGAAAATTTCAAAGTCTATAACCATTCTGCCTGACTGTAGAACTGTTGTATGTGTTACAGAAATGTTGGGTGTACTAACTTTCTGACAATCCCATTTGGCAGATCCTGTACCAGGTGGATGCAACCTGCAGTCTGACTTGCCTGTAGATGTGAGCCTATACTTGCAGTACAACATGTATGAAGCCACAATAAGTTTTGCCCCAGCTAATGTTGGATATGCAAGGTACAGTAAATAACAGCAATATTCTCCTGTCTTGCTTAATGTTGCAGATTTCTGAATTTAGGATGAATGTTTTGAAAGATTTGTGTAGCTCCTTTTATGACCTAGATGTTCCAAAGCACTTTGTGCACAGCAAGGTCCCACAAATAGCATGAGATAATGACTATCCCTTAGTAATGTTGCTTGATGGCCCAGGAGACCATGCTCCTCTTCAAAATAATGCCACAGGATCTTTTACATCCACACGAGAGCAGACAGGGCCTTGGTTTAAAGTTATCTGAAAGATGGCACCTCTGACAGTGCAGCACTCAGCCTAGACTTTTGTGCTCCAGTCCCTGGAGTGGGTCTTGATCCACAACCTTCTGACTGAGATGAGTGCTAACCACTGAGCCAGCCTTTATTTAGTAACTGTTAGGGATTGTCCATAGGGTAATCCCTATCTCCTGATGCTGAACTTAAAGGCAAGGAAAGTGCTTAATTCTGTACTGCGAGAGAAAATCTCCATCACTGCGAACCTGCACTGATCCTTTTCCCCACTGGGAACACTGATCATCTTTAGAAGCCCTGTGGTTATTAGACCAGTATTCCAGGGGCCTGGACTCCTGATCTACAGACATGAGCATCCCACCATGGCAGTTGGGGAATTTAAATTTGTTGAATTAAATAAATCTGGAACAACCAACTAGTGTCAGTAATGGTGATTATGAAACTCTGTCCTTTAGGGAAGGAAACCTGCCATCCTTACCCAGTCTGGCCTATGACTCCAGACCCACAGCACTGGTTGACCCTTAACTTCCCTCTGAAATGTATCAAACCGCCACAAAAAACAATACAGACTGCAGTGGCTCAAGGTGCCTCACCGTGACAATCTCCAGGGCAACTGGAAATGGGCAATAAATGCTGGCCTTGCCAAGACTTGCCACCAGGGGCACACCTGTTGGAGACCCAAGGGTCACCTGCACACCTCGTGCAAGCGAGTATAAAAAGTTGTCTGCCATGCTGCTGCTTCACTCCAGTTTGATTAGAGACTAAGGTCACATCAGTTTGAGCTTACAGCATAGTCTTGTGGAGTTATTCTGAACATAACCATTTCACCACGGACTCTGTTTTATATTGAAGGTGTTGCACAAAGTCACATCAGTGATGTCTAGTTGATTGCTGCTGATCTTCTCTCAAACTGGTTTCCTTTTTTAAGTCCATAATTATCAGGAGCTTCCAAATGTACCGTTTTTTAAAAAAAAGTCGAACAGAATAATATCACCAACATTGTGGTCTAATCCTGGTCTTTCCAAATAACTCTTGGCTTAATAATTAAGGGATATTGGAAACTGGAATTGAGGGCCATGATCTATTTGAAACAGGCTCAAGGAGCTGAATGGCCGCCTCCTAATTTGTGTGCTTGATGCAATAGATTTTACTGTATTTATTCAATCAAAACCTGGCTGATCGGTAGCATAGTGTTTGTTTTGGGCTAGTAATCTGTTATTTAAAAACCCATCTGGTTCACTAATCTCTTTTTCGGGAAGGAAATCTGCTGTCCTTGCCCAATTTGGGCCAATATGTGACTCCAGACCCACAGCAATGTAGTTGTCTCTTAACTGCCCTCTGAAATAGTACCAAACTGTAGCATCACAGCGGTTCAAGTTGGTGGCTCACCACCTTCTCCAGGGCAATTGGGGATGGGCAATAAATGTTGGACTTTCCAGTGACACCCACATACCAGGAACATATACATTAATAAAACCTGGCTCATAGTAAGTTGCCAATGTAGCGTCATACTGCTGAGGAATCTGTTGATGGATCCATGGCTTGGATGTTGTGTTGACTGGAATAAATGCTCGATTAGCTTGAAGGTCTGTTCTTCAAATCAGTGACCCAAGTTCCTTTTCCATGTGACAATGAAAGGGCTGAGGTTGCTGGCTTGGAGCAGAGGTGATTAATTCAATGGCTGCCCTTGTGTTGTAGGGGAGCAGTTCCACCCGCGTGTGACATCGGTGAAGGGTCCGGTGAAAGGTGGCGACTTCGATACCATATCTATCAGTATTTTCTACCCGAGACTGACCTGACGGTAAAGGTCCTCCTCACTGCTCTCCAGAAGATGGCTGATGTGAAGCAAGTGGAAGCAAATGGTGTCAAGGTATGAGCAGTAGTTGTCTCCCCCTCCCTCTCTTCCCCCTGCCCCCCCCACCCCTTCTGAGGGGTCAGTGGATTTTTGTCACTCATGGCTGAAGATTTTGTGCGTAGTGAATGATCCAAGAGTTTTAATGGCCAAAGTTTTTTTTAAATCATTCTGGGGATGTGGGTGTCTCTGGCAAGGCTGACATTTATTGCCCATCCCTAATTGCCCCTTAAGATGGTGGTGAGCCGCTGCCTTGAACTGCTGCAGTCCATGTGGTGAAGGTGCTCCCACAGTGCTGTTGGGGAGGGAGTTCCAGGATTTTGACCCAGTGATGAAGGAATGGCCAATATATTTCCAAGTCAGGATGGTGTGTGACTTGGAGGGGAATGTGGAGGTGATGTTCCATGACCTCTACCACCTAGAAGGACAAGGGCAGAAGGCGCATGAGTTTGGGAGGTGCTGCCGAAGAAGCCTTGGCGAGTTGTTGCAGTGCATCTTGTAGATGGTACACACTGCAGCTACGGTGCGCTGGTGGTGGATTTGGCTTATTGGTATGTGCATCCACTGACTTGCCAATGGACAGGCTTAAGGTTTAATTCTCTGGATAGAAAGTTCTCAATATTTGGTATAAGTTTTTACTTGTATCCTGTACTTATTTCTTCCAACAACCTTTTTAACTGCAGGAGTAAGGATTTAACTTTAAAATTGGAGATCAAAATTTGGAATATTGCCAAAACTAGGTTTAAAGGCTGTTACTCTACATAGTATTTACAGCACATAGGCCATTCGGCCCAATGGGTCCGTGCCGGTGTTTATGCTCCACACGAGCCTCCTCCCACCCCTCTTCATCTCACCCCATCAACATATCCTTTTATTCCTTTCTCCCTCATGTGTTTATCCAGCTTCCCCTTAAATGCATCAATATTATTCGCCTCAACCACTCCCTGTGCGAGCAAGTTCCACATTCACCACTCTCTGGGTAAAGAAGTTTCTCTTGAATTCCTGATTGGATTTATTAGTGACCTAGTTTTGGATTCCCCACAAGTGAAAACCTCATTAGGATGCAGAGTAGTCATGGTCCACCACTTCGAAGGTCATTCTCTGATTTATCCAAGGACTTAAAGTTTATAATTCTTTGGTGAACGCACTCTCTCCAATATGTTGGTACAAAGTGAATATAATATATTTTGGTATAAGTGCTTTAAAAGCAAAACTGATTATTGCTGCCTCCTCCATGCGAACCTTGGCCTATAATTCTGATGGAGCTGGTGTTAGCCGGGTGGAGTAGGCCCCTGCTAATTACAGGAAGAGTCACTATGTTGCGATGGGTAACCCATGCCTGGTTGTTTCCAGCAAGCTCTGAACCTGGGGGAGTGAGGCTTGTGAAGGGTCACTGGGGATGGAGGTTTGTTTTTGCTCTGAGGGTGTAGAAGTCTGTCCCAAGACACTCGATTCAGTGCTTGGTCACGTTGGGAAATGTTCTTGGGCTTGTCGCTCCAGCACAGGAAACGAACGAGAACCTGCCAAAATATCCCGAATGCCCCCCCACCTCACCCATGCTTCCTGACTCTCATCCCCTTTGCTGTCTGGCCCCCATTGTGTATGCAATAACTGTTAGACTGAGTACTGTTTAACTCCAAGAGATAAAACTTTATTAAGGCCAAAAGTGACTAATCTAGAATAATGGCTGGCCTTTTATACTTGGGCTGCACACATGTGCAATAGTGATGCCATCTAGTGGCTAGTGATCCCAGAAGTACATACATGACAGTCCTGAAATGACAATCCCTCATGTTACTTCCCAGGGCCCCAGTCAAACTCCCTCGGGATCCTCCAACTTGGTTTAAGTTTTCATCTGCCATTGGTCTATTCCAGAGAGAATATCTAGATTCTGATCCGTTCTGAAATTGGGCCTAGATGATCCACCTCTGCTACAAGTAAATGAAGTGACCTCTGGCAACTTCATGGGTTGAAGCAAATAATGGAATAAGAAACCTTGATTGATGTCTGCTTTGCCCAACTATTATGCAGAAAATAGGAGTAGGCCACCTGGCTCCTTGAGCATGCTCTGCCATTCAATAAAATCATGGCTGATCTGATCATGGACTCTGCTCCACTTCCCTGCCTGCTCCCCATAACCCTTCACTCCCTTATCGCTCACAAATCTGTATCTCTGCCTTAAATACATTCAATGACACAGCCTCCACAGCTTTCTGGGGCAGAGAATTTCAAGGATTCATGATCCTCTGAAGAAATTCCTCATCTCCATCTTAAAAGGGCGACCCCTTATTCTGAAACTATGCCCCCTAGTTATAGATTTCCCCCATGCGGGGAAACATCCTCCATCTACCCTGTCAAGCCCCCTCAGAATCTGGTTCAATAAGATCACCCCTCATTCTTCTAACCTCCCAATTGAAGTACTTGTCAGAGTATTCTGTTCCAAACAGGTTTGTGGTTGGCAAGGCTATGACCTATTTTCACATTCTGTATCCTGTGTTTCAGCTGTTCAGTCTGGGCGCACAAGACAAGCCCAGTGTGTCTGTGTCCTCCATACCCGGCCAGGGGGTGATTTACAACGTTATTGTGACAGATCCTGCGCTGAACACGTCGGCGGCCTACAGCCCTGTTCATACCTATGGCTGCAACTTTACCGCCACCCTGGACAATTGTTACATGGGGAGTAAGTATCGAACCATTCACATCGCCCGTGGTTTGGAGAGGTCCACTTTTAATTGGCGCTCAAGGAGGGCATAGTTTCAGAATAAGGGGCTGCCCATTTAAAACTGATGAGGAATTTCTTGGTTGTAAATCTGTGGAATTCTCTGCCCCAGAGAGCTGTGGAGGCTGGGTCATTGAATATATTTAAGGTGGAGATACAGATTTTTGAGTGATAAGGGAATAAAGGGTTGTGGGGAGTGGGCAGGGAAGTGGAGCTGAGTCCCTGATCCAATCAGCCATGATCTTGAAAGGCGGAGCAGGCTCGAGGGGCCAAACGGCCGACTCTTGCTCCTATTGTGCTCTAGCTGCCTATCTCTCTCTCTCTGGGGCAGAGAAATGAGTCTAGAATCTTGCATTCCATTTTCCCATCTCACCAGATTCTTGGAAGAAAACCACCTTTTGGGACCTTGGGACATCACAGCACTGTACAGCAAACTCTCTCAAACAGCCCTCCTTTTGCCCCACCCCACTTTCCCTTCTTGCTTCTTGCCTCTTGCAGATACTGGTTTCCTTACAGACTAGCTCAGTAGTTTGAGGATCCCAGCAGCCACATTGCCTCCTGTAGGCAGTTAACAGGCATTTCCAATCTCCCCAGCCCCAGACCATATTTCTGGCTGGATGCCTGGATTTACCTGCCACCAGGGGGAGCGACTGTCGGAGGTCGTTGGGCCACAGACACATGCGTGCAGCCCTTGTGTATATAAAAGCCTCCATGTTTAATCCTCCCTTTTGAGAACTAATAAAGTAGTCAGGTCACACCTGATTGAGTTCATGGTACTAAGGCTATTGAGTTATTGCATACGCAACACTGGCCTGGCATCTTTTCATATTTCGAGGCAAGCTGTGCTTCAGTCAAACCCTTTGCACTTTGGCGGGTGGGGGGGGAGATTAAGTCTACAAGACAATTGCACCTTAACGACATGCCAGTTACTTACCGAGCACAGTGATCGATGACTTTGCAATTGACAGTAATCATAGAAGTTTACAGCAAAGGAGGCCATTTCGGCCCATGTCCGCGCTGGCCAAGAGGCTATCTAGCCTAATCCCACTTTCCAGCTCTAGATCTGTAACCCTGTAGGTTACGGCACTTCAAGTGCACATCCAAGTATTTTTAAATGTGGTGAGGGTTTCTGCCTCTACCACCCTCTACCTGAGTTCCAGACCCCCACCACCCTCTGGGTGAAGACATTTCCCCCTCAAATCCCCTCAACCTTCCACCAATTATTTTAAATTTATGCCCCCTGGTTGTTGACCACTCTGATAATGGAAATAGGCCCTTTTTCAACCACCTCTGTTCCAAGGAAAGCAAACCCAGCTTATCCAATCTGTCATAGCTAAGATTCTCCATTCCTGGCAACATCCTCATAAATCACCTCTCTACCCTCTCCTGTAACATGGTGACCAGAACTGCATGTGACCTAACTAGTGTTTTATACAGTTCAAGCATAACCCCCTGCTCTTGTATTCTGTGCCTTGGCTAATAAAGGCAAGCATTCCATATGCCTTAACCACCTTATCTACCTGGCCTGCTACCTTCAGGGATCTGTGGACATGCACTCCAAGGTCCCTGTGTTCCTCTACACTTCTCAGTGCCCTACCATTTAATGTGTATTCCCTTGCCTTGTTAGCCCTTCCCCTCCCCCAAATACATTGCCTCAATTCTCCAGATTAAATTCCATTTGCCACTGTTCTGACCAGTTGATTGATGGTAGGATTTGGTTTGGCCTGATTTATTGTTTAAATGTGGGTGCTTTAAGTACACCACCTCTTTGAAAATAAAATCCATGCAAATATCACTTCTAGCAGCCCCATGTCCCAATGTTACTCAAATCTCGTGGAGAAAGATGTCTTATTGTCTGTAGTTTCTGGCCCTTTGCTTCCGAGGATTTGCCAATATCCATGCTGTATAATTATTGATGTGGCATGTTTACTGAGGAACAGGAGGCCATTCAGCCTCGTGCCTGTTCCGCCATTCAGTCCAATCAAGGCTGATCCATACCTCAATGCCTTTAACTGCCTTGGCTACATAATCCCATGATACTCTTGGCCAACAATCTCCTGCAAAATGGTGGCTGTGTTCACCTGCAGTAACTTGGGTCTGAATTGCTTTGGGACACCAGGTCAGTGGATGCAAGTTATCTTCTGGTGTGCACCAATTTGCATTTCTAATTCCCCCAAAAAGTAACCTGACTGGAAACGATCGACTATTTTACTGATTTGTGTGTTTTATGGAGTTTAATTCTTGGTGTAGGCAGCTCTCTTGGTAAGGTGTATATAAGGTTCATGATTTCTGCACCAGTGTTTCTTTTTGTGGCCTTTGTTCAAATCTAGAAACCATTAGCTGATTTACTAATGCTTTGTTATATATGCAGACTATAGCTATACTGTGTAGTCACTGTATAGTTGCATAAGATGGAGACTTTACTGATATACTATCAATAATATACTGGCACCACTAGAGGGTACAACTGGTGGAGACCAGGGTTTCCTGTCCTGGTGGCAGAGGCTGTATAAAAGGGTAGCTGCCTCACTCGAGCTATGAATAAAGGACCAAGGTCACTACAGTGTGAGTACAACACATTGCCTCGTGGAGGCATTCATAAGTACATTACAGACAAAGTAACTTAGAGTGCTAGTCTTGCATTTATATAGCACCTTTCATGACTGCTGGATGTCACAAAGGACCTGGCATTGCCCCCCCTGCCCGAAAGCCGGCAGTGCGGCGCTCACTCGGTACTGTCCCCTCCGGCAGTGCAGCTTTCCCTCGGCACTGCCCCGGAGTCTCCGCCTGGATTTTTTGTGCTCCAGTCTCGAGTGGGACCTCAAAACCACAACCTTCTGACTTGGGTGAGAGTGCTGTCCATTGAGCCACGGTTGACACACACAAGGTGTCCGTGCTGCACATGGTGCAATACTTCAAAAGGTTGCTTCAGCGCTACAGCGAAGGCAAGACCTCGTAAGAACAGGAGTAGGCCATCTAGCCCCTCGAGCCTGCTCCGCCATTCAAAAAGACCATGGCTATTGCTGCACTTCAGACTAATACTTTTACTTTGCTCTGCTCCTTATTGCCACTTCCTCTTGAGGCTCTGATATTGTCGGTTAGTGCGTGGTTAGTAATGGGGTGTTGTAATACTTGGCCTTGACTCAATGTTATGTCCGCAAGATGTGGGGAGTTTGTCAAGAATCTATTAACGAGAGTTTTTTTTAAATGTTCTTTTTAGGAAGGATTTCAACAAGAATATTTTTTGCTTCTGCTGGGCTCGTTGGATTATTTATTTGCTTCTTTGGACATCGATACCTAAAAACAGGTGAGTTCTCGGTCTGATGGAGAATGGGCTCCACCTTGTGGGGATCATTTCCACTCCGAGGGTGTGCACCTGCCTTACTTTTTAAAAAGGTTGCTGATGGTCTGAAGCATCGATGGCCAGGGCTACGATCCAAACATTCTCCAGTTGGGTACTTCTGGTTTCGTTCTGGGCACTGCACCTTGGAGAATATATTGGAAGGGGTGCAGCACAGATTCACCTGAATTTTTACCTGGTCTGAAAGGATTAAATTGAGCACCGGTTAGACAGATGGCTTGTATTCCCTTTGTTGTGTATGCATGCCTGTTTACTGTGTGATGTCTAACAGTTATGCTACATTGAATATACCCTTATACTGTACACAACTTACCAGTACACCAGAGGGTGCTGCTGCTGGAGACCTAGGGGTTGCCTGCACACTGTAGGGAACTCTGCTTGTTGTTGTCACCTGCAAATAAAGGACTACAGGTCTACAGCTTTAAGTATCATACCTTGCCTTGTGGAGTCATTACTAAAGGTGCCTACATACACCATACACCCTTGAGTTTAGAAGATTAAGGGGTGGTCTAATTGGGGTGTGCAACGGCCACCGCAAGTTAAGAACTCATGCAGACCTATTCCACCCTTCAATATGAAGTTCGGGACCCTCGTGGACAACTCCCAACAGTGACTGGCTGGAATGCCGCACCACCATAGTTGCCCAGGAACTTGGGTGCTTTGAGGTTGGCATCGCTGCCCTAAGCCAGACCTGGCAGGCAGAAGGCCAGGAACAAGATCGAGGTTACACATTCTGGAAAGGCAAACCAGAGGAAGAACACTACCTCCACAGAGTCTGTTTCACTATTGAGCGAGCTGGTCGACTGCCTCAGACTCCCCCTGTGGGATTAGTGAACATCTCGTGACACTCCGACTCTCCCTATCCCAGAACCAATGCGCCAGTATCTTCAGTGCGTATGCCCCAACACTCAATGCAACTGATGATGATTAAAAGATTCGATGGGATAGATAAACTATTTCTTTTGTTGGAAAGGGGAGGGAGTCTGTCCAGAACAAGGGGGCAGAACTTTAAAATTTGAGCCGTGCCGTTCAGGGGTGATGTCAGGGAGCACTTCAGAGGTAGCAGAAATCTGGAAAACCCGCTCCCAACAGCTCTGCCCATGTCCCTATACAGGGCAGGGTGGGAGGAGGCTCGTGTGGAGCATAAACACCAGTCTGGACCTGTTGGGCCGAATGGCCGGTCTCTCTCGGCAGAGTCGATGTAATCCAGCACCATCTCTTCTGTGAATTTTAAGCACATTAAATGCATGTGCTTCTGAGAATTCTTGAGGATTTAAGTGCCATATTCCCATCTTTTCACCTGAGCGTGTTTAGCGGAAAAGGCAGTGTTTGCAGCAAACTGCAGTGGTAATTTATTTAAAGTAAATACTTTTTGTGTATTACAGAATTGTTCTTCATGGGATTCACTTTCATGGGATTTCTGTTTTTCGTTCTCATCATACGAACGGTAACGATGGAGCTGGATTATGAAGGTAAA
Organism: Pristiophorus japonicus; assembly: GCF_044704955.1. Taxonomy (NCBI): domain Eukaryota; kingdom Metazoa; phylum Chordata; class Chondrichthyes; family Pristiophoridae; genus Pristiophorus; species Pristiophorus japonicus. The sequence goes on from NC_091991.1 coordinate 11,009,420, forward strand.
TGAATTGGCGAATGATGAGTGGACTACTGTTCTGCAAAGAAGTGGTTTTTAGACAAAATCTGGATTAGTTGAATGGGGCAGTATGAACTAACTGGGGCCATTTCCAAAGGGGGTACAGGAACAGACCTGTGGGTGAATTGACACAAATCTTTGAAGATGGCAGGACATGTTGAGAAGGCTGTTTATTTTAAACATGTGGAATTCTTGGCTTTAATAGCGGCATGGGGTACAAAAGCGTGGAAGTAAACCTGTGTAAATCACTGGTTCTGCCCCAACTGGAGTTTTGTGTCCAATTCTGGGCACCGCACTTTAGGAAGGATGTGAAGGCCTTGGAGAGGGTGCAGAAAAGATTTGAGGTTCCAGGGATGAGGGACTTCAGTTACATGGAGAGATTAGGGAAGCTGGTGTGGTTCTCCTTGGAGCAGAGAAGTTTGAGGAGATGTACATGTTTTTGATATAAGTAAGGAAAAACTTTCCACTGGTCAATAACCAGAAGACATAAGATTTAAGGAGATTGATTTGTTTGCCAGAGGCGATGTGAGGGAACTTTTTAGGCAGTGAATTGTGATCTGGTATGCGCTGCCTGAAAAGGTGGAGAATACAGATTGTGGTAACATTCAGGAGGGAATTGGATAAATACTTGCAGGGAATAAATGTACAAGGCTATGGGGAAAGTAGGGGAGTGGGACTGATTTGGATCATCCTTTTCAGTGAATTAAAGGAGCACTGACATCTGGGGGGGGTGGAGGAGTGAGAGGGAGGGAAAGAGATGGGAGGGGTGAGGCCATCGAGGGATTTGAAAACCAGGTTGAGAATTTTATGATTTAAGTACCCTGTTACCAGTTCCTGAATAATGGATTCCAGCATTTTCCTGACCACTGATGTCAGACTAATTGGCCTGTAGTTCCCGGCTACACACTCCCTCCTTTTTGAATAGTGGAGTTCTGTTTGGCCAAATGGCTGCCTCCTGTGCTGTATCATTATTCAAAGGTGCAAACTTCAAGCCATTTAATGGCCTTCAATCTAAACTGCAATTTGGTCGACTTGTGAGATGGGTGCAAGCTAATGCACCTTGTGTTCTGTATAACATTTAGATCTCTTAATTGCCAATGAACTACAAACTCCGATGGTAGTTTTAACTTTTTAATCTTGGCAGAGTAACAAGCTGCTGGCTGTTTGCCAGTTTCTTTGTCTTACTGAGACACATGGTCAAAATGGCTGTATTTTATACTGGGTTCAATTTACAGAAAAGAACTGACCACCTTTGACCTTATTGGCTCACTACCCAAGGTCTGAAAATGTCAAGTTGATAATGCAATGTGGCTGAAATGCATGTAGCATCTCTGACTTGTTGTCTGTGAATTTTCACAGCCTGTCTAAATGCAGCCTGTTTGAATTCTCTATCAAACATTGTCCATGTAGAACGGGGAGCAGAGCTGCATGCTGTTGACCAGGGTTGGCTTGGGGTGGGGGGGGGTGGGTGGTGGAGTTTGTGGTTCTGTTTGAAGCTGATCTTGGCCAGTTCATGTGGGCGGCTCCACGTTCAAAAAGGATCTGGCTACACTTGCTGTCTGCACACTGTTTTGTTGCCTACATGTCTAACAATTTTTTTTTTTTAAAAACAAGAAAAAGCTAAATTGAAGGAATTTGTATAAAAAAAAACACACTTTCCCCCTTCCCTTCCCCTAGTTCCACATTGACTAAGACAAACAAAATGCTAGAAATCTGTATAAAGGAACTCTCGGCCATTCAGTCCCTCGAGCCTGCACCACCATTCAATTGGATCATGGCTGATCTGTACCTCAATCCCATTTGCTCTGTGTCCCTCGATACCCTTACCCAACTCTCAATCTCCATCTCAGTCTTGAAAGCTCAACGTTGCCCAGCATCCACAGCCTTTTGGGAGAGAATTCCAGATTTTTACTGCTGTGGTAAGGGGGAAAAGTGCTCCCTGATTTGACACCTGAATTGCCTGGCTCTGAAGATTATGCCCCCTTGTGAATGCTCATCTGGAGAGATTGGGTAAATCTGTTTTCGGGCATGGATGCTTTAATCAGAACTCGGATATTGAAGGAAACTGCACGTGGTGATGTCAGTGTGCCTAAACTGGCTGAGACAAATATAAGCAGAATGAGCAATCAAGACATGTGAGCCAGAGTGTGAATAGCTGAGGAAGTGGGTAGAAGCCTAAACAAAACGAGCAGGAAACTGGTAGAAGAAATAAGTGGCTGAACAATACCAGTGCTGACCTCCATCAGCAGCATGTTCTGATGGAGGGCCACCTGCCCAGAGCACACTGTGCGGTGACGACTCTCTGGGTCTCCAGGGACACGTAGCCAGTGTTTGCAGGGTGGGCATGACTTGAATTGCTTCACTCGTTTGGGTTTCCTTGGATTCAGTCATGTAAGAGTGGGATTTTTTCCATTTCTCGATCTGGTTCTAATGTTCATTGAGAAACCATGTAGACCACTTGCACACTGTGCTCAGGTATAAAAGGCCAGCCATTTTGAGAGTTAGGCACTTTGGGCCTAAATAAAGCCGAGCCAAGATTGTATCTTGCTTAGTTAAACAGTACTCAGTTTGAACCTTTATTATATGCATAACAACCACAATGAAAATTCAGTGAAGGATGTGAATCGGGGCAGCGGGTGTGCTCATCTCTGTCGCATACTAATTGTCCGTGCCCCCCAAAAATGTGACACCAGTGATGCGTTGTACTTGGGACCATTTTTAAATTAAAATAAGACACGTTAATCTGATTCACATAAATTTGAGCGCGCACACTTCATTATGCCCTTGACCGAGAGAATACTAGAACATGTGACATTATCTGTCTCTGAAAGGTCGCAGGGGAAACCTTTTGTGAATCAGTCTGGACTGGATTTGGACACTGGTCCCTGAAGTAAAAACTGAAGCCTAAACTCTTCCTTCCCACCACCCCAACAAGAGGGTCATTTGAACCTGATTCTTTGCTTGTTGTACTATAGATGCTAAGGTGGTTTCTCCCCCCCCCCCCCCCCCCCCCCAGGCTGCAGTGTCTAGAACCAGGGCTCAGTCGCTGGTTAAGGGGTCGGCCACTTCGGGCTGAGATGAGAAATTTCTTCACTCGGAGGGTAGTGGTGAATCTTTTCCCCCAGAGGGCTGTGGATGTTGAGTATATTCAAGACTGAGATTTTTGGCTTCTAGAGGAATCCAGGGATATGGAGATGAGGTGGGAAAGTAGAGTTGAGGTGGAAGATTAGCCATGATATTGAATGGTGGAGCAGGCTCGAGGGGCCAAATGGCCAACTCCTAATTGTTTGGATTGTAAATTCTATCCTTTGTTCCCCTCAGTGGTGTTGAGTCTGGTGGCTGTGGCAGGGTTTGCTGGAGGTGGTTTGCTGGTGACTTGCTGGTGGCGATTGGGTTCCGTCGCGTTCTGCATGTTGGTCGTTGGCCTGGTGCTGGGATTCTTGTTGTCGTCTTTGGTCTTCTTCACACCATTGGGTGAGTAATTGAAGAGTAATTTACTGACCCGTCTACAAAAGCCCAATGTTGGTTTCAAGTTCAATTTCAGGTTTAATTATTTCATCCCTAGCTCAGTGGGTAGCGACACTCGCCTGAGTCAGAGGTTGTGGGTACAAGACTCACTCCAGAGAAATGAGCGCACGAATCTAGGCTGACACTCCCAGTGCAGTACTGAGGGAGTGCTGCACTGTCGGAGGTGCCGTCTTTCGGATGAGACGTTAAACCGAGGCCCCGTCTGCTCAGATGGACTTAAAAGATCCCATGGCACTATTTTGAAGAGCAGGGGAGTTATCCCTGGTGTTCTGGCCAATATTTATCCCTCAACCAATATCCCCAAAACAGATTATCTGGTCATTGTCACATTGCTGTTTGTGGGAGCTTGCTGTGTGCAAATTGGCTGCTGTGTGCCACATTTCCTACATTACAACAGTACTTCAAAAGTACTTAATGGCTGTAAAATGCTTTTGGACATCGAGGTCATGAAAGGCACTATATAAATGCAAGTCCTTTTGCTGTTTTTTTAAGCTCTTGCACATTGAGCTTTTCATTACTGTGTTGAGCATCTAACCACTGTCCCTTGACATTCAATGGTATTACCATTGGTGGATCCCCAACATCAACATGCTGGGGGTGTTGCCATTGATCAGAAACTACAAGAGCGGGTCAGAGGCTGGGTATTCTGCGGCGAGTGTCTCTCCTCCTGACTCCCCAAAATCTTTCCACCATCTACAAGGCACAAGTCGAGTGTGATGGAATACTCTCCACTTGCCTGGGTGAGTGCAGCTCCAACAACACTCGAAGCTCGACACCATCCAGGACAAAGCAGGTACCGCTTGATCAGCACCCCATCCACCACCTTCAACATTCACTCCCTCCACCACCGGCGCACCGTGGCTGCAGTGTGTACCATCTACAAGATGCACTGCAGCAACTTGCCAAGGCTTCTTCGGCAGCACCTCCCAAACCCGTGACCTCTACCACCTAGAAGAACAAGGGCAGCAGGTGCATGGGAACACCACCACCTCCACATTCCCCTCCCAGTCACACCATCCTGACTTGGAAATATATTGGCTGTTCCTTCATTGTCGCTGGGTCACAATCCTGGAACTCCCTCCCTCCCTAACAGCACTGTGGGAGTACCTTCACATGGACTGCAGCAGTTCAAGAAGGCAGCTCACCACCTTATGTGCAATATATGCTAGCTCTGCCAGTGACACCCAACACAGGAACAAATTCATTTTTTTTAAAGTTCCTCTATGTATGTACATAAACCTCACCCAAATGTAAGACTTGCCACTAGGGGGCACACCTGTGGGAGACCTAAGGGTCACCTGTGCACCCTGAGGCAAGCAGGTATAAAAGGTGATTCACCGTGCTGCTTCCCCACTAGAGTCTGAATAAAGAGACCGAGGTCACAACAGTTTGAGCTTGCGATATAGTCCTGTGGATTTATTCTGAACATAACACATTTTTGATTCCTACTGAGGATTTCTGAGTTAACTTAATGTTGGAGACTCCACAGCCAATTTAATTTGCTTGTGTTTGAGGAGTGATGCTGACTTTTTTTGTATATTTCAGGAAACCTTTCTGCCTTCCATGACGATGTTGTCTTCTGGGTGGTGTTTACCAGTGTGGCTTTGCTGGTACCTCTGGTGTTCTTTAGCTGCCCAAGAGCTGTGAGTTCTGTGTTGTGCCGGGCAGTGACTGAAGGCAACAAGCGGTGCAAAGTGTTGTCTAGGCTCTTGTTTAAAAGGGAAAGTTGGCCAGGAATGAGGAAACTCTCATTGAGCAAAATGGAGAAGTGGGTTTCTGATGCGGGGGTGGTGGTGTAAAGTGGTTTGGAAAGTCTCTCATTTCTCCTGATTACATGTGTCTGGTATCTCAATGAAGTACCCATTCTGAAATACTTGAGTCCTGGCAAGCTTTTTTATTTTGCAGACATCACCACACACCGGCTGGCCTGTGCGTTGCAAGAATGGGTGGGCTAGATGTTAATCCAGTGCAGAAACTCTGCAGGCGATTTTCCCTGTTCAAATCCCAGAAATTAACCGCACGGAAGGAGGCCATTTGGCCCATCGTGTCTGTGCTGGCCGACAAAGCGATCCCGCCTAATCCCACTTTCCAGCTCTCGGTCCGTAGCCCTGTAGCTTACGGCACTTCAAGTGCACATCCAAGTACTACTAAAATGTGGTGAGGGTTCCTGCCTCTCTCTCCCTTCCAGGCAGCGAGTTCCAGACCCCCCACCACTCTCGGTGAGAAGTTCCCCTTGAATCACCTCTTGCCCTTCTACCAATTATTTTAAATATATCCCTGCTGGTTGTTGAACCCCTTTATTAGGGGAAATAAGTCCCTCCTACCCACTCTATCTAGGCCCCTCCATAATTTTATACACCTAAGGTCTCCTCAGCCTCTGTTTCAAACATAAATAACCCCAACCTATCCAATCTTTCCTCCATAGCTAAAATTCTCCAGTCCAGGCAACATCCTCGTAAATCTCCTCTACCCCCTCCAGTGCAATCACATCTGTCCTGCAATGTGGTGACTCGAGCTTGCCTTGTTAGCCCTCCCCGAATGCATTACCTCACACTTCTCCAGATTGAATTCCATTTGTCACTGTTCTGCCCAACTGACCAGTTCATATATTCCTGCTGTCTACAGCTTTCTTCATCAACCACCTGGCCAATTTATGTATCATTTGCAAACTTCTTAATTATACCACCTACATTCAAGTCTAAATCATTGATGTATACCTCAAAGTAAGGGATCTTGTACTGAGCCCTGCAGAATCCCACTGGAAACAGCCTTCCAGTCAAACACCAATCAACCATTACCCTTTGCTTCCTGCCTGGGCCAATTTTGGATTCAACTTGCCACTCTGCCCTGGATCCCATGGGCTTTTACTTTTGTGACCAGTCTACCATGTGGGAACTTATCAAAAGCTTTGCTAAAATCCGTATACATTATATCAAACGCATCCTCATTAACCCTTGCGACCACCTCAAACTTCAATCCAGTTAGTCAGACAAATCCACACTGTCTGTCCTTGATTAATGGAATCTAATAGTCAGTGATCTCCTAGACTAGTCAATCGCCTGGGTGGGTCAGAACTTTTCCCAGATTTTATTCCCCCCCCCCCCCCCCCCCAATTGGCCTGTTTTTTTCGCTCTCCCAGGAGATCGAATGGCTCCAGGTGGAGTGTAAAATGTTGATACATGGGGTAACGCAGTTGTGTGGGGTGGACTGGTTGGGCTGGGTGCTCTTTACCTGTCCGCCATTGTTGATTGTTCACAGGATTATATGTGACCTTCAGGGCTGCTGATCGAGGGCCGTGTGGCTCTTTGTTGTCCTGTGTGGACATGATGGGCCGAAATGGCCTCCTTCTGCACTAAGTTTCAATGTAATCCGTAAATGCAGATTTATCCTGTCCCTTAATTTTCCCACCAAAGGTTAGGTTGACTGGCCTGAAATTACTTAGTTGATCCCTTTTTTTTCTCTTTTTAAACTAAGGTACCACATTAGCAGTCCTCCAGTACTGTACCTGTAGCCAGAGGATTGGAAAATGATCTAAGCCTCTGCTATTTCCTCTTGCTTAACAGCCTGGGATATATTTCATCTGGGCCTGGGGACTTATTCACTTTCAAAGCTGCTGAACCCCTTAATACTTACACTCTCTCTTCTAATATTTCATACTCTTCCCTGATTGCAATGTCTGCATCATGCCTCTTTTGTAAAAAAAAATAAATACAAAGAACTATACCCACATCTTCTGCCACATAGGTTACCTTTTATGGTCTCTAGTGGTCCCTACTCTTTAGTTATCCTCTTGTTCTTTATGTATTTATAAAACATCTTTGGGTTTTCCTTGATTTTATTTGCCAACATTTTTTCATGATCTTTGCTTAATTTCCTTTCCAGTTTCACCCCTGCACTTTCTATACCCCTTGGTTTTTCTGCTGTATTGAGTCCTTTGTCATAAACTTCCCTTTTTTTTCTTTAACCTACTATATGCCTTTGACCTCCCAGGAGGCTCTAGATTTGTTAGTCCCACCCCTTTGCTGTAAGGGAACATACTTGCTCTGCACCCTCAGGATCTCTTCCTTGAATGCCTCTCGCTGCTCTGACTGATTTGCCTTCCAGTAGCTGATTTCAGACCATTTTGGCTTTGTAAAATTGGCTTTACCCCAATTGAAAACTTTATTCCTGGTCTATCTTTGTCCTTTTTCCATAACTACCCAAAATCTAACTGAATTATGATCTCCAGACCCCAAATGCTCTCCCACTGATGCCCCTTCCACCTAGAAATATCGAAATTTACAGCACAGACGGAGGCCATTTCGGCCCATTGTCGGCTGGCGTGGACACTAAGAGCCGCATGACCCTTGCTCAGCAGCCCTGAAGGTTACATATAAACCTATGAACAATGACGAAGGTAAAGAGCATCCAGCCCAACCAGTCCGCCTCCCACTACTGCGAGACCCCTTGTACTGAAACATTCTACACTCCACCCCAACTGGAGCCATGTGATCTCCTGGGAGAGGCAAAAACCAGGCCAAATTAGGAAGAAAAAAATCTGGGAAAATTCCTCCGACCATCCAGGCAATTGAAACTAGTCCAGGAGATCACCCTGGCTGTATTCAATTCCCTGCAGTACTTACCATTAATACTGTGTCGGCCAACAAAAGGTCATCCAGTCTAATCCCAATTACCAGCTCCAGGTCTGTAACACTGCAGGTTATGGCACTTTGCCCATCCAATCATCTCTTAAAAGTGGTGAGGGTTTCTGCATCCACCACTCTTTCAGGCAGCGAGTTCCAGATCCCCACAACCCTCTTTGTAAAGAAGCTCCCCTCAAATCCCCTCTAAACCTTCCACCACCCACCTTAAAACTATGCCCCCTCAAACAATGGAAATAGGCCCTTGCTATCCACTATGTTCAGGCCCCTTAATATTTTGTGCACCTCAATGGGGTCTTCTCGACCTCCTCTGTTCCGATGAGAACAAACCCAGCCTATCCAATCGGTCCTCCTAACTAAGATTCTCCATTCCAGGCAGCATCCTAGTAAATCTCCTGCACCCTCTAGTGCAATCACGTCCTTCCTATAATGCAGCGACCAGAACTGCATGCAGTACTCCAGCTGTGGCCTAATCAAAGTATTATACAAGTTAAGCATAACATCCCTGCTCTTGCATTCTGTATACCACCTTAACCACCTTATCTACCTGGCCTACTTTCAGGGATCTGTGGACAAGCACTCCAAGGTCCCTTTGTTCATCTACACTATTAAGTGGCCGCCTGCTTAATGTGTATACCCTTTTCCTTCTTGGCCTTCCCAAAGTGCATCACCTCATGACTTTGAATTAAATTCCATTTGCCATTACTCTGCCCACCTGACCAGTAGATTGATATCCTCCAACAGCCCATGACTTTCTTCCTCTATCAACCACACAGCCAATTTTGCAAACTTAATCATACTTTCTCTATTCAAATCTAAATTGTTTATGTACACCACAAAAAGCAAGGGACCCAGTACTGAGCCCTGCAGAACCCCACTGGAAACATCCTTTCAGTCACAAACATCTATCAACCAATACCCTTTGCTTCCTACCTCCAAGCCAATTTTGCATCCAATTTGCCACTTTGCCCTAGATCCCATGGGCTTTAACCTTCATGACCAGTCTGCCATGTGGGACCTTATCAAAAGCTTTGCTAAAGTCCATATTCACTACATTGTATGCACAACCCTCTTGGTTACCTCACAAAATTCAATCCGGTTAGTCAAACACTATCTTCCCTTAACAAATCCATGCTGACTGTCCCTAATTAATCCCTGCCTTTTCAAATATAGATTTATCCTGTCTTTCAGGATTTTTTCCAATAATTTTCCCACCACTGAGGTTAGGCTGACAGGCCTGTAATTACTCAGCCTATCCCTTTCTCCCTTAAACAAGGCAGTCCTCTGGCACAATACCCAAATCCAAAGATGACTGAAAAATGGTCAAGGCCTCTGCTATTTCCTCTTGCCCAGCTTCATTCCCAAAAACTGAGTCCAGAACTGACCCCTCCCTTGTAAGGGCTAACTCTCCAGGATTGTCCCTTTTTTTTTGTTGGGTAGAATTTCTATATGGGGGAAGGGGTGGAGAATGGTAACACAACACTGGTACATTTACCAACTGTAAATGGTGATGGCATAAACTGAAATGTCTCCCTTGAATCTCAGCAACAGATGTTAAACATGCAAACATTGCCTTTTGGCATGATGCAAATTACACAACTCTTTAGCTAATTTGTTCACAATCCTGAACATGGGAATAGCTGGGTGACAGACCCAGGTCCACTCATTCACCACCTCCCACCCTGGGAGTCCCATGACTAATGATGGGGTTGTTGACCAATCACAGCACTCTATATCCCTCAGTCTACAACAGACCCAGAATGTGAGGAAAACCCCCCAGTCGGGGAGAGCTTTAGGAACCACAGGTCCAACGTCCCCTGTTTCTCTCCCCCCCCCCCCCCCCCCCCCCCCCCAGCCCCCGAGCTCGCTACACTCACCACATGGCACATCTCCAATTACTCCCATACTGTGTTGCAAAATGTTTTCAAGCAGTAATCCCACCAGTGTGCATTGCTGCATTATACCTGGACTAAGGAATTGCAAAGGTTTGTAGGGGCTTTTTCCTGCTTTTAGGTGTTGAATAATTTTTTTTTCTGTTTAGTTGAATATAACGAGCTGTGGATTTGTTGGCTCTTATGCGGTGATCCTGGCCATCCATAACTTTGTGTACACCAGCCTTGCCTACATCACACTGAACATTCTCAAACGTGCTCTGAATGACTCCTTCAACACTGCCTACACAAATGTGCCCTTTCAGATGAATGGTGAGTCCACTCAAACCTCCATTGTGGGAGGGTCTGCTTTCACATTGAGGTCTGCTGTTACAAGGTCATACAATTAACAGGTGGTCATGTTCTGATTGAACATGGGAATTGCTAGATTGCAGGTGGGAGTCTCTGGTTTACCTTTTACCATCCTGGTAGTTTCCTCATGGTTTGTCTTTTCAGACTGTTCTGAATTCTGTCATTTCTCTAGTGCAGCAGTAAATAGTAACATTTTTTAAAATCTAGAGCAAAAAAAACATGTTTGAAGAAGCTTGAGCAGGTGAGAAAGTGTCTGAGCTTTGTGGGAGAGTTGGGACAGGGGACTGAAGGTTCAGTTCAACCAATAGGTTGAGAAGGCTTTTAAAGGTGGGGATAGTGGTATAGTTGGGGAAAGGGGTTTGGGATGAGAGTGGGGCTAAGATGGATGAAGGTTTGGCCACAAAGTAGAGGGCTGAGTACTGGAGTATTTTGGGCCAGCAATACACTATACATTGGGTGTCCTACTTCAGGAAGGATGCTGGGGCTATTTAGAGGGGTAGAAGCGATTTTGAGGGGTCTTGATTTGAAGGAGAAACTGGGGGTTCTTTGTTTAAAAAGAAATGGATTAAAAATTTAAACTTAAGGGCAGGAGAATGTGCAGGTGTGATGGGCTGAATGGCCTCCTGTACTGTCATTTCCTTTACTGAGAATACAACCATTGTTTTTCACTGGTTTTAAATTCTGATTTGTTTGATGGTGCCACCTAGTGTTCACACACGCTGGGCAACTGGTTAGAGATATTTAGGAGATTATCCCTCCAGCACATACCTGCTGCAATGCAACTGGGTAATTTCTCTAATTGTATAGATGGAGTTTAACAGTGCTATTGTTGGCTTGAGTGCAGAATTATTCACGTGAATTCTACAATGAGGTGAGAAGATTCTTTAACAGCAAGTTGGAATGTGCTGCTTGAAAGGGAGATGGGAGCAGATTTTATAGTAACTTTCAAAAGGAAATTGGATAAATACTTGAAGGGCTATTGGGAAAGAGCAGGGGGAGTGGGGTTAATTGGATCACTCAGAGTTGGCACAGACTTGATGGGCTGAATGGCCTCCTGTGCTGCAAGATTCTGTGGCTTGCACAGTTCTCTTGATTTGTGTACAGTAAATGTGTTTTTCTTAATTCAGATTATGTCTTGATAACTGTGTGGGTGGTCTTGCTGGTGTGTGGAATGGTGGTCCAGTTTCACCGAGAGAAGGGCCAGCCCATCTTCCCATCCAGCCCATACCAAACCTGGAAACGAGACCGGGAGCGGCGTCGGACCAACATCCTGGATCCCAGTCACCATATCCCACCGCTCAAGGATCGCATGAAGAACGCGCTGACTGGTGTCCAACGGCTCTTCACCAAACGGCAGCCTGCGGGTGAACAAACCCCATTGCTTCTATAGGCTGCGGACAACATCCAGGGAGGGCGTGGCTCTCCTTTCCCTTTAGTTCCAAATATCAGGACTTTGTACTGACTTGCCAATTCACATTAGGTATCCAAATAGTAGGCTGACTTAAACCAGTGTTCATTTTATTCCAAGGTGTTTATATTGAATCTTGACTGTCATAAAGGACTGTCCTACAATGTAAACCCATTATTGGTCTGATGAACTGATTGGCTGGTCACTGGGTGAAACTTGCACAGAGAGCATTTGTAAATATGGGACCTATTGTGGCAGTGGTGTAGGAATGCATGGACTGGTATGGGTTGGTGCTCTACTCTGGCCATTTGCACAGTGTTGGTACAATTACTATTTATTTGTAATTTTTAAAAAAAAGTACCTAGTATATCCTGGGCAATTGGGGAACAGTTGGTCCTAACATTTACCACTGTCAAGAACCAGTGATATCAAACACTGAGAGCTATAGATTTAAAAAAATGTATTCAAAGAATTAAAGACTTGCACAGTGCAATGCACATTTAAATACCTCATTGAATTCTAGATCACTATTTCTGACCTAGGAATTAAATGCTTGTTTACAACAAACTTGGCTTTTAATTTTAAAAAAAATTCCAAAAAACTTTAAAAAAAAACTTTGTTCCACAGTATTTACTAAGTGCTACCAAGTTGTACCTAGGAGATGTTGGCCAGGTGATTCCCCTGTTCTTCCCCCCCCCCCCCCCCCCCCCCCCTCCACCAAAAAAAAATGTTGAAATTATCATGGTGACTTGTATTAAACATTTGGGAATAGAGATTTCAGAATTGAGCCAAGTTTGGATAAAATAAACTGGAAATTGTGCAATATTTTCCATTGCCTAGATTCCTGCACTATGGCTACAGGGGGAAATCAGTTGGGTATAAGGTGCATGGGTTGATCAAACATTGGCTAAACAGTCCCCCTCCTTCCTTCCCTTGTGCTGCTTGGCTCTGCTCTGCTCTGCCCAGGATTATTGGGAAGGGGGAGATAATTTTACAAATGATGCATTAATGCATTGTGGTGGTGGCTTTAATCTCCACTGAAAACAATTTAAAAGGTTTCTGCTCAAATCGATTTTGAGGAATCGTGAAATAAGGATGCGCACTACACTCCTATTGGCTCTGGTCATCCAGATTCACTGCACGGCTGTGGTACTGATCAGGGTGCATTGTAGAATTGGGGAATCGGCACAAATTGGTGTGCAGTGAATGTGTTGCAAATAAACATTTTTTCAGTCTAACACTTGAAGCAATTGTATTTTGTATACATTTTATACTGCAGATGTGAATAAAATATTTGATACAATTGTGTAGTTGAAGTGGTGTAATGTATTTACTTAATTCTTTGCTTAAGAATTCCTAGCAACACATTGCTATTAAGAACTAGTTGGTTTTATTAGCAAAGGTTTAACAATCTCTCTGCACATTACTATGTGGGCTATGCCACTCTCAATTACAGGTGCATACATTACAAGTGGTTTCATTGACCCTGTCTCTTCACACACAACTTGCACCACAGGACATCCCAAAGCACTTCAGTCAATGACGTACTTAGTCACTGGTGTAATGTAGGGAAATGAGTGCTTGTGCACTGCAAGGCTGCCCAGATAAATGACCAGATAATCTTTTAGTTGAGGGAGAAATGTTGGTTAGGAGACTGCCTTACCCCCACAAAACTGTTGTTGAAATTGTCGTGGGATCTTTTACATCCACCTGAGGGGTAGAGAAGGCCTTTGTTTCTCATCCACAAGTCGGTACCTCTGATGATGCAGTATTGCACTGGGAGTGTCGGCCTGGATTATATGCTCCAGTCTCTGGAGTGGGGCTTCATATCCCCCATTTTCAATAATGGCACCTCCACCCCACCCCCACCCCAAAACTCCCATTCATGGATCAGACTCACTAGTTGCCAAGCCTTTATGCAGGAACCTGTGACAGTATGACTCTCACACTCTTGTGCATCGATCAGCTGATTTTTTTTTGAACAATTATTTGAAGTCTTGGGAATGGTGCCCATTTTAGCCTGGCCAAGGGGCGTATCTTCAAGGCAAGGGGCGTATCTTCAAGGCAAGGGGCGTATCTTCAAGGCAAGGGGCGTATCTTCAAGGCAAGGGGCGTATCTTCAAGGCAAGGGGCGTATCTTCAAGGCAAGGGGCGTATCTTCAAGGCAAGGGGCGTATCTTCAAGGCAAGGGGCGTATCTTCAAGGCAAGGGGCGTATCTTCAAGGCAAGGGGCGTATCTTCAAGGCAAGGGGCGTATCTTCAAGGCAAGGGGCGTATCTTCAAGGCAAGGGGCGTATCTTCAAGGCAAGGGGCGTATCTTCAAGGCAAGGGGCGTATCTTCAAGGCAAGGGGCGTATCTTCAAGGCAAGGGGCGTATCTTCAAGGCAAGGGGCGTATCTTCAAGGCAAGGGGCGTATCTTCAAGGCAAGGGGCGTATCTTCAAGGCAAGGGGCGTATCTTCAAGGCAAGGGGCGTATCTTCAAGGCAAGGGGCGTATCTTCAAGGCAAGGGGCGTATCTTCAAGGCAAGGGGCGTATCTTCAAGGCAAGGGGCGTATCTTCAAGGCAAGGGGCGTATCTTCAAGGCAAGGGGCGTATCTTCAAGGCAAGGGGCGTATCTTCAAGGCAAGGGGCGTATCTTCAAGGCAAGGGGCGTATCTTCAAGGCAAGGGGCGTATCTTCCCCTTGCTAATTTTTACTGTGTTCAGCGCAATGGTGTTTTGGAATTAAAACCTTTTTAATGGAGCTTGTTCAAATCCCTCCATGGTGTCAGCTGTGGCTCAGTGGCTAGGTAGCACACTCCTGAGTCAAAAGGTTGTGGGTTCAAGTCCCACTCCAGTGGAGTGCTGCACTGTCGGAAGGGCAGTACTGGGGGAGTGTTGCACTTTTGGAAGTGCTGTCTTTTGGATGAGACATTAAATCTACCCCCGCGGGTGGATGTAAAAGATTCTATGGCACTGTTCCGAAGAACAGGTGAGTTATCCTCTGGTGTCCTGGCCAATATTTTTATCCTTCAATCAACAGCACTTAAACAGATTATCTGGTCATTAACCACATTGCTGTTTGTGGGAGCTTGCTGTGCACAAGTTGGCTGCTGCAATTCCCACAAAATAGAACATTGATTACACTCCCAAAGTATTTCATTGGCTGTAAAGTGCTTGGTTGTGAAAGGTGCTATATAAATGCAAGTCTTTCTCCCTCTCTCGAGCTTGCTATAACCCATCAAGATCTCTGCACTTCTCCAATTCTGGCCTCTTGCACATCCCCGTGCCACCATTGGCAGCCATTCCTTTAGCTGACTGGGCCCTAAGCTCTTGATTTCGCTCCTTAAACCCCTCTGCCTCGCCAGCTCTCTCCTTTTTAAAGTCACTCCTTGACAACTACCTTAGACCAAGCTTTTGGTCACCTGTGCTAATCCTGTTATATGGCTGTGTCAAATCTTGTCTAATGCTCGAGGCATTACAGATGCTATATAAAGGCAAGTTGTTGCTGCCGAATGAGAAGTTGTGGGTTCAAGGTTTATAGCAATTTTACTGAAAATAGTAAACTCTTTAATTGAAGCCTGGCTGCTGTCAGAATTCTTTGTTAAATACGGTTATTGAACTATTTGGCCAATGCTCTTGTGCAACAAATCTTAGGAAAGTTGATTACAAGTTTTATGGACTGCACGAATTAATTGCATAACATCAACCTGGGTAGACAAAGGGGGTGGCAACTGCAGCCAAATAGAGTTCATTTTAACATAGACTTTGTGAAAGCTAACACTTGTGGGAAAGAGACATGCAATGGAATGCTTCAAAAGGTTGCATTTTTAAACACACACACAACTGAATGAACATAAGCACATAAGAACATAATTAGGAACAGGAGTAGGCCATCTAGCCCCTCGAGCCTGCTCCGCCATTCAATAAGATCATGGCTGATCTGGCCATGGACTCAGCTCCTTACCCGCCCGCTCCCCATAACCCTTAATTCACTTAGTTAAAAATCGATCTATCTGTGACTTGAATACATTCAATGAGCTAGCCTCAACTGCTTCCTTGGGCAGAGAATTCCACAGATTCACAACCCTCTGGGAGAAGAAATTCCTTCTCAACTCGGTTTTAAATTGGCTCCCCTGTATTTTGAGGCTGTGTCCCCTAGTTCTAGTCTCCCTGACAAGTGGAAACCACCTCTATTGTCTATCCCTTTCATTTTAAATGTTTCTATAAGATCACCCCTCATCCTTCTGAACTCCAAGTAAAGACCCAGTCTACTCAATCTTATAAGGTAACCCCCTCATCTCTGGAATCAGCCTAGTGAATCGTCTCTGTACCTCCTCCAAAGCCAGTATATCCTTAAGTAAGGTGACCAAAACTGCATGCAGTACTCCAGGTGCAGCCTTACCAATACCCTATACAGTTGCAGCAGGACTTCCCTGCTTTTGTACTCCATCCCTCTCACAATGAAGGCCAACATTCCATTCGCCTTCCTGATTATCTGCTGCACCTGCAAACTAACTTTTTGGGTTTCATGCACAAGGACCCCCAGGTCCCTCTGCACCTCAGCATATTGTAATTTCTCCCCATTCAAATAATATTCCCTTTTACTGTTTTTTTTTTTCCAAGGTGGATGACCTCTCACTTTCCAACATTGTATTCCATCTGCCAAACCTCAGCCCATTCGCTTAACCTATCCAAATCTCTTTGCAGCCTCTCTGTGTCCTCTACACAACCCGCTTTCCCACAATCTTTGTGTCATCTGCAAATTTTGTTACATTACACTCTGTCCCCTCTTCCAGGTCATCTATGTATATTGTAAACAGTTGTGGTCCCAGCACCGATCCCTGTGGCACACCACTAACCACCGATTTCCATCCCGAAAAGGACCCATTTATCCCGACTCTCTGCTTTCTGTTAGCCAGCCAATTCTCTATCCATGCTAATACATTTCCTCTGACTCAGTGTACCTCTATCTTCTGCAGTAACCTTTTGTGTGGCACCTTATCAAATGACTTTTGGAAATCTAAATACACCACATCCATCGGTACACCTCTATTCACCATGCTCGTTATATCAAAGAATTCCAGTAAATTAGTTAAACATGATTTCCCTTCATGAATCCATGTTGCGTCTGCTTGATTGCACTATTCCTATCTAGATGTCCCGCTATTTCTTCCTTAATAGTTTCAAGCATTTTCCCCACTACAGATGTTAAACTAACTGGCCTATAGTTACCTGCCTTTTGTCTGCCCCCTTTCTTAAACAGAGACGTTGCATTAGCTGCTTTCCAATCCGCTGGTACCTCCCCAGAGTCTAGAGAATTTTGGTAGATTATAACGAATGTATCTGCTATAACTTCTGCCATCTCTTTTAATACCCTGGGATGCATTTTATCAGGACCAGGGGACTTGTCTACCTTGAGTCCCATTAGCCTGTCCAGCACTACCTCCCTAGTGATAGTGATTGTCTCAAGGCCCTCCCTTCCCATATTCCTGTGACCAGCAATTTTTGGCATGGTTTTTGTGTCTTCCACTGTGAAGACGGAAGCAAAATAATTGTTTAAGGTCTCAGCCATTTCCACATTTCCCATTATTAAATCCCCCTTCTCATCTAAGGGACCAACATTTACTTTAGTCACACTCTTCCATTTTATATATCTGTGAAAGCTTTTACTACCTGTTATGTTTTGCGCAAGTTTACCTTCGTAATCTATCTTTCCTTTCTTTATTGCTTTTTTAATCATTCTTTGCTGATGTTTAAAATTCTCCCAATCTTCTAGTTTCCCACTAACCTTGGCCACCTTATACGCATTGGTTTTTAATTTGATACTCTCCTATATTTCCTTGGTTATCCATGGTTGGTTATCCCTTCTCTTACCGCCCTTTTTCACTGGAATATATTTTTGTTGCGCACTCTGAAAGAGCTCCTTAAAAGTCCTCCACTGTTCCTCAATTGTGCCATCGTTTAGTCTGTGTTTCCAGTCTACTTTAGCCAACTCTGCCCTCATCCCACTGTAGTCCCCTTTGTTGAAGCATAGTACGCTCGTTTCTGACACACCTTCCTCACCCTCAATCTGTATTACAAATTCAACCATACTGTGATCACTCATTCCAAGAGGATCTTTTACTAGGAGATCGTTTATTTTTCCTGTCTCATTACACAGGACCAGATCTAGGATAGCTTGCTCCCTTGTAGGTTCTGTTACATACTGTTCTAAGAAACAATCCCGTATGCATTCTATGAATTCCTCCTCCAGGCTACCCCGTGCGATTTGAGTTGACCAATCGATATGTAGGTTAAAATCCCCCATGACTACTGCCGTTCCTTTTTCACATGCCTCCATTATTCCCTTGATTACTGCCCGCCCCACCATGAAGTTATTATTTGGGGGCCTATAAACTCTGCCCACCAGTGACTTTTTCCCTTTACTATCTCTAATCTCCACCCACAATGATTCAACATTTTGTTCATTAGAGCGAATATCATCTCTCTCAACTGCCCTGATATCTTTTATTAACAGAGCTACCCCACCTCCTTTCCCTTCTTGTCTATCTTTCCGAATTGTCAGATACCCCTGTATGTTTAATTCCCAGTCTTGGCCACCCTGCAACCATGTTTCTGTAATGGCCACCAAATCATACCCATTTGTAATGATTTGTGGCGTCAACTCATTTACTTTATTTCGAATGCTGCGTGCGTTTAGGTAGTGTTTTAATCCTAGTTTTTAAACCATGATTTTTAGTTTTGACCCCTCCTGCAGCCCCTTTATATTCAGTGGCCCTTTTTGTTTTTTGCCTTGGATTTCTCTGCCCTCCACTTTTCCTCATCTCCTTTCTGTCTTTTGCTTTTGTCTCCTTTTTGTTTCCCTCTGTCTCCCTGCATTGGTTCCCATCCCCCTGCCATATTAGTTTAACTCCTCCCCAACAGCACTAGCAAACACTCCCCTTAGGACATTGGTTCCGGTCCTGCCCAGGTGCAGACCGTCCGGTTTGTACTGGTCTCACCTCTCCCAGAACCTGTTCCAATGCCCCAGGAATTTGAATCCCTCCCTGCTGCACCACTGCTCAAGCCACATATTCATCTGCGCTATCCTGCGATTCCTACTCTGACTAGCACGTGGCACTGGTAGCAATCCTGAGATTACTACTTTTGAGGTCCTACTTTTTAATTTAGCTCCTAAAATTCGTCTTGTAGGACCTCATCCCTTTTTTGTTACCTATGTTGTTGGTACCAATGTGCACCACGACAACTGGCTGTTTTCCCTCCCTTTTTAGAATGTCCTGCACCCGCTCTGAGACATCCTTGACCTTTGCACCAGGGAGAAAACATATCATCCTGGAGTCTCGGTTGCGGCCGCAGAAACACCTATCTATTCCCCTTACAATTGAATCCCCTATCACTATCGCTCTCCCACTCTTTTTCCTGCCCTCCTGTGCAACAGAGCCAGCCACGGTGCCATGAACTTGGCTGCTGCTGCCCTCCCCTGATGAGTCATCCCCCTCAACAGTACTCAAAGCGGTGTATCTGTTTTGCAGGGGGATGACCGCAGGGGACCCCTGCACTACCTTCCTTGCACTGCTCTTCCTGCTGGTCTTCCATTCCCTAGCTGGCTGTGGACCCTTCACCTGTGGTAAGACCAGCTCGCTACATGTGCTACTCACGTCATTCTCAGCATCGTGGATGCTCCAGAGTGAATCCACCCTCGGCTCCAATTCCGCAACGCGGTCCGTCAGGAGCTGGAGGCGGATACACTTCCCGCAGATGTAGTCGTCAGGGACGCCGGAAGTGTCCCTGAGTTCCCACATGGTACAGGAGGAGCATATCACGTGACTGAGCTCTCCTGCCATGACTTAACCCTTAGATACATTTAAATTGGCAACAACAATGTTAACAGGTTACTTACTGATATAAAAAAGAAAAAAGAAAAACTACTCACCAATCACCAGCCAATCACTTACCCTCTTGGTTGTGACGTCACCTTTTGATTTATTTCTTCTACTTTTTTGCATTCTCTCCCCGCTGCAGCTGCACCGGCTTCTCCACGCACCTGGGCCTTTATAGGCCGCTCTGACACCATGCACTCCCGCCTCTCGGACTGCCGCCGCTTCTCCACGCACCTGGGCCTTTATAGGCCGCTCTGACACCATGCACTCCCGCCTCTCGGACTGCCGCCGCTTCTCCACGCACCTGGGCCTTTATAGGCCGCTCTGACACCATGCACTCCCGCCTCTCGGACTGCCGCCGCTTCTCCACGCACCTGGGCCTTTATAGGCCGCTCTGACACCATGCACTCCCGCCTCTCGGACTGCCGCCGCTTCTCCACGCACCTGGGCCTTTATAGGCCGCTCTGACACCATGCACTCCCGCCTCTCGGACTGCCGCCGCCTCTCCACGCACCTGGGCCTTTATAGGCCGCTCCGACACCACGCACTCCCGCCTCTCGGACTGCCGCCGCCTCTCCACGCACCTGGGCCTTTATAGGCCGCTCTGACACCATGCACTCCCGCCTCTCGGACTGCCGCCGCTTCTCCACGCACCTGGGCCTTTATAGGCCGCTCTGACACCATGCACTCCCGCCTCTCGGACTGCCGCCACCTTTCCAATGGCAGATGGAAAGTTTTAAATAAAAATACAATTGAGATCTTATGAAAAATTTGCATTTTTTTATAGCCCTCCGAATGTCCCAAAGTGTATTACAGCCAATGAAGTACTTGCAAAATATAGTCACTATTGTCATGTAGGAAATGCGGCAGTGAATTTGTGCAGAGCAAGGCCCCAAACAGCAATGAGCTAAATGAACAGGAAATCTGTTTTACTGATGGTTCAGGGATAAATGTGGCACAGAACATCAGGTGAACTCCCTCTATATTCAGTAGGATCTTTAATCAGAGTGAATGGGGCCCCTGTTTAATATCTCACTTGAAGGATAGCACCTCTGACAGTGAGGCACTCCCTCAGTATTGCCCCTCAGACAGTGCGCCGCTCCCTTAGTACTGCCCCTCCAACAGTGCAGTACCCCCTCAGTTCTGTCCCTCTGGCAATGCAGCGCTCCTTCAGTACTGCCCTCTGGCAGTGCAGTATTCCCTCAGTACTGCCCCTCCGGCAGTGCACCGCTCCCTCAGTACTGCCCCTCTGACCGTGCAGCGCTCCCTCAGTACTGCCCCTCTGACAGTGCAGCGGAGAGTACTGCCCCTCCGACTGCGGCATTCCTTCAGCATTGTCCCTCTGACAGTGCAGTGCTCCCTCAGTACTGCCCCTCCGACAGTGCAGCACTCCCTCAGTTCTGCCCCTCTGGCAATGCAGCGCTCCTTCAGTTCTGCCCCTCTGGCAATGCAGCGCTCCCTCAGTACTGCCCCTCTGGCAGTATAGCATTCCCTCAGTACTGCCCCTCCAACAGTGCAGCACTCCCTCAGTTCTGCCCCTCCGGCAATGCAGCGCTCCTTCAGTTCCGCCCCTCTGGCAATGCAGCGCTCCCTCAGTACTGCCCCTCTGGCAGTATAGCATTCCCTCAGTACTGCCCCTCCGGCAGTGCAGCACTCCCTCAGTACTGCCTTCTCTGGCAGTGCAGCATTCCCTCAGTACTGTACTGGGAGTGGGGCTTGAAACCACAACCTTGTCTTAGATGAGAGTGCTACCACTGAGCTGAGGCTGACAATGTTTGTGTAGAAGTGGATTCATAGACTACAAATCCACAGCAGTGATGCCCTCGCAAATGAGACCACAAATTTATATGCAGTTCCAATCACTCTATTTGCGCAACAGAAAGATAATTCCAGCTTTGCGTGTCGGTTAAGGTAGTTAAATACAGACACAGCTGGGGGCGGAGACTTGATTTAGATTCTTAAATACTGGGCATGAATGTGCTTTTGTGCAGAAGTACAGCTCTCTTTTCCAAGCTATTGAAATGGTGCAATTAATTTATTTACACTTGTGAAACAGATTGTTACCTGGAGTGGTGGTTGTTGATTCAACTGAAACATTCAAAAGGGAAATTGAACCCAATACCGACTGAATTTGGGGCAGAAGAATTCATCATGGGTAGTCCCTCGGGATCGAGGAAGACTTGCTCCTACTCTTAAAATCAGTCCTTAGGTGGCTGAACAGTCCAATAGGAGAACCACAGTCCCTGTCACAGGTGGGGCAGATAGTCGTTGAGGGAAAGGGTGGGTGGGACTGGTTTGCCGCACACTCCTTCTGCTGCCTGCGCTTGGTTTCTGCACGCTCTCAGCAATGAGACTCGAGGTGCTCAGCGCCCTCCCGGATGCTCTTCCTCCACTTAGGGCGGTCTTTGACCAGGGACTCCCAGGTATCGGTGGGGATGTTGCACTTTATCAAGGAGGCTTTGAGGGTGTCCTTTGGCTCGTTTGCCGTGAAGGAGTTCCGAGTAGAGCACTTGCTTTGGTAGCCACGTGCCTGACATGTGGACAATGTGGCCTAGCCAGTGGAGCTGATCAAGTGTGGTCAGTGCTTCAATGCTGGGACAGAATTAACTTGTCAAAGGCTCTGTTTGCCCGAGACCTGGATGACTTTTTGTATTGTGAAGTTTTGAAACTTAACACATCACCTTGAGGTGGTTAAAACACCCTTGGTACAAAACCATTCTTTAGGAGACCTGCTTAAAGTTAACAGTACTAATTACAGGAAATTAAGGGCAGGATTGTAAGTAACTTTGGCTTTTACTTTGGCAGTAGGGGGAACAAAGGAAAGCTGGAAGTTTCAGACACCATTCCACAGCAAAGCACTAGTGAAGATACAGATTTTTGAACGATAAGGGAATCAAGGGTTATGGGAAGCGGGCAGGGAAGTGGAGTTGAGGCCAAGATCAGATCAGCCATGATTTTCTTGAATGGCAGAGCAGGCTCGAGGGGCCAAATGGCCAACTCTTGCTCCTATTTCTTATGTCATCACAACAGTGTTTGAACATCCGAAAGCCCCTCCCATACAATGATTTACAGTACTATTTCTTCCTCCACCTACACTGTATTCACTGCTCACGCAGCAGTCTACTCTGCAGAGGCAAAACACAGATTGGTCCATTCCGCTTGCAAGTAACGATGATCGCGACCAGCCAGACTGTGAACCAGCCTGCAACTCCTTCCCCAAATGAAGTGCATGAAGATCCTTAAACATCACTGTCAGAGTGTTAAACAGCCTTTAACTCTTTCCAACACTGTTGTCCAAGGGAAGATACGCTAACAATATTCCAGCATGGTAGCTGTTGTGTATCTGTAAAGCATGCACTCCCATGTTCCACCACCAGGGAGCTCATCCCCTGAAATCCCAGCATCCCTTGGGAGCACTGTATATAAGCCAGCCCCTAAGGCCTATTCCTCACTCTGGAGTGTCTTATTAAAGTCTGAGGTCACTGTTACTTTAACCTCCCTGTGTGCAGTCTCAGTTGTGTTAGGAATACAATAGTAGCCCTGTGGATTTTCAGCATCTGCTGATTAGAATGCAAGTTGTGAGGATGCAGAGGCTTCAAGGGGATATAGACAGGCTAAGTGAGTGGGAAAGAACATGGCAAATGGAATATAATGTGGAGAAATGTGCAGTTATCCACTTTGGTAGGAAAAATAGAAAGGCAGAGTATTTTTTTAACTGGTGAGATTGGGAAATGTTGGTGTTCAAAGGGACCTGGGTGCCTTTGTACACAACCACTGAAAGGTAACATGCAGGTACAGCAAGCAATTAAGAAAACAAATGGTATGTTGGCCTTTATTACAAGGGGATTTGAGTACAAGAGTAAAGACGTCTTAATGCAATTATTTGGGCCCTGATGAGACCGCACCTGGAGAATTGTGTGCAGTTTTGGTCTCCTTACCCAAGGATACACTTGCCATAGAGGGAGTGCAGCAACGGTTCACCACACTGATTTCTGGGATGGGGGGGGGGGATTGTCCTATGAGGAGAGATTGAGTAGACTAGGTTATATTCTATAGAGTTTAGGAGAGGTGATCTAATTGAAACATACAATTGAAACTTACAGGGCTTGACAGGGTAGATGCAGGGAAGACGTTTCCCCCTGGCTGGGGAGTCTAGAACCAGGGGTCACAGTCTCAGAATAAGGGGCCAACCATTTAGGACTGAGATGAGGAGAAACTTCTTCACTCAGAGGGTGGTGAATCTTTGGAATTCTCTGCCCCAGAGGGCTGTGGAGGTTCAGTCGCTGAGTATATTCAAGGCTGAGCGCGACAGATTTTTGGATATTAAGGGAATCAAGGGATTATGGGAACAGTGCAGGAAAGTGAAGTTTGAGGTCGAAGATCAGCCATGATCTCATTAAATGGCGGAACATGCTCGAGGGGCCGAATGGCCTCCTCCTGATTCTTATCTTAAGTTCTTAGTCAGTGGTTGCGATTTCGCACAGAGTGACTCATTGCTTCAATGCTGCTGCGTGTGTGTGACAATAGACTTTAATCAATATCTCTTTATTAAAACAAAATATACACATCCACAGACAGCATATTGTACAGAAAGTGTAGGATTAACCACCCAATCCGAGTTACTGATCTCACATGGTGAATAAACATGGTAAAAAATAGATCTTATTCTATCGACTTGATCAGGAGCACATTTAGCACAAACCTCACTATGACAGACCATTCTTGGAACTCCTATTGCCCTGCGCCGGGCTGGGTCACACTGGCAGCCAATGTTCCCTTTAACGCTGTGCGTGCTCTGGCGCCCGTGCAGCCGGCTCACCGGCTTTTAAATGGGAAAACCGCGTGTGCGGGAAACTCTGAATGGGCCGCGCAGAGGGAACATTGCTCACAGTCCATTCTAGCCCTGGTCAGTTAAACTTCTGAAGAATGTTTATCCAATTCCAACTTTGTAACGGTGACGTTTGGCTAAATGGCACAAATCAGTTCCTATTCTCCCTCCCCCCACCCCCCGTCCTATTTTTCGACATTATAAATTACGCTGAGAATTTGTTTTTAAATATATACACACAGGGGTTTCATAGTTAAAGAGTAATAAAGGGTAATCGTGAACAAATGATTGCTTTGTTTTCCCTGAGGCCTGTTCTGGTGGCAGCAGCAACGTATGTTTTATTTTTTAATCGTACTCTCCTACAGCTAACCGGGTAGGAATGGGCCCCGAGGCGTCCCTGAACTGAACATCAAACGCCGGCCGCATTAAACAAAAAAAAACCGAAACGAGTGCACAGATTGATTCCTTTTTTTTTTAAACCATGCAATGAAAAATAGGTGAGGGACTTTTGTCAGTTTTAATTAGCTCGCCATGAAACCCCTTTTTTCAGCTTGAAAAATTGACAGTAATCTGTACGTATTCGATGCACTGGCTCAGTCAGCTTGGATAGAATGTTCACACGCGCTGGTACACGGATTAACAAGTGGAAGTTCGTGGATCGGAGCAGCCTTTCAGCTCTTGTGCAGGCTGAAGTCAGCATTCGTCAGCAACCCGGATAACGACGTGTTTTCCGACGTGTCTTCCTTCAGGTAGAGAAACGATTCCTTGTTGATTTGCAGCACTTCCCGCAAGCCTTTGTTTTCAAACTGCAAAATAAACAACGGCAGCTTTTTAAGCAACGAAGCAACCGCGGCGATGTCGACCGAACTGAGGGATGAATTCGAACACACTCGGCAGGTCAGACAGCACCTGCGGGGAGAGAGAGAGAGAGAGAGAGAAACAGAGCAGACAGGCCTGTAACTTGCGGTCAGTGGTGAAGAGAAGGCGCTAGCTGCTGGTACCCGAAGCCAGCTTCGCACAGGGATCTCGCAATCTCTGTGGCGGGAGCTTCCGCTTTCCCCACGCCGAACTGAAATCAACGCAAGTCAACGGGGATTCCCTTGGGCGAGATGCTGTCACAGCATCGAGCTGTCGAAAGCAGCCAATCAAAACGTGGAATTCTCTCAACACAGCGAACCAGGAAGTGGGTAAGCTCCTAAAATTCTAACGGGGAAAAGGCAAACCTGAAATAAAGATGAGCAAACTTTAAAAAATAGTTTCTTAATTTTTATTAAAATGGGGAAATTTGACACTGCATAGAAGTAAAATTTGATTTCCGGGGGTGGGGGTGGGGGGCATAACGTTTGAGTAGCAGTCAATACACTGTTAAAACCCCAGCTACACCTAATCCAAAGGGGTCTAACTTTTAATGGGGTACTTAACAGTGATATTACCCTGTACCATGGAAAAAGCTAAGTTTTCATCAGTTTCCAGGATTTGACAGATATCACTGTTTTGCGGCTCTGGATGTGGTGGGGACAGTGCAACCAGTGAAGGAGCAATGATTGACAGACTGCAACTTCAGGGTTTCCGCGTTCAGCTGCACACGCGCTAAATCCTGAAGTTGCAGCAAGTTTCAAAGGCGAAATGACGATGAACGCTGCACACTGGCCACCATCAGGACTGCAATTTCCGGGCCAACATCTCGGGTCGATGATCTTCTGTCAGAACAGACAGAAGGTCATCGACCTGAAACATTAACTCTGTTTTTGAAACAGTTAATTCAGAGACCATGGTCCAGAACTTAAAGAAGGGTAACTTTGAAGGTATGAGGCGTGAATTGGCTAGGATAGATTGGCGAATGATGCTTAAGGGGTTGACTGTGGATGGGCAATGGCAGACATTTAGAGACCGCATGGATGAACTACAACAATTGTACATCCCTGTCTGGAGTAAAAATAAAAAAGGGAAGGTGGCTCAACCATGGCTATCAAGGGAAATCAGGGATAGTATTAAAGCCAAGGAAGTGGCATACAAATTGGCCAGAAATAGTAGTGAACCCGGGGACTGGGAGAAATTTAGAACTCAGCAGAGGAGGACAAAGGGTTTGATTAGGGCAGGGAAAATAGAGTACGAGAGGAAGCTTGCAGGGAACATTAAAACGGACTGCAAAAGCTTCTATAGATATGTAAAGAGAAAAAAGTTAGTAAAGACAAACATAGGTCCCCTGCAGTCAGAATCAGGGGAAGTCATAACTGGGAACAAAGAAACGGCAGACCAATTGAACAAGTACTTTGGTTCGGTATTCACTAAGGAGGACACAAACAACCTTCCGGATATAAAAGGGGTCAGAAGGTCTAGTAAGAAGGAGGAACTGAGGGAAATCCTTATTAGTCGGGAAATTGTGTTGGGGAAATTGATGGGACTGAAGGCCGATAAATCCCCAGGACCTGATGGTCTGCATCACAGAGTACTTAAGGAAGTGGCCTTGGAAATAGCAGATGCATTAGAAACATAGAAACATAGAAAATAGGTGCAGGAGCAGGCCATTCAGCCCTTCTAGCCTGCACCGCCATTCAATGAGTTCATGGCTGAACATGAAACTTCAGTACCCCCTTCCTGCTTTCTCGCCATAACCCTTGATCTCCCGAGTAGTAAGGACTTCATCTAACTCCCTTTTGAATATATTTAGTGAATTGGCCTCAACTACTTTCTGTGGTAGAGAATTCCACAGGTTCACCACTCTCTGGGTGAAGAAGTTTCTCCTCATCTCGGTCCTAAATGGCTTACCCCTTATCCTCAGACTGTGACCCCTGGTTCTGGACTTCCCCAACATTGGGAACATTCTTTCTGCATCTAACCTGTCTAAACCCGTCAGAATTTTAAACGTTTCTATGAGGTCCCCTCTCATTCTTCTGAACTCCAGTGAATACAAGCCCAGTTGATCCAATCTTTCTTGATAGGTCAGTCCCGCCATCCCGGGAATCAGTCTGGTGAACCTTCGCTGCACTCCCTCAATAGCAAGAATGTCCTTCCTCAAGTTAGGAGACCAAAACTGTACACAATACTCCAGGTGTGGCCTCACCAAGGCCCTGTACAACTGTAGCAACACCTCCCTGCCCTGTATTCAAATCCCCTCGCTATGAAGGCCAACATGCCATTTGCTTTCTTAACCGCCTGCTGTACCTGCATGCCAACCTTCAATGACTGATGTACCATGACACCCAGGTCTCGTTGCACCTTCCCTTTTCCTAATCTGTCACCATTCAGATAATAGTCTGTCTCTCTGTTTTTACCACCAAAGTGGATAACCTCACATTTATCCACATTATACTTCATCTTTACAGTCATTTTCCAACATTCCATAGACTCTGGATCAGTTCCTATGGAGTGGAGGGTAGCCAATGTAACCCCACTTTTTAAAAAAGGAGGGAGAGAAAACGGAATTATAGACCGGTCAGCCTGACATTGGTAGTGGGTAAAATGATGGAATCAATTATTAAGAATGTCATAGCAGCGCATTTGGAAAGAGGTGACATAATAGGTCCAAGTCAACATGGATTTGTGAAAGGGAAATCATGCTTGACAAATCTTCTGGAATTTTTTGAGGATGTTTCCAGTAGAGTGGACAAGGGAGAATCAGTTGATGTGGTGTATTTGGACTTTCAGAAGGCTTTCGACAAGGTCCCACACAAGAGATTAATGTGCAAAGTTAAAGCACATGGGATTGGGTGTAGTGTACTGATGTGGATTGAGAACTGGTTGTCAGATAGGAAGCAAAGAGTAGGAGTAAATGGCTACTTTTCAGAATGGCAGGCAGTGACTAGTGGGGTACCGCAAGGTTCTGTGCTGGGGCCCCAGCTGTTTACATTGTACATTAATGATTTAGACAAGGGGATTAAATGTAGTATCTCCAAATTTGCGGATGACACTAAGTTGGGTGGCAGTGTGAGCTGCGAGGAGGATGCTATGAGGCTGCAGAGTGATTTGGATAGGTTAGGTGAGTGGGCAAATGCATGGCAGATGAAGTATAATGTGGATAAATGTGAGGTTATCCACTTTGGTGGTAAAAACAGAGAGACAATCTATTATCTGAATGGTGACAGATTAGGAAAAGGGGAGGTGCAACGAGACCTGGGTGTCATGGTACATCAGTCATTGAAGGTTGGCATGCAGGTACAGCAGGCGGGTAAGAAAGCAAATGGCATGTTGACCTTCATAGCGAGGGGATTTGAGTACAGGGGCAGGGAGGTGTTGCTACAGTTGTACAGGGTCTTGGTGAGGCCACACCTGGAGTATTGTGTACAGTTTTGGTCTCCTAACTTGAGGAAGGACGTTCTTGCTATTGAGGGAGTGCAGCGAAGGTTCACCAGACTGATTCCCGGGATGGCGGGACTGACATATCAAGAAAGACTGGATCAACTGGGCTTGTATTCACTGGAGTTCAGACGAATGAGAGGGGATCTCACAGAAACGTTTAAAATTCTGACGGGTTTAGACAGGGTAGATGCAGAAAGAATTTTCCCAATGTTGGGGAAGTCCAGAACCAGGGGTCACAGCCCAAGGATAAGGGGTAAGCCATTTAGGACCGAGATGAGGAGAAACTTTTTCACCCAGAGAGTGGTGAACCTGTGGAATTCTCTACCACAGAAAGTTGTTGAGGCCAATTCACTAAATATATTCAAGAAGGAGTTAGCTGTAGTCCTTACTACTAGGGGGATCAAGGGGTATGGCGAGAAAGCAGGAATGGGGTACTGAAGTTGCATGTTCAGCCATGAACTCATTGAATGGTGGTGCAGGCTCGAAGGGCCGAATGGCCTACTCCTGCACCCATTTTCTGTGTTTCTCTCTCCCCACAGATGCTACCTGACTTGCTGAGCATTTCCAGCATTTGCTGTTTTATTATTTCAGATTTTCAACATCCGCAGTATCAAGAGGGTTGTAAATCTGTGGAATTCGCTGCCTCAGAGAGCTATGAAAGCCGGGACATTGAATAAATTTAATAGAGAGATAGACAGTTCTTAACTGCCAAAGGATTAAGGGGTTATGGATTGAGGGGTTAAGTGGGCAGAGAAATGGACGAGAGTCCATGATCAGATCAGTCATGATCGTATTAAATGGCGGAGCAGGCTCGAGGGGCCGTATGGCCTACTCCTGTTCCTATTTCTTATGTTCTTTGGGATGAATTTAAACAGATCACCTGGAACGTAAGCCTAGCAGTAACAGCCATCTTCCGTAGCTCCCTTGGACTTGCAGCATCAGAAACATTATACACAGCAGAGCATCAAGTGCCTATGTTGGTTATGCGACCTGAAACTGCGTGTTCGCAAGAATGGTTTCACCCCTGAGAAACAGGTGTGTGCCATACAATTATGCAAACAATGGGTACCAGGAGTTAACACAGTAAATGGTCGCAATAAATCTCTGTAAGGGGATAGGACAGCTCGTGTATCGGGTGTGAAAGGTTCTGTAAAAAGGTTCCCGAAACATGCAAGCAGTCTTTTCACTTTACAGATGCTGGCTGGATCTGTTGTGTGTTTCCAGTATTCTCTGCTGCCGTTTCATCCAGAATGATCACTTTATCTTTCCAGCAGCTTTTAAAACTGCAAGCAGGAATGTACAAGTGGAAGCTCTAGTACAGCAACCATTAAAGATGTCATTAAGTCATGTAAGACATTAAGACATTCAAAAAGGAATTAGTTGTAGTCCTTACTACTAGGGGGATCAAGGGGTATGGCGAGAAAGCAGGAATGGGGTACTGAAGTTTCATGTTCAGCCATAAACTCACTGAATGGCGGTGCAGGCTCAAAGGGCCAAATGGCCTACTCCTACACCTAGCTTCTATGTTTCTATGTAAACTCTCCGATACAGTTTGCTCCAGTCCTGCCGATGTCATTTTCGACATTTTAAAAATGGAATTGTCCAACCCTTTGAATTAAGCAACATAATTAACAGGGCAGAGCGGAAATTTAGTGAGAAAGAAAATGTGAGTGAAC
The DNA here is from genome assembly GCF_044704955.1 of Pristiophorus japonicus. Taxonomy (NCBI): domain Eukaryota; kingdom Metazoa; phylum Chordata; class Chondrichthyes; family Pristiophoridae; genus Pristiophorus; species Pristiophorus japonicus. The sequence continues at coordinate 11,039,917 of NC_091991.1, forward strand.
GACGGACAAGGGACCGATTATAGTTTGATATCTGGACTCGACTCACTTACCTCCAATTGGACAATTCGCTCCTGCTCTTTGAACAAGCGTTGCTCATCGATTTCAATGGCCTTTCTCATCACTGTGGCCATTTCATTGATCTTATCCACGTGGACCTGGAGTTCCTGCGGGGAACAGTGCCAGCAAATAAATTCTACACATTTAATAACAGTGAGTGCTGACAATTACTGCTGGACCACAATCTGCCCATGATGTTCATCAATCATTTTTTTTTTTTTAAATAGTTCCCAAAGCCAAGCAGCGCACTTAAAATGTAGTTGTGTTCTTCCCTGTTTAAATTGAGGTTTCATTATTAAATGAGCAAACTATGAAAGACCGTGGCTTTTTTGCCCAGAAACTAAAAGACGGCTTGTGAAAGTCAAAAATCATTCAGATAAGCTCACAGGATGTGGAATGTCGGCATTAAATATTGGAGATCTTGGATTCAGCACGGCATACTTAGTCAAAATATCACTGACCTGGAGCCTGAAATCGCTTCAACCTCTCCCTGTGGCAGCGAATTCCACATTCTCACCACTCTCCGGGTAAAGATGTTTCTTCTGAATTCCCTATTGGATTTCTTGGTGACTATCTCATGTTAATGGCCTCTAGTTATGTTCTTCCCCACAAGTGGAAACATACTAGCTTTGGAGGGGGTACAGAGATGATTCACTAGGCTGATTCCGGAGATGAGGGGGTTACTTTATGATGATAGATTGAGTAGACTGGGTCTTTACTCATTGGAGTTCAGAAGGATGAGGGGTGATCTTATAGAAACATTTAAAATAATGAAAGGGATAGACAAGATAGAGGCAGAGAGGTTGTTTCCACTGGTCGGGGAGACTAGAACTAGGGGGCACAGCCTCAAAATACGGGGGAGCCAATTTAAAACCGAGTTGAGAAGGAATTTCTTCTTCCAGAGGGTTGTGAATCTGTGGAATTCTCTGCCCAAGGAAGCAGTTGAGGCTAGCTCATTGAATGTATTCAAATCACAGATAGATAGATTTTTAACCAATAAGGGAATTAAGGGTTACGGGGAGCGGGTGGGTAAGTGGAGCTGAGTCTACGGCCAGATCAGCCATGATCTTGTTGAATGGCGGAGCAGGCTCGAGGGGCTAGATGGCCGACTCCTTTTCCTAATTCTTATGTTCTTATGTCACTCTATCAAAACCTTTCAGAATTTTAAAGACCTCTATTAGGTCACCCCTCAGCCTTCTTTTTTCAGGAGAAAAGAGACCCAGCCTGTTCATCCTTTCCTGATATGTTTACCCTCGCATTTCTAGTATCATAGAAATTTACAGCACGGAAGGAGGCCATTTCGGCCCTTCGTGTCCATTCTGGCCGACCAAGAGCCACCCAGCCTAATCCCACTTTAAATCTATGCCCCTGGTTGTTGACCCCTCTGCCAAGGGAAACAGGTCCTTCCTATCCACTCTATCCGGGCCCCTCATAATTTTATACACCTCAATCAGGTCTCCCCTCAGCCTCCTCTGTTCCAAAGGAAATAGACCCAGCATTTCCAATCTTTCTTCATAGCCAAAATTCTCCAGTCCAGGCAACATTCATGTAAATCTCCTCTGCACCCTTTCTTGTGCAATCACATCTTTCCTATAATGTGGTGACCAGAACTGCACACAGTACTTCAGCTGCTGCCTAACCAGTGATTTATACAGTTCAAGCAGAACCTCTCTGCCCTTGTATTCCATGCCTCGACTAATTAAGGCAAGTATTCCATATGCCTTCTTAACCACCTTATCTACCTGGCCTGCTACCTTCAGCGATCGGTGGCCATGCACTCCAAGGTCCCTCTGTTCCTCTACACTTCTCAGTGTCCTACATTTAATGTGTATTCCCTTGCCTTGTTAGCCCTCCTCAAATGCATTACCTCACACTTCTCTGGATTAAATTCCATTTGCCACTGTTCTGCCCACCTGACCAGTCCATTGATATCTTCCTGCAGTCTGCAGCTTTCTTCTTCATTATCAACCACACAGTGTATCATCCTTGTAAATCCTCCCTGCCCCCTCTCCAGTGCCTCTATATCCTGTTTATAGTGACGACCAGAATGTAGTGTGGGGCAACGTCCCTGGGAGCAGCGTTTTGTTTCTATTAGCGCACGGTCCCTGTAAATCTCCGTACACGCGTGGTATTTACACCGGAGAAGCCGGTGAGCGGTCCGTGCGGCCGAGAGGGAAAATTGGCATGGGGCCTTTGCAGCCACCAGAGAGAGGTCTTCATCACATGAGGCTGGAGTCAATCCCAGACTCCAGAAAGTTTAGGTGAACACACCAGCCCACTGCACGGCTCAATAACCCAACGCGCTTGTTTTGACACAACAACAACAACCTGCATTTATATAGCGTCTTTAATGTAATAAAACATCCCAAGGCGCTTCACAGGAGTGTTTTAAGACAAAACAAATAAATATGACACCGAACCACATAAGAAGAAATTAGTGCAGATGACCAAAAGGTCAGAGGTAGGTTTTAAGGAGCTTCTTAAAGGAGAAGACAGCTAGAAAGCAGGAGAGGTTTAGGCAGGGAGATCCAAAGCTTGGGGCCCAGGCAGTTGAAGGCACGGCCAACAATGGTTGAGCGATTATATTCAGGGCTACTCAAGAAGGCAGAATTTCAGCAGCGCAGACATCTCGGGGGGTTGTGGGGCTGGAGGAGATTACAGCGATAGGGAGGGGTGAGGCCATGGAGGGATTTGAAAATAAGGATGAAAATTTTGAAATCGAGGCGTTGCCGGACCGGGAGCCAATGTAGGTCAGCGAGCACAGGGGACTTAGTGGAATGTTAGTGTTGTGTATCTGTAAAGCATGCACTCCCATGTTCCGCCACCAGGGAGCTCATCCCCTGAAGTCGCAAGGGATCCCAGCATCCCTTGGGAGCACTGTATATAAGCCGGCCCTTAAGGCCTGTTCCTCACTCTGGAGTGTCTTATTAAAGACTGAGGTCACTGTTACTTTAACCTCCCTGTGTTAGGAACATAATAACTGGCGACGAGAATACGAATTCAACGCAAAGATGCAGCAAACTGTGGGCATCCTGGAGACGTTCTCAGAGGGTGAGGACTGGGAAGCCTATGTCGAACGGCTAGACCAGTACATTGTAGCCAACGAGCTGGACGGAGAAGGAAGCGCTGCAAAAAGGAGAGCGGTCCTCCTCACAGTCTGCGGGGCACCGACCTACAGCCTCATGAAGAATCTTCTGGCTCCGGTGAAACCCACAGATAAGTCATATGAGGAGCTGTGTACACTGGTTCTGGAGCATCTTAACTCGAGGGAGAGCGTGCTGATGGCGAGGCATCGGTTCTACACGTGCCAACGATCTGAAGGTCAGGAAGTGGCGAGCTACGTCGCTGAGCTAAGGCAACTTGCAGGACAGTGTGAGTTTGATGGCTACCTGGAGCAAATGCTCAGAGACTTTTTTGTACTGGGCATTGGCCACGAGACCATCCTACGAAAACGTTTGACTGTAGAGACACCGACCCTCAGTCAGGCCATTGCGATAGCACAGGTGTTTATGTCCACCAGTGATAACACCAAACAAATCTCTCAGCAAACAAGTGCAAGCAATGTTCATAAATTAACGGAACTGTGTTTGCGAGCAGAAATGTACAGGGCAGAACCCACGAGTCTGCAACTGTCAGTAGGCCTCAGGTGACCCAGATGACTCAGAGTCCCCAACAAAGGATGAATGCAAGGCAATTCACACCTAGTTGGTGTTGTGGAGGCTTCCATTCAGCCTATTCATGCCGCTTCAAAGGGTATGTTTGCAAGAGCTGTGGAACAATGGGGCACCTCCAACGAGCTTGCAAGCGTGCTGCAAGCTCTGCAAAATCTGCTAACCACCACGTGGCAGTGGAAGATCAGTCCATGGTGGATCAAAGAAATTTCGAGCCTCAGAGGAGGCAGATGCTGAAGTACACGGGGTACACACATTTTCGACGAAATGTCCACCTATAATGCTAAAATTGAATGGCTTACTAGTAGCCATGGAACTGGACACTGGCGCTAGCCAATCCATCATGAGTAAAAAGATGTTTGAGAGACTGTGGTGCAACAAGGCATTCAGACCAGCCCTGAGCCCCATCCACACGAAACTGAGAACGCAAACCAAAGAGCTTATCACTGTCCTGGGCAGCGCCATGGTCAAGGTCAGCTACGAGGGCATGCTGCAAGAACTGCCACTCTGGATTGTCCCAGGCGATGGCCACACACTGCTTGGAAGGAGATGGTTGGGCAAAATCCGCTGGAACTGGGATGACATCCGAGCGCTATCACATGTTGATGAGGCCTCATGTACCCAGGTTCTTAACAAATTTCTTTCCCTTTTTGAGCCAGGCATTGGAAACTTTTCCGGGGCGAAGATGCGGATCCACTTGGTCCCAGAGGCATGACCCATTCACCACAAGGCGCAAGCGGTACCCCACATGATGAGGGAGAGTGTGAAAATTGGGCTGGACAGGCTGCAACACGAGGGCATCATCTCCCCAGTGGAATTCAGCGAGTGAGCCAACCCAATTGTTCCAGTACTCAAAAGTGATGGCACGGTCAGGATTTACGGTGATTATAAAGTAACTATTAATCGTTTCTCGCTACAGGACCAATACCCGCTACCTAAGTCAGACGACCCATTTGTGACGCTGGTAGGAGGCAAGACATTCACCAAGCTCGACCTGACTTCGGCCTACATGACGCAGGAGCTGGAGGAGTCTTCGAAGGGCCTCACCTGCATCAACACGCACAAGTGACTGTTCATCTACAACAGATGCCCGTTTGGAATTCGGTCGGCTGCAGCGATCTTCCACAGAAACATGGAGAGCCTACTCAAGTCGTTACCACAAATGGTGGTCTTTCAGGGCGACATATTGGTCATGGATCGGGACACCGCCGAGCACCTACAAAACCTGGAAGAGGTCCTCTAGCGACTGGATCGCGTAGGGCTGTAGCTGAAGAGGTCGAAATGCATCTTCATGGCAACAGAAGTGGAGTTTTTGGGGAGAAAGATCGCGGCGGACAGCATTCCGCCCACAGACGCCAAGACAGAGGCTATCAGGAACGCGCCCAGGCCACAGAACGTCACGGAGCTGCGGTCGTTCCTGGGACTCCTCAACTATTTTTCTAACTTCCTACCGGGGTTAAGCACCCTTTTAGAGCCCCTACATGTGTTATTGCTTAAAGGTGAGAACTGGGTATGGGGAAAAAAAACAAGTAATTGCTTTTGAGAAAGCCAGAAACATTTTATGCTCCAACAAGCTGCTGGTATTGTATAACCCGTGTAAAAGACTTGTGCTAGCATGTGACGTGTCGTCGAATGGAGTCGGGTGTGTATTACAACAAGCTAACGTTGCGGGGAAGTTGCAACCTGTCGCCTATACTTCCAGGAGCTTGTCTAAGGCCGAGCATGATTGAGAAAGAGGCATTAGCGTGTGTGTTCGGGGTAAAGAAAATGCATCAGTACCTGTTTGGCCTCAAATTTGAGCTGGAAACCGATCACAAGCCCCTCACATCCCTCTTCGCTGAAAACAAGGTGATAAATACTAATGCCTCAGCCCGCATACAAAGGTGGGCACTCGCGCTATCAGCTTATAACTATACCATCCGCCACAGGCCAGGCACCGAGAACTGTGCGGATGCTCTCAGTCGGCTACCATTGCCCACCACGGGGGTGGAAATGGCGCAGCCTGCAAACTTGTTGATGGTGGCGCAGCCTGCAAACTTGTTGATGGTGGCGCAGCCCGCAGACTTGTTGATGGTCATGGATGCGTTTGAAAATGATAAATTACCTGTCACAGCCCACCAGGTTAGGACTTGGACCAGCCAAGATCCTCTGCTGTCCCGAGTAAAAAAACTGTGTACTGCATGGGAGCTGGGCCAGCATCCCCGTTGAAATGCAAGAGCCAATCAAGCCGTTCCAGCGAAAGGACGAGCTGTCCATTCAGGCAGACTGCCTGTTGTGGGGTAACCGTGTAGTGCTACCAAAAAAGGGCAGGGAGACGTTCATCTCGGATCTCCACAGTACACACCCGGGTATAGTAATGATGAAAGTGATAACCAGATCCCACGTGTGGTGGCCCGGTATCGACTCTGACTTAGAGTCCTGTGTACGGCAATGCAGCATAGTGCTCAGTTGAGCAACGCGCCCAGAGAGGCACCACTAGGTTTGTGGTCCTGGCCATCTCGACCATGGTCGAGGATCCATGTTGACTATGCGGGCCTGTTTCTCGGTAAAATGTTCCTGGTGGTGGTGGATGCTTTTTCAAAATGGATTGAATGTGAAATAATGTCGGGAAACACCACCACCGCCACCATTGAAAGCCTGAGGGCCATGTTTGCCACCCATGGCCTGCCTGACATACTGGTCAGTGACAACGGGCCATGTTTCACCAGTGCCAAATTTAAAGAATTCATGACCCGCAATGGGATCAAACATGTCACCTCGGCCCCGTTTAAACTAGCCTCCAATGGGCAGGCAGAGCGGGCAGTACAAACCATCAAACAGAGCCTTAAACGAGTCACAGAAGGCTCACTCCAAACCCGCCTGTCCGAGTACTGCTCAGCTACCGCACAAGACCCCACTCGCTCACAGGGGTGCCCCCGGCTGAGCTACTCATGAAAAGGACACTTAAAACCAGACTTTTGCTGGTTCACCCAACCTGCATGATCAGGTAGAGAGCAGGCGGCAGCAACAAAATGTAAACGATGGTCGTGCCACTGTGTCACGGGAAATTTAGCTGAATGATCCTGTGTATGTGCTAAACTATGGACATGGTCCCAAGTGGATCGCAGAAGGGAAAAAGGTGTTTGTAGTCAAACTAGACAATGGACAAATTTGCAGAAAGCACCTGGACCAAACGAGGCTGCAGTTCACAGACTGCCCTGATCAACCCACAGCAGACACCACCTTTTCCGAGCCCACAACACACACCCAAAGGATCAACGACACCACCGCGGACCAGGAAATCGAACCCATCACGCCCAACAGCCCAGCAAGGTCAGGCTCACCTAGCAGCCCTGCAGAGCCAACAACACGCCAGCCCAGCGAGGCCACAGACAACAGACCAGAACAGACATTTGTACCGAGATAGTCCACCAGGGAAAGAAAGGCTCCCGACCGCATCACCTTGTAAATAGTTTTCACTTTGACTTTGGGGAGAGGAGGGGGCTGGCGGGAAGTGATGTGTATCTGTAAAGCATGCACTCCCATGTTCTGTCAGCAGGGAGCTCATCCCCTGAAGTCCCAAGGGATCCCAGCATCCCTTGAGAGCACTGTATATATGCCGGCCCCTAAGGCCTGTTCCTCACTCTGGAGTGTCTTAATAAAGACTGAGGTCACTGTTACTTTAACCTCCCTGTGTGCAGTCTCATCTGTGTTAGGAACACAATAGTTAGGACATGGGCTGCCGAGTTTTGGATGACCTCAAGTTTACGTAGAGTAGAATGTGGGAGGCCAACAGGAGTGCGTTGGAGTAGTCAAGTCTAGAGGTAACAAAGGCATGGATGAGGGTTTCAGCAGCAGATGAGCTGTGGCTGGGGCAGAGATGGGCGATGTACAGAGGTGGAAATAGGCGGTTTTAGTTATGCTGCGGCTATGTGGCCGGAAGCTTATTTCAGGGTCCAATATGACACCTAGGTTGCAAACAGTCTGGTTTACCCTCAGATTGATGCCAGGGCGAACGATTGAGTCAGTGGCTAGGGAACGCAGTTTGTGGCGGGGACTAAAGTCAATGGCTTCGGTCTTCCCAATATTCAATTGGAGAAAATTTCTGCTCATCCAGAACTGGATGTCGGACAAGCAGTCTGACAATTTAGAGACCGTGGAGGGGTTGAGAGAAGTGGGGGTGAGGTAGAGCTGGGTGTCGTCAGCGTACGTGTGGAAACTGACCCTGTGTTTTCGGATGATGTCGCCAAGGGGGCAGCATGTAGATGAGAAATAGGAGGGGGCCAAGGATCTATCCTTGGGGGACACCAGACGTAACGATGCAGGAGTGGGAAGAGAAGCCGTTGCAGGAGAATTTCTCCAATAGTGGTATAGTTATTATTTGCCAGTGGTCTGAAACAAATTCTACTGCAGTATTAATAGAATGGAGTGTTCAGTTTGAAAACAAGCCAGGCACACTACAAAAAACAATTCCAGTTTTAAAATATGCATGTCCTTTTCAAGGGCCTAGGTGGCAGCACACTGTATTTCATGCCTGAGATCATAGAATGGTACAGCATAGGAGGCCATAGTGGGCCCAGCGTGCCTGTGCCGGCTCTGTGAAAGAGCAATCCAATCAGTCCCACTCCCCCCCCTGCTCCTTCCCCACAGCCCTGCTAATGTTTCCCCTTCAAGTATTTATCCAATTCCCGTTTGAAAGTTACTCTTGAATCTGCTCCCACCGGCCTTTCAGACAGCGTGTTCCAGATCACAACAACTCGCAGTGTGGACACAATTAAGGTCGGCATTATTTTCAGAGTCGTAAAAATGAAGCTGGATATTTTAAACCTTGAATTGGATCAGAAGCTTTGTAGTAGAAGACGCCACGATTCCACTGCGGTGCAATCCAAGTGGGCAGATTCCTCCTCGGTGAATCATGCTCATTAAGCAAGGCTGCTGTGACACACAAAACTGAAAAGCGGACTTGGCACACACAGTGGAAGAAACAGAAGGCCATCCTGCCACTAACCTTGGAATGCTGTTCCTTTAACTTTGTAATCATCACAGGGTCATCTTTTTTGCTGGCCATCAGCAGTCGGAACATCTGCTCCCTGTACTTGCTCATGATCAGCTCCAACGCAGACTGATGTTCCTCCAGTGACGTCCGCAGCTCTAGGAACATGAAGAGATTCCAATGACAACTCGTCGCCGATGCTTTCCGATCTGTGTGCACTACACTACCGACCCTATCACCTCCCAGTCCCGCGACCTCTACCGCCTAGAAGGACAAGGGCAGCAGGCGCACGGGAACACCACCACCTCCATGTTCCCCTCAGTCACACACCATCCTGACTTGGAAATATATCGGCCGTTCCTTCATCGTCGCTGGGTCAAAATCCTAGAACTCCCTCCCTAACAGCACTGTGGGAGCACTTTCACCACATGGGACTGCAGCGGTTCAAGGCGGCGGCTCACAAAAAGAGTGATGGCAGAGCTGGGCTTGTGAACGGGAAGCCGAGAAGGACTCCCAATGGGTTTGGCCATTGTATGGAGAAAGTGCAGCCTGTAAGCATTATTGAAGGCGAGGTTTTTTAAGTAATGGCGTACAAAAAATGCCTTATGACGACCCTCAGAAATGTTTCAAAGTGCTGCACAATGGATTACTTTGAAGTGCAAGGACTGTGGTGGTGTCAGCAAATGTGGCAGCCACTTTGTGCATAGCAGGTTCACAAAAACAGAGCGGAATTGAAAGGCAAATGATTTTGCTTTTGGTCGTGCTGGCTGAGGGAGAAACGCTGGGTGCAACAGCAGGAGAGCCCCACTCTTCTTCAAATAGCGATACGGGGTCCTTAATGTCCTCCTGAGTTGACAGGCGGGGCCTCAGTTTAACACCTCATTTGAAGGACAATATTTCCGACATTACAGTCCTCCCTCAGTACTGCAGTGGGATGTCAAACTAGATTATTGGAAATGCACTAAAACATGTAACCTCAATGTTGTAATGCACTGTGCCGATAAATTTAACATTAGACAAAACACTATAAAGCGATTCTGCACCAACTGGCTGGATAGTCTGGGTTGACAGATTGAAGGGAAGGCTGACACGAGGTCCCAGTTGCCTGCTTTGATGAAGGCTGGGCGAAAATCCAACAAAGCATTTCTGCGTAATTGAATTTGCTGTTGCAGGCTCAGGCTGCAAACAGGTACGCAGGAGAAAAAAAAAAACTCGACAAACTCTTTCGGAAGTGTACAATTCATCTATAGACATTCAGTCAATAAGTGAAACTTGGTGTACACATACACTCCGAGTTTAGTATCGGCATACAAGGTGATCTCGGCTTCCCAGCGACTCCAAGCCTCGACAGTGTAAACTGAGCACTGAGGCCCCAACTGACTCCTTTACACTGGGCGGGAAGAGAAACCACTTCGCGCAGACGCTACAGCTGGAGTGTAAATCATCTCCGCAGTGGTCACCCACTTGGAATCAGTTTTCTGTTGTTGAGAGAAACAGCATTCCTGCTTTGGGGCAGTTTATTAATGATAGAACTCCAATATTAAGAAATTTCAAACAGAGCCCGTGCAATGCCGGTCGCTCTCCCTTATATTAGAGGCTTCCGTATTCTGGAACAGTGCCGCAGCCCACAACTGGGCAAAATTTGGGAGAGTCTGATTCTTTTTAAAATTCTGTTGCTCTCTCTCTCTCCACAGATGTTGCCTGACCTGCTGAGTATTTCCAGCATTTTCTGTTTTTATTTCAGATTTCCAGCATCTGCACTATTTTGCTTTTGAACTGGCTGCATCTACTTTATCAAAGTATATACAGCTATATAAGGTATTGGTGAGACCACATCTGCAGTTTTGGTTTCCATATTTACGAAAGGATATACTTGCTTTGGAGGCAGTTCAGAGAAGGTTGACTAGGTTGATTCCGGGGATGAGGGGGTTGACTTATGAAGAAAGGTTGAGTATGTTGGGCCTCTACTTATTGAAATTCAGAAGAATGAGAGGTGATCTTATCGAACATATAAGATTATGAGGGGGCTTAACAAGGTGGATGCAGAGAGGATGTTTCCACTGATGGGGGAGACTAGAACTAGAGGGCATGATCTTACAATAAGGGGCCGCCCATTTAAAACAGAGATGAAGAGAAATTTCTTCTCTCTGAGGGTTGTAAATCTGTGGAATTTGCTGCCTCAGAGAGCTGTGGAAGCTGGGACATTGAATACATTTAAGATAGGAATAGACAGTTTCTTAAACGATAAGGGGATAAGGGGTTATGGGGAGCGGGCAGGGAAGTGGAGCCGAGTCCATGATCAGATCATCCATGATCTTATTGAATGGAGGAGCAGGCTCGAGTGGCCGTATGGCCTACTCCTGTTCCTATTCCTTATGTTCTTATGATCTCAGTCTTGAAAATTTCAATTGACCCCCAGCATCCACAGCCTTTATTGGGGGATGGGGTGGGGGAGAGAGTTCCAGATTTCCACTGCCCTTCACTTGTGGAAAAAAAACACTTCCTCATTTCACTCCTGAATGGCCTGGCTCCACTGTTAAGATTGTGCCCCCTTGTGTTGGTCTCTCCCCAGCTGAGGCAATAGGTTTCTTTCCATCGACCCTAACAAATTACTTCATCATTTTAAACACCTCGATTGGATGCTCGAGAGCTCCGATGCACAAAATTAAAAGAATGTTTTACTAAATTGCCCAGTAACGATGAGTGTTTTGAAGGGAGATGCCTGCACACTGCATGGTGCCTCTCGATCACCGTTATTAATCGACACAATGACAGCTCACCTTTGTTTTCTTGCTGCAGGTCCCTGATCTGCCGATTTTCCTGCTGGATTCCCATCACCAGGGTGGAGCGGGGTCGGTGCCTGGCCACTTCATTTAATTCCTGAATATCTTCCTGGTACTGAGTAACAAAACAAGAACAGAACAGGGATTACAATTCTCCTCGGGCACAATTAACAAAAAAAAAAATAGACCTCAAATCCACGGCATTTTATCCGAATTATCCTGCGCACAGAAATAGGTCACCGTGCAATCATAGTAGCTGAATGAGAGTCCGATGGTACAAGTTAAGAGGCTCCCACACTAATCTGATTCTCTCCGTTTGGGGGTGGGGAGAGAAAGAGAGGAGATAGTCAGCCTTTTGTACATTTAAAAAAATGTATTCGTTCATAGGATGTGGGCATCGCTGGCAAGGCTGGAATTTATTGCCCACCCCGAATTGCCCTCGAGAAGGTGGTGGTGGTGAGCCGCCTTCTTGAACCGCTGCAGTCCCGTGTGGTGAAGGTGTTCCCTCAGTGACTTTGTCATAGCAGTTTGGTGCAACTGAGTGTCTCGCTGGGCCATTTCAGAGGGCAGTTACGAGTCAACCACATAGCTGTGGGTCTGGAGTCACATATAGGCCCAGGATATAGGATCCTACAAATTCCCGGGGAGAACAGATGCACCAACATTAGCGTCATCGACCAGGCCAACATCCCCAGCATTGAAGCACTGACCACACTTGATCAGCTCCCCTGGGCAGGCCACATTGTTCGCATGCCAGACACGAGACTCCCAAAGCAAATGCTCTACAAGGAACTCCTTCACGGCAAATGAGCCAAAGGTGGGCAGTGGAAACATTACACGGACACCCCCAAAGCCTCCCTGATAAAGATCAATATCCCCACTGACACCTGGGAGTCCCTGGCCAAAGACCGCCCTAAGTGGAGGAAGTGCAGCCGGGAGAGCGCTGAGCACCTCGAGTCTCAACGCCGAGAGCATGCAGAAACCAAGCGCAGGCAGCGGAAAGAGCGTGCGGCAAACCTGTCCCACCCACCCTTTCCCTCAACGACTATCTGTCCCACCTGTGACAGGGACTGTGGTTCTCATATTGGACTGTTCAGTCACCTAAGGACTCACTTCAGGAGTGGAAGCAAATCTTCCTCGATTCCGAGGGACTGCCTATGATGATGATGATTATATTCCACATGAGTTCCCTCCTACCCAATCTGGCTCATCTCAGTCTGTCAGCCTATCTCTCTATTCCCTTTTATCTCATGTACACGTCTAGTTTTCTTTTGAAAGTATCTACACTATTCGCCTCAACCACTCCCTGTGGTAGCGAGTTCCACAGTCGAACCAGTCTCTGAGTAAAGATATTTCCTTATTGGGTTTATTAGTGACTACCTTTTATTTATGGCCCTCGTTTTGGATTCTCCCACAAGTGGAAACATTCGCTCCACATCTACCCTGTCCAACCCATTCATAATTTTAAAGACCTCTATCAGGTCTCCTCTAAGTTAACATGTTTCAAAGTATAAATTTTGACAAGACAAATTTCTAACTGCAACTATTCATACATTGACATCAGCAGCTTCACAGTGCCATTAACACTTCTTAATGAGAGTGCGCCTACTTTGAAGAGGTAAATAAAGTAGTGGACAGGGGAATGTCAATGGATGTTATTTAGATGGACTTCCAGAAGGCATTAGATAAAGTCCCACATAAGAGGCTGTTATCTAAGGTAGAAGGCCACGGAATTGAGGCAAATTATTGACCTGCTTAGGGAATTGCCTGAGAGGCAGGAGACAGAGAGTAGGGATAATGGGTAGGGACTCAAATTGGCAGGATGTGTCTAGCGGTGACCCACAGGGATCTGTGTTGGGGCCTCAACTATTCACAATATTTATTAACGACTTAGATGATGGCATAGAAAGTCATATAATCCAAATTTGCCGATGACACAAAGATAGGCGGCATTGTAGGCAGTGTAGATGAAAGCATAAAATTACACAGGGACATCGATAGTTAAGTGAATGGGCAAAACTGTGCAAATTAATTTCAATGTAGGAAAGTGTGAGGTCATTCACTTTGGATAGAGCAGGGTACTGTCTAAGTAATAAAAAGCTAAAAACAGTGGATGTCCAAAGAGACTTGCGGATTCAGGAACATAGATCATTAAAATGTCATGAATAGCTACGGAAAATAGTCAAAAGGCTAAAGGAATGCTGGCCTTTATATCTAGAGAACTAGAATACAAGGGGGTAGAGGTTATGCTACAGCTGTACAAAACCATATACAGTAGACACCCCAAATCGCTGGAGAAATACCACCAACGATGTCTCTGCAAGATCCTGCAAATCCCCTGGGATGACAGACGCACCAACGTTAGCGTCCTCGATCAGGCCAACATCCCCAGCATCGAAGCACTGATCACACTCGACCAGCTCCGTTGGGCGGGCCACATGTGTCAGGCCTGCGGACAAAGAGTCCCAAAGCAAGTGCTCTACTCGGAACTCCTACACGGCAAGCGAGCCCCAGGTGGGCAGAGGAAACGTTACAAGGACACCCTCAAAGCCTCCCTGATGAAGTGCAACATCCCCACCGACACTTGGGAGTCCCTGACCAAAGACCGCCCCAAGTGGAGGAAGAGCATCCGGAAGGGCGCTGAGCACCTCGAGCCTCGTCACCGAGAGCATGCAAAAAGCAAGCGCAGGCAGCGGAAGGAGGGTGTGGCAAACTAGTCCCACCCACCCTTTCCCTCAACGACTGTCTGTCCCACCTGTGACAGTGACTGTAATTCCCGTATTGGACTGTTCAGTCACCTAAGAACTCACTTTTAGAGTGGAAGCAAGTCTTCCTCGATTCCGAGGGACTGCCTATGATGATGATGGTTAGACCACACTTGGGAGCACTGCAAGCAGCTCTGGCCACCTCACCTCAGGAAGGATATATTGGCCTTGAAGGGAGTGCAGTGCAGGGCAGGTTCACCAGAATGATATCCAGACTTCACAGGTTAAGTTACAAGGAGAGATTATCCCTAGAATTTAGGAGGTTAAGGGGTGATCTGATCGAAGTTTTCAGGATATTAAGGGAAACAGATAGGGTAGATAGAGAGAAACTATTTTCACTGGGTGAGGATTCTAGGACTAGGGAGCATAGTCGATAAATTAGAGCCGGACCTGTCATAGATTCACAGAATGGTTACCGCACAGAAGGAGGGCATTCGGCCCGTCGAGCCCGTGCCGGCTCTCTGCAAGATCACTTCAGCCAGTCCCACTCCCCCGCCCTTTCCCCGTAGCCTTGCATTTTTTTCCCCTTCAGATACTTATCCAATTCCCTTTTGAAAGCCACGATTGAGTCTGCCTCCACCACTCTTTCAGGCCGTGCATTCCAGATCCTAGCCAACTCGCTGCCTAAAAAAGTTTTTTCTCATGTCGCCTTTGGTTCTTTTGCCAATCACCTTGAATCTGTGTCCTCTGGTTCTCGACCCTTCCGCCAATGGGAACAGTTTGTGTGGTTCTAATTGTAGGGCCCGTATCACCTGCTCCGACTAAGGTCATCCAATGCACATAGGCTGGGGACTCAGTACCATACTAGGTCCTTGTTTATATTGAATAAAATGGGTCTATACTCTCTAGAGTTTCGAAGAATGAGAGGCGATCTCATTCAAATATATAACATTATTAGAGGGTTTGACAGGGTAGATGCTGAGAGGCTGTTTCCCCTGGCTGGAGAGTCTAGAATTAGGGGTCACAGTCTCCGGATAAGGGGTTGGCAATTTAGGACTGGAATGAGGAGAAATTTCTTCACTCAGAGGGTGGTGAATCTTTGGAATTGTCTACCCCAAAGGGCTGTGGATGCTCAGTTTTTGAGTATATGCAAGGCAGAGATCGATTTTTGGACTCTAGAGGAATCAAGGGATATGGGGATCGGGCAGGCAAATGGAGTTGATGTAGATGATCAGCCATGATCTTATTGAATGGCGGAGCAGGCTCGAGGGGCCGTATGACCTACTCCTGCTCCTAATTTTTATGTTCTTATCTCTTACAGCAAGTTTGTGTGAAGAACCTCGACGCGTGATAAGCATGTGAAGTGTTGTCACCGAGCTTACTGTATTGGCACTAATATAAATTAACCAGTCAGTCACCTCATTACTGATTGTGGGATCTTGCTGTGTACAAATGGCAGCTGGTTTTGCCTACATAACAGTGATGGCCCTTGAAAATAAGTCATAGGATATGAAGTGCTTTGGGTGTTTGCAAGAGTCATGATAAGACCCTGTACGTCATTCCTTTCACTCCACTACCTCAAATTGCTCCCACCATCACCAGTGGTTGGAGGGGCTGAAATTGCTTCCCTCTTTAAAGTCCATTATCGTGCCAACCCCTTTCCACCCCTCGAGGGAAATTGCCCCGCCGCCATTTTACTTTAATTGTGAGCCGACAATGGCGGCCACGGGTTTGGCCGGGCCGCCAACAGGCAGCCTGGCGTCCCCTTCTTTGGCGCCGGACCGCTGGCCCAGCCGAAGACCTCCCCGGTGGCCCCAGTGGGCGCCACTAAAGTGGCTGCAGAGCTCGCAGCGGCCCACCCTTTTAACCGAAGGGGAGAAACGTCGCTACGCATTAGTGCGACGTCGCGCTGACGTCATCAGTGCTGGGCTGGTGACACCGCCCAACTTCCGCCCTGCTCCTGACGAACCTCTGCCCTTCAGCTGCCCAAACACTGCCGCAACGATTTCCAAAAGTTAAAGAGGCCGAAATCCCTCTATTTCCCGCCCCATGGATGCAGGCGAATAATATTCATTTAATTCGAATTACCCGCCCCGTTTGGGGCAGAGGGTAATTTCTATCCCAGAGACTTCTAACCATCAGTACTTTACCCTGGTGGTATACAGCTCAAAATGCGCTCCAGCTTGCCGAGTTAAATGTACACACATAGGGCCCAAGTTTCCACATGATTTGCACCTGATTTTTAGGAGCAACTGGTGGAGAACGGACTATCTCAGAAATCGCAATTCTCCACATTTTTTTTTCTGCAGTTCTAGTCAGGTAGAACAGTTCTACTTTGGAACAGGATTTTTTCTTCAAAAGGGGGCGTGTCCGGCCACTGACGCCTGATTTGAAAGTTTCCACAGTGAAAATGTACTCCAAACTAAAGTAGAATGGAGCAAGTGAAGATTTTTGTAGAACTGAAAAAACCTGTTCTACACATTAAAAAATCAGGCGCAGGTTACAAATTAGGCGTCCAGAACGGGGTGGGGGGGGGGGAAGGGAAGTCATTAAATTTTATAATAAATCCTTATTTATACTTATACAAATAAATCCAACCTGAATAAACATTTATAAGCAAAGAAAAGATTAAACAAACCATCTTCCTACCTGTGTGAAAGTGCTTCAGCTTGGGAGAATTCTGCAGCCGTTCGTGCCGCTGAGCGGGGTGGGGGGGGGGGGGGGGGAGGAGAAAGCGGTTTGTTGTTGTGGAGGGGAGGGAGGGGAAGGAGACAGCGGCTTGTTGCCGTGGAGGGAGGGGAAGGAGACAGCGGCTTGTTGCCGCGCAGAGGAGGGGAGGGAGGGGAAGGAGACAGCGGCTTGTTGCCGTGGAGGGAGGGGAGGGAGGGGAAGGAGACAGCGGCTTGTTGCCGTGGAGAGAGGGGAGGGAGGGGAAGGAGACAGCGGCTTGTTGCCGTGGAGGGAGGGGAAGGAGACAGCGGCTTGTTGCCGCGGAGGGGAGGGAGGGGAAGGAGACAGCGGCTTGTTGCCGTGGAGGGAGGGGAGGGAGGGGAAGGAGACAGCGGCTTGTTGCCGTGGAGAGAGGGGAGGGAGGGGAAGGAGACAGCGGCTTGTTGCCGTGGAGGGAGGGGAAGGAGACAGCGGCTTGTTGCCGTGAAGGGAGGGGAAGGAGACAGCCGTTTGTTGCCGCGGAGGGGAGGGAGGGGAAGGAGACAGTGAGAAGGGAAGCCTTAGTGCTGATGTGCTGATGGCAATGTGATTTTATTAAAAAAATTTCAAAAATTAAACAGCTACAAAGAATTACAAAAATGCCCGAGTGCCAATGTTTTTTTTCATACTGAGCATGCACGCGCAGCGTTGCCGGCAGGAAAATAACTAATTTAAATAGTACCCGCCCCCTCCCACTTACAAAATCGGCGCGAGTGTAAGCTCCACTCCCCTGGGCGCGTGCCAAACAGACAAGGAGCTGCAAAGCGCTCGAGAATAGCGCGTTTTTTTTCTGGCGCCGTTTTAGGCGCGAAAAACGGGCGCCCAGCTCGGAGGGGCGCCCGTTTTTTATCCTGTGGAAACTTGGGCCCATAGAGTGTTTTTCACTATTTGAGTGGAAACAGGTGGAACATTTCAAATGCTCACCACTGCTTTTTGCTGATCTCCTAGCAACTTACTAACTCAATCTGTCATTTTGAATATAGTAATGAAAGTGAGCGGGGGGGGGGGGGCCAATTTGTAGAAGCAATCCTGCGTTAAGACTGTTTTATAGAACAAGAGTTCAGTCTGTGGGTCCCATCCAGCCCTCCGATTGCACTGGAGCAGTCAAGCAATTTCTAAAGATTCATTATTTAGAGGTGACGCATACACTTAGTAAAAAAATAATCCTTGCAATTATTTAACGGGAAGCGTTGATGTGTGGGTAAGAAGGGCCATCGGAAGTGCTTTTGCTTGTAGTGTCTCACAGTGACAGCCGTTAAAAAGATTAAGCTCCTCCAGTAGTTCTTGTGTTAATCTGCTTTCACATCATGCTACTTACGCCTTCACTGAACTTCCTTTATGAATGTTTATTGGTAAATAATTTCAAGCCACGTGCATTTAGTAAATTAGACCAGTGTGGTTTCTTAAAGAAAGCCACAAGCCCCGTTACATCAGGAAGTGGAGTGACTAATGGCGCCAGCTCAAAACTAAAATACCTAGCCTCAAAACTTCCAGTAACACGCTCAGAACTTAGCATCTACAACACGCCAGATATAGTGTACATTTTTAATTGAGCAACCCAAGTGAAGAGCAAAGCTTCTGGTGCAGGACACCATCAGAGCGAGAATCAGAGTGAAGGCAAGGGCCCGGAATTTGCGGTCAGTGGTGAAGCGCCGGAGCTCGCCGCTGGCCCCGAAGGAAGCTGCCCAGAGCGATCTCTCGCTCTCCGTGGCGAGAAGCTTGCCTTTTTCGACACGCAATAGATTTCAGCGCTCTGCAATGGGGAATCCCTAATGCGAGCTGCTGTGACATCAACAAACTGTCTAAGCAGCCAATCACATTGCAGAATTCTCACAGACAGGAGGAAAATGCAGAGATGGGGAGCTGAGTTCGACGGCAGAGAAACTGCTGCACCTCCATTTGCGTGCAGTTCTGGTCTCCACATTACAGGAAAGATGCGATTGCACTTGAGAGGGTACAGGGGAGATTTACGAGGATGTTGCCTGGACTGGAAAATTTTAGCTATGAGGAAAGATTGGATAGGCTGGGGTTGTTTTCATTGGAACAGAGGAGGCTGAGGGGAGACCTTATTGAGGTGTATAAAATTATGAGGGGCCTGGATAGAGTGGATAGGAAGGACCTGTTTCCCTTAGCAGAGGGGTCAACAACCAGGGGGCATAGATTTAAAGTAATTGGTAGGAGCTTTAGAGGGGAGTTGAGGAGAACTTTTTCACTCAGAGGGTGATGGGGGTCTGGAACTCACTGCCTGAAAGGATGGTAGAGGCAGAAACCCTCACCACATTTAAACAGTACCTGGATGTGCACTTGAAGTGAGGTAACCTTCAGGGCTACGGACCTAGAGCCAGAAAGTGGGATTAGGCTAGATAGCTCTTTGTCGGCCGGCGTGGACACGATGGGCCGAATGGCCTCCTTCGGCGCTGTAAATTTCTATGATTCTAGGATTCACTCACCTGCTTCATAGCCTCCACCCGCTTGTTAAGGGCGGTGGTCTGCTCGATGAGAGCCTCTGCCGCGCTGTCATGTTCCTTCAGTCGTTCCACCAGTGCTTTCGCATCAGCCAGAACCTTTTCTATAGTGCAACTCATTGCTGCAAAAGGAAAGTCGGGGTTACTTGGCACCTAATCACATGGCTCAGAAAACACCCCAAAAACGCTCCACATACTATACACTACTTTGAAGTGGAGAATCTTACAGCACAGGACGACGACATTCGGCCCATACCCATCGTGCCTGTGCCGGCTCTTTGAAAGAGCGATCCAATTAGTCCCACCCCCCCTGCTCTCGCCCCACAGTCCTGCAAATGTTTCCTTTTCAAGTACGTCGACTACACTGGAGTAAGTGTAGTCGTGTTGTGTAAGCAAGCGTGGGAGCCAATCACGTGCGCTGCAAGATTTCAGACAGCAACGGGATGAATTGGTCTGTTTTCGATGGCGTTGGTCAAGTGGGAAATGTTGGTCGGGAGACGGGGGTAGAAATTGCTCCGCCCCCACCCCCCCCCCCGAAACGGGGCGCTTCATTGTTTTTTAACCGCAGCTGTGGTCGAGGTCGCCTCGAGTGAAATTCCGCTCTTTTATTCGGATCCAGAAGTCGCTCTTAATGGGGGCGGTGACTACATGAGCGGGACAGATTCGCGGCGGTGGCAACATCCGAGGGGTGGAGCGGAGTGGCCGCTGCGATGACGTCATCACACGCCGCGTCACCCCCCCCCCCCCCCCGCCTTCACTTAAAGGGAAGCGCCTCCGTGCTTTTAAAACTTCCCTCCCACTGGGCCCCCAGGGAGGGTTTCGGCCGGGCCAGTGGTCTGGCACCCAACAGGGGGGTGCCAGGTTGCCTGCTGGCGGCCCGGCCGAACCCGGGGGCATAATTGTCGGGCCAACATGGCAGATGGCTGACCAAAAAAAAATGGCAGCAGCGGCTGCGCGTCCTCCCCTTTAAGGGAAGTCGCACCGCCGCTGCAGAAGGCCACAGCCTCACTGGATCACCGGGGAAAAGCTTGTTTTGGCACTGCCGGGCAGGCCGAAGATTTGCCGAGGGGAATGTCGCTATCAGGGATTGGGGGGGGGGGGGGGGGGGGAAAGAGAGATCGACGTGCGCAAGGTGATGACGCACTTAACGCGGATCGGCAGCAGCGGAGCGGTAAGGGGGGGATCGGGGCACTGCCGGGAAACCTCGGGGGGCAATTGGGCTAGCAGCGGCCATTCCACAAAAAGTCGGCAGCCTCTCCGCTCCGCATCGTGGCCGCCAATTTGCGGTGGCAACAGGCCTTAAGGAGAGGGGCAATTTCGGACCCAGGATCTTTAATGACTGGCGTAAGCACAGAACAGGCAGACCTCTGACGGCGCAGCAGTCCCCCAGCACTGCACTGGAGGGTCAGCTCAGGCTGCGTACTCGAGTCCCGGAGTGGACTTGAACCCGCCTGACAAGAGTCCCAGTAATTGGGCCATGTCGACGGTTGCAGAAACAGGCAAGCCTGCTGATGAAAGAAAATCCTTCAACTGCTGCAGAGAATGATCACACCAAAGGAAGTAACAAAACACATACGAGGATCTGTTGAAATCCTCTTGTGTTTTAATGACCATACCGCCGCACTAATTGCCAGCCTACTTATCAGTGCTCCGTTTAAAGTGGGCTTCCCTTTAGATAGCTAAGGCTGCTGCTATACGCTACGGGGTCCAAGAGCAGCAGCAACAGGAGGTCAGAACCCACGGCACCACATTTACAACAAAGGTTTCCTGTGGCTGCAAATCAGGGGTCCTGCGGCCCCGAGACAGCTATTCCTCATTCACACCGCGCACACGCGATCAAAGCTTTGCTTCTATCCACTGAGTTTGAAATGTTTGCGAGTGGAAGCAGCTAATCGCCCAAAGACACCGTGAGCATTTTCTAAACCGGCTTCACACTGCACTGAACCGAGGCTCCATGCAGGGGCAAGCAGGGCGAGACAGCCTTCCTGGGGCGGGGTGAAGGCTTCATAAAAATACATGGAGGTTACAACACGGAAACAGGCCATTCGGCCCAACCAATCCATGTCACCATGTAACCCTCCCCACCCAGATGAGCAAATAGTTCTAATCACATCTATCCGTCCTGTTCCCACATCCCTTCAACCCGCACCCCATCCAATCTAATCTTGAATGGTAACATAGTTACCGTCCCAACCACTAACCCCGGAAGTTCATTCCACAGCCTGGTGGCTCTCTGTGAAGATGTCTCTCCTGCCCTCTGTTCTTCACTGACATTTCATTCTGTGTCTATGGCCCCTCATCCTAGACCCATCTACTAGTGGTGGAGATGGGGGGGATGAGGGAGAGAAGGCAGTGAGTGATTCACACTGCTACACTCCTGGGTCAGATTGAAACCTGACTCGGGTTATACTAAAACCACTTTGCAATGACAGAAAAGTGGTTGTACAGCTGCACCCCAAATATTCTCCCTATTTTTCTGTATCTAGTCCTAAATATATAACCACTGTGATACTAAACAGGACATTTTTAGTTGCACAAATTTTATAAGGCAATAAAAATCCAGAAGATTTTTTTTTTTAAAAAAGTACAGCATTCTATTATTAGCTTTGTAACTTTAAGCAGTACGTAGTCCCATTGTGAAAGCCCTTCATTAGCCACAAGAGCAGAGGTAACAAACATCACTAACGGTGCAATTTTATAAAATCAAACATAAACCATGATTTCGAAAACAAAATGCTAAAAGCTGTTTCCCAACATGAGCTGCAGTTCCAGCTGTGACATTAGCTGTTTAATATCTCGGATATAGGATTTTAATTTTTGCCCTTGTGGGTCACATATCACGGTACAACGTTTAAATCCAGGCAGAGGGACCTGGGGATGCATGATCACTAGACCTTGAAGTTGGCAGCGCAAGTTGATCAGGCGGTTAAGAAAGCGTGTGGGCTATGGCTTTGTAAATAGGGGCAGTGAATACAAGAACAAGGAAGTTACATTAAATCTGTACAAATCTCTGGTTAGGCCTCAGTGGACAATTCTGGGCATCACACGTTGGGAAGGATGTCAAGGCCTCAGAGAGGAGGTTTACCAAGATGGTACAAGTTGAACGTCCCTTATCTGCCACCCTCAGGATCTGGCCTGTGCCAGATGAGGGATTTTGCCGGATGAGGGGAGGTGATCGGCGGGGGGGTGGGGGAGGGGGAGGTCGCCCGAGGTCAGGGGGGGGGGGGGGGGGGGGGGGAGGTCGGCGGCTCGAATGGGCCCCGAAGAGTTGGCGCGGCCCAAGGACCCGGCCCCCACCCCCCCACCGCCGAGGGAATGCTGTGGGGATGAGCGGCCGGCCCGAGGACTGTGGCTGCAGGAGTTCCAGCAGGGCGACGAGGAGGCAGCCGATCGAGGAGAAAGATTAGATTGGTGAGTAGGGTAGGATTTTGACGGTTGCGTTCTGCACATGCGCTAGCCGGGAATGGTGCCGGATGAGGGACAGTCCCGGATAAGGGAGTCCTGGATAAGGGAGTCCCGGATAAGGGAGTCCTGGATAAGGGAGGTTCAACCTGTACCAGGATGATGCCAGGGATGAGGGATTTCGGTTATGTGGAGAGGCTGGGGGAAGTTGGGGCTGTTCCCCTTACAGCAGACGAGGTTACGGGGAAACCTAATAGGGGTGTTCAAAATAATGTAGGGTTTTGATAGAGCAAGTAGGGAGAAACTGTTTCCACTGGCAAATGGGTCAGTAACCAGAGAACATACATTTAAAATAATTGACAAAGAGAACTAGAAAGGAAATGAGGAGAAATGTGCTCACACACACTTGTTGTGATCTGGAACGCACTGCCTGAAAGGGCGGTGGTAGCAGATTCCGTAGGAACTTTCAAAAGGCAATTGGACATGTATTTGAAGAGGACTAATTTGCAGGATTATGGGGGAAGAAGCAGGGGGAGTGGGACTAATTAGATCGCTCTTTGAAAGAGCCGGCGCAGACATGACGGACTAGATGCTTTAAGATTCTATGAATCCCTGTTTCCATTCATTTGTATTTCAAGTTCCTGATAGAAACAGATCCTGATTTCCCCCCCCCCCCCCATCTCTGTAAGGCCATGGGGACCTGTTTTCGATATTACAGGTGCGATATAAATTCATGTTATTTTTCTGATTTAGTAGTTGTCCACCAATATTAGTAACGGTGACCATGAAACTACTGGATTGTCATAAAGACCCATCTGGTTCACTAATGTCCTTTAGGGAAGGAAATCTGCCGCCCTTACCCGACCTGGCCTATATGTGACTCCAGACCCACACAATGTGATTGCCTCTTGACTGCCCTCTGAAATGGCCCAGCGAGCCACTCAGTTAAGGGCAATTAAGGATGAGCAATAAATGCTGGCCTTGCCAGCATCGCCCATACACCATGAATGAATATAAAAAAAATATATATGGCAGCAACACCAAGAACAGCCCTTTCCAGACCTACAATATTCAAACTGGACAAACAATGACTAAGGATGCCAAGCCAAGCACCAGCTGCAAGCTGGAAACTCCCGACTGTTGAGAGGAGAGGATGTTTTCCCCTCGTGGGGGAATCTAGAACTGGGGGGGGGGGGCATAGTTTCAGAATAAGGGGCCGCCCATTTAAGACAGAGCTGAGGAGAAATTTCTTCTCTCAGAGGGTCGTGAATCTGTGGAATTCTCTGCCCAAAGAGCTGTGGAGGCTGGGTCATTTAATACATTCAGGGCTAGGATAGACAGATTTTTGAACGATAGGGGAGTCCAGGGTTATAGGGATCGGGCGGGAAAGTGGAGTTGAGGCCAAGATCAGATCATGATCTTATTGAATGGTGGAGCAGGCTCGAGGGGCCAAATGGCCTACAGCAGCTCCTATTTTTTATGTGCTTATCTTGTTCAGTGCCTCACTCAGTAAACTGTGCAGGTGTCTGTGTTCGAGACGTACTCCAGTTTTGTGCAATTAACTTTGCCCAGATGGGGTTTAACACCAGCATTCATACAATAGCAAACCAAGCATCCAGGAAGCAAGTTTCAACATTTGGACTGATCTCAATCAATCGGCCGTTAAATTCATCACAAATAATTAATTCAGATGACGGACAACAGCAAATGAGCCCCTTTCACTAATAAATACAAACTTTCCATTTGTATTATCTTCAGATTAGGCGCACGGAGAGATGAATATGAAAACTTGTGCACATACACCAGCAAACACCAATAAGTGACCTATTGCATGTACCAGCGATGCTGTGGAAAACGCACAGAATAATCCCAAATTCCTGGCACCACACTCTGCAATATCAAAGCAGCAACTTGAATGTATACAGAAAGATCATCCCAATGTGCTTCAGAGAATGGTGGAGAAATGGCAAGCAAAGCCAAAGGAGGCTGGGAGAAAAGACAAAAAAACATGGGTCAAAGAGCTCGGTTGTGAGGAGTGTCTTGAGGGAGGTGGCAAGGTTTAGGAATTCCAAGGAATGGGACCGAGGTGGTTGAAGGAGCGGACAAAAGGCCAGAACCAGGGGACTAAAGAGTATCGCAAATGTCACCTTCAGGCTGGCACCAAGCTTATGGTCTTCAGGGCTATAGTGATACCCACCCTCCTGTATGGCTCAGAGAAGTGGACCATATACAGTAGGCACCTCTAATCGCTGGAGAAATACCACCAGCGCTGCCCCTGCAAGATCCTGCAAATCCCCTGGGAGGACAGACGCACCAATGTCAGTGTTCTCGATCAGGCCAACATCACCAGCATCGAAGCACTGACCACACTCGACCAACTCCGTTGGGCGGCCCACATTGTTTGCATGCCCGACATGAGACCCCCAAAGCAAGCGCTCTACTTGGAACTCCTAAACGGCAAGCGAGCCCCAGATGGGCGGAAGAAACGTTTCAAGGACACCCTCAAAGCCTCCTTGATAAAATGCAACATCCCCACCGGCACCTGGGAGTCCCTGGCCAAAGACCACCCTAAGTGGAAGAGCAGCATCCGGGAGGGCGCTGAGCACCTCGAGTCTCATCGCCGAGAGCATGCAGAAAACAAGCGCAGGCAGTAAGCGTGCGGTAAACCAGACTCCCCGCCCACCCACCCTTTCCATCAATGACTATGTCCCACCTGCGACAGAGACCGTAATTCCCGTATTGGACGGTTCAGTCACCTGAGAACTCACTTTTGGAGTGGAAGCAAGTCTTCCTCGATTTCGAGGGACTGCCTTTAATGATTATGATGCAGTATATTTAGGCAGCCAATCACTTTTATGCCAAATATATCTACATTTATTCAGAACTTGAAAGACATCCTGATTTGAAAATATCATTTATTTTTAGCCAAATTCCTCGGGATGTGGGAGTCGTTGGCAAGGCCAGCATTTATTGCCTGTCCCTAATTGCCCTCGAGAAGGTGGTGGTAAGCCACCTTATACAAGGCTCATTGGGCCGCTTCAGAGGGTAGTTAAGAGTCAATCACATTTCTGTGCGTCTGGAGTTACCTATAGGCCCAGACCAGGTAAAGACGTCAGATTTCCTTCCCTAAAAGGGCATTAGTGAACCAGATGGGTTTTTACGACAATCCAGTAGTTTCATGGTCACCATTACTGACACTAGCTTTTTATTCCAGATACTAGCTTTTTATTCCAGATTTATTTAATTAACGGAATTTTTAAATTCCCCAGCTTATGTGGTGGGCCTCTGAATTATTGGACCAGTAGAATCATAGAATGGTTGCAGCACAGTGGGACGCCATTCTGTCTGTCGAGCCCGTGATTGTACCCTTTAGTTTATATTGCCTCTCCTCGATCCTCCTACCAAAACGTATCACTTTGCATTTTTCTGTGTTAAATTTCATCTGCCACGTGTCCGCCCATTTTACCAACGAGTCCGTCCCCCTCCCCCGCCCTTTCCCCGTAGCCCTGCAAATTTTTTTCCTTCAGGTACTTAGCCAATTCCCTTTTGAAAGCCACGATTGAGTCTGCCTCCACCACCCTCTCAGGCCGTGCATTCCAGATCCTAACCACTCGCTGCGTAAAAAAACGTTTTTCCTCATGTCGCCTTTGGTTCTCTTGCCAATCGCCCTAAATCTGTGTCCTCTGGTTCTCGACCCTTCCACCAATGGGAACAGTTTCTCTCTCTCTACTCTGTCCAGACCCCTCATGATTTTCAATACCTCTATCAAATCTTCTCTGCTCCAAGGAGAACAACCCCAGCTTCTCCAGTTTATCCACGTAACTGAAGTCCCTCATCCCTGGAACCATTCTTGTCAATCTTTGCTGCACCCTCTCTAAGGCCTTCACATCCTTCCTAAAGTGCGGTGCCCAGAATTGGACACAATCCTCCAGTTTAGGCCGAACCAGTGTTTTATAAAGGTTCATCATAATTTTCTTGCTTTTGTACTCTATACCTCTATTTGCTTTTTAAACTGCTTTCTCAACCTGCCCTGCCACCTTCAACGATTTGTGCACATATACCCCCAGGTCTCTCTGTTCATGCACCCCCTTTTAGAATTGTACCCTTTAGTTTATATTGCCTCTCCTCGTTCTTCCTATCAAAATGTATCACTTTGCACTTTTTGTCCTTAAATTTCATCAGCCACGTGTCCGCCCATTCTACCAGCCTGTCTGTGTCTTCCTGAAGTCTATCACTATCCCCCTCACTGTTCACTATACTTCTAAGTTTTGTGTCATCTGCAAATTTTGAAATTGTGCCCTGTACACCCACATCCAAGTCATTAATATATATCAAGAAAAGCAGTGGTCCCTGGGGAACACCACTGTATACCTTCCTCCAGTCCAAAAAACAACTGTTGACCGCTACTCTCTGTTTCCTGTCACTGAGCCAATTTTGTATCCATGCTGCCACTGTCCCTTTTATTCCATAAGCTTCAACTTTGCTGCCAAGCCTATGGAGGCACTTTGTCAAATGCCTTTTGGAAATCCATGTACACCATGTCAACTGCATTGCTCTCATTAACCCTCTATAATCTCATCAAAAAACTCGATCAAGCTAGTTAAACACGATTTACCTTTAACAAATCCGTGCTGGCTTCCCTTAATTAATCCACATTTGTCCAAGTGACTGTTAATTTTGTCCCGGATTATCGTTTCTAAAAGCTTCCCCACCACCGAAGTTAAACTGACTGGGTCTGTAGTTGCTGGGTTTATAGTTAAACTCTTTTCTGAACAAGGGTGTAACATTTGCAATTCTCCAGACCTCTGGCACCACCCACGTATCTATGGAGGATTGGAATATTATGGCCAATACCTCCGTGATTTCCACCTTTAGATCCATCCCATCCGGTCCTGGTGACTTATCTACGTTAAGTACAGCCAGCCTTTCGAGTACCCCCTCTATCCATCTTTATCACATCCAGTATCTCCACTACTTCCTCCTTCACTATGACTTTGCAGCATCTTCTTCCTTGATGAAGACAGATGTAAAGAACTCATTTAGTACATCAGCCTCCATAATTAGGCCTCCTTTGTGGTCGCACCTTACCTTTGACTACCCGCTTACTTTTTTATGTTTATGTGGGGGGGGGGGGGGGGGGGTCTGCTCCGGGGCTTGAGGGGAGGGGCCTGGCCCCTGGAGGCGGGTCTTGAGGGGAGGGGGTAAAGTCTGAAGGGAGGGGGAGGGGGTAAAGTCTGAAGGGAGGGGGCGGGGCTTGTTGATATGGGCGGGGCCTGTGGGTAGGGGCGGGACCTGAGAGGGGGCGGGGTCCGGGGAGTGAGAGGGGGCGGGGTCCGGGGAGTGAGAGGGGGCGGGGTCTGGGGAGTGAGAGGGGGCGGGGTCCGGGGAGTGAGAGGGGGCGTGGTCTGGGGAGCCCCCGGATGTGGGACGGTTGCCGCTCTCGGTGCCCGCGCTCCGCCGACCACCGCCCGCGGGCCCCGCACCGCGCGGACTCTCCGCGCTGCTCTCCGGGCCTCCCCCTGGCCCCGGACTCTCCCTCTCCCTCTCCTTCTTCCTCTCTGCATCCCTCCCTCTCTCTCACCTCATCGGGCGGCCGCCTCCATCAACGTCCCGACAGGCGCTACGCGCAAACCGGAAACCCGCATCAGCGCCTGCGCACATCCTCCCCGCGCGTCGCCAGCCGGGAGCTGTAGTTCCTCCCATTGCGCGTGTGCGAGACTTGGGCGCGATTTGGCCTCCCGGCCACAGGTGGCGCTGCGACCAGATGGAGTCAGGTCCTCCCCCGAGCCCCACACACACACACACGTGCCAACCCGCTCAATCTTCCTCGCCGCCATGCTCCACCTCACAGTCAACAAGCTCCCCGCTGGAGTGGAACTAAACTACAGAACCAGTGGGAACCTGTTCAACCTTCGCCGTCCCCAGGCCAGGTCCAAGACCGTCCCCAGCCTCTGTCGTCGAGATACAGTACACGGACGGTGCCTGCATCTGCGCACATTCAGAGACTGAACTCCAAGTCATCGTCAACATCTTCACCGAGGCGTACGAAAGCATGAACATCACGCTAAACATCCGTAAGACAAAGGTCCTCTACCAACCTGACCCTGCCACCCCCCCCCCCCCCAGTCATCAAGATCCACGGTGCAACCCTGGACAACGTGGACCATTTCCCATACCTTGGGAGCCTACTATCAGCAAGGGCAGACATAGACGACGAGGTTCAACACCGCCTCCAATGCGCCAGTGCAGCCTTCGGCCGCCTGAGGAAAAGAGTGTTTGAAGATCAGGCCCTCAAATCTGGCACCAAGTTCATGGTCTACAGGGCTGCAGTGATACCCACCCTCCTGTATGGTTCAGAGACGTGGACCATATACAGTAGACACCTCAAATCGCTAGAAAAATACCACCAACGATGTCTCCGCAAGATCCTGCAAATCCTCCTGGGAGGACAGACGCACCAACATTAGCGTCCTCGACCAGGCCAACATCCCCAGCATCGAAGCACTGACCACACTCGACCAGCTCCGTTGGGCGGGCCACATTGTCCGCATGCCCGACACAAGACTCCCAAAGGAAGCGCTCCACTCGGAACTCCTACACGGCAAGCGAGCCCCAGGTGGGCAGAGGAAACGTTATAAGGACACCCTCAAAGACACCCTGAGAAAGTGCAACATCCCAGCGACACTTGGGAGTCCCTGGCCAAAGACCACTCTAAGTGGAGAAAGTGCATCCGGGAGGGCGCTGAGCACCTCGAGTCTCGTCGCTGAGAGCATGCAGAAACAAGTGCAGGCAGCGGAAGGAGCGTGCGGCAAACCAGACTCCCCACCCACCCCTTCCCTCAACCACTGTCTGTCCCACCTGTGACAGGGATTGTAATTCCTGTATTGGACTGTTCGGTCACCTGAGAACTCACTTTTGGAGCGGGAGCAAGTCTTCCTCGATTCCGAGGGACTGCCGATGATGGTGATGACCCCTGGGGCTCTTCACAGCCCCCCCGCCCCCTCCCCCCACACACGCATTTTCCTGGGCTTCCTCACACACACACACACACATGTCCCCCCCCCCCCCCCCCCACACACAGACCTGGGCCTCCCCCCCCACACACACACAAACTTGTCCTCCCCACACACACCTGCGCCCCCCCCCCCCCACACACACACACACCTGGGGCTCCCTCCCCCCTCCCACACACTTGCCACCCCCCTCCACGCGCACACACACACACACACACACACACACCTGGGGCTCCCCACACAGAGCTACAGACTGACCTGCATTTCTATAGCACCTTTCCCCTTCTCAGGGCGTTTCAACGTGCTTTACAGCTAATGAAGTACTTTTGAAATATAGGAAACACAGCAGCCAGTTTGCCAAACCAGTGTTTTATATAAAGGTTTAACGTAACATCCTGGCTTTTGTACTCTATATCTCTGGTTATAAATCCCAGGATCCCGTATGCTTTATTAACTGCTTTGTTAACCTGACCAGCCACCTTCAAAGATTTGTGCGATAGCACTCCCAGGTCACTCAGATTCTGCTCCTCTTTAAAATTAACACGGGGTCAGCTTCCACTTGTACGCTGATGACATCTGGCTCTACCTCGCTACCACCTCTCTCAACCCCACCACTGCCTCTGTTTGTCAGAATGCTTGTCCGACACCCAGGCTTGGAAGAGCCATGTCTTCTCCCAGTTAAACATTAGGAAGGCTGAAGCCATCGTCTTTGGCCAATGCCAATGGAGGGGGTCCCTGGGAATGGGTCAATATTTGGAGGGGGTCGCTGGGAATGGGCCAATATTTGGAGGGGGTCGCTGGGAATGGGTCAATATTTGGAGGGGGTCGCTGGGAATGGGCCAATATTTGGAGGGGGTCCCTGGGAATGGGTCAATATTTGGAGGGGGTCGCTGGGAATGGGTCAATATTTGGAGGGGGTCGCTGGGAATGGGTCAATATTTGGAGGGGGTCGCTGGGAATGGGTCAATATTTGGAGGGGGTCGCTGGGAATGGGTCAATATTTGGAGGGGTCGCTGGGAATGGGTCAATATTTGGAGGGGGTCACTGGGAATGGGTCAATATTTGGAGGGGTCGCTGGGAATGGGCCAATATTTGGAGGGGGTTGCTGAGAATGGGTCAATATTTGGAGGGGTCGCTGAGAATGGGTCAATATTTGGAGGGGTCACTGGGAATGGGCCAATATTTGGAGGGGGTCGCTGGGAATGGGCCAATATTTGGAAGGGGTCCCTGGGAATGGCTCAGTATTTGGAGGGGGTCCCTGGGAATGGGACAATATGTCTGAGACTAAACAGACCGTTTGCAACCTCGACATTCTATTTGATTCAGAGATGAGTTTCCGACCACATATCTTCTCCATCACCAACACCATTTATTTCCACCTCTGTAACATCACCTGT